>NC_134489.1:76744823-77096038 GCF_040206685.1 Ascaphus truei
TGGAGAATTGCGTGTATAGCCAGGGGAGGGGGGAGATGGCCAGATTGAGTGATAGGGAAGGGGGGAGAGTGAAAGACAGGTGGGAAAGGGGAGGGCTCTCAAGGTCACTGTGTCGGAGGATGGGGGGGCTGCAGACACTAAAGGGGGACCCGGTAGATATATAATCTCGTCTGAGGATCACTGTAGTACCATTTAGACTGCTCTGGGGAGAGCTTCATTTTAACCACAAGAACAGTTAATATTTTAAACGCTTGTATCTCCTGAATGGAGCATAAAATGTAAAAAAATAATAAAAACCGTGTTGAAAAGGGCAAGAAGAGAGCTTTAAAAAAAAAAAAAAAAAAAAAAAAAGTTGATGCAAAAAAAACCTGCAGATTGACGCTTTCACGCTTTCATTGCCTTGGCTCCTCCGGTACAGTGGGGTCACATGATTGCGGGGGCCAATTTTCAGGAAACGGAAACATGGGCATTAAGGTTGGGAGTTGGGGTTAGCGGGTGTAAATGTTGGGACTAAATAATGTTTTTAGATCTCCATTCTATAAAAATCTAGTTATCAGTTTATATTTGCAGTATTCATGTACAAAAAGTCCTGGCTGAGCCCAATTCCAGTGAGGAACAAACTATGGTGCAATCTCAAAATATTTGTGAAAATTGTATCCATGATTCCTAATCACTTTCCATAACTTATATATAATGTGTGGCTGAAACCTATTCCAACTTCACATTGCAACGCCAGTAAAACCAGCCTCACACTGAGCAGAATCAAAAGGTTGAAACAGCTGTCTCTGTGAGTAGGTGTTACTGGCTATGCACGTCTTTGACCCAGGCTGTGCTGAAAAGCTGTGTAATACGGCAGGCATACGCTTATAATGGTCTATATTAAAATTGATAAGAAGTAAAAGGTGACACTGTGCTCATTTGCATGTCATTTCCCAGAGTCCATAGCTGCAGTGGAAGGATTTTATGCTAAGAGATAATGGGGAAAGGCAGGGTTGCAGATCTGTCTAAGACATGTGAATGTGCTCACAAGTGATGATTTCATTTGCTAATCCCTTTTCCAGAAACCTATTTTCACATACTCCGCGGTACAAATGTCACTGTTAATAAATGTACAGTAGCGTTAACATAGCAGTTGTAAACTGCCTTACTATCAAACTATAAATAATACAAAAAGAGGGTTTAAAAAAAAAAAAGGAACTCTCTCCTGATAAGATTGTTAGAAGAATGTGTGCCACCCCTATTAAGCAATGGTAAGCTACGCTAATAGTGCCACCGACGTCAGGCTACGGTCACTGGAAAAATCAAATTGAGATGACTTCCAGCGATCGCGACCAAGCTGTCGCGCCGCGCTTACTATAAGCGCACGAGACGGCGGCAATGCATTTGTTTTGACGCGCCGTCCCGGCACTATAAGCGCAGCCTAAGAACTAGATGGGTAAACAGATTATGTTTTACATTGTGAACTTTGTACAATAATATTTTATGCAAAACACACAGGGAATTGTAACTATTCTATTACAATACTTGGACAATCTTTTAGGGGCCAAATGGGATCTCCATGTCAAGTGGTCCTTGATTTGTTTTCCCATAGGTTACCCTTTTACATGGGGAATACACAATGTACATCTTCAATCTAGAAGTGTTAGTAAAGCAAGATTCACTCCAGCACGTGTCTCTTGTGTTCACTGCAAACCCATCAAAGGTTCATGCAGTATAGCAACTGTTAAAATGAGTTTCGGGCCATATCTAGAATCTGAGGGATGTCCTGTAGACACAACAGAAGTTCTTGGGAGAAAAACTAGCTAAACAAAAACAACAAAGTTTCACTTTTACCAGTATCTGCCTGGAGGTTTGTAAAAGTTGTTAAACTTACTTCCACACGTCAGTGACTTCAGAAGGTGCGAATTCCTGTGTTTCTAGTTGAATCATAGCAAATCCTCCGATTGCATATAAGGACCCACCTAAACTGATCATGTTAATGGAACTCCTTTCCTGCGGAAATTCAGGAATTGCCTCCCACCTTGAAAAAAAATACACAAAAACACAAATATACAGAAGCTTTATTTGGAAATCATCCTAGTAATTATATATGTGCAAGGAAATTAGCCCCTGAGGAAGACTTTACAGTGGAAACACGTGTTGGGTGATATCAGTGACCACTAAAGGAGCCCATGTTGATGACATCTGGAGTGGAGGACAACTTTAATCAGCCCAGTACCTGCTGTGACGGCCGTGGAGCGGATGCTGTGTGCTGTGAATATTTTGTCTGACCCTGTGACCCAGTGTGGTCTGAATGCTCTCAAACAAAGGCACTTATGTAAGTGGAATACTTTGTGTTTTTAACATTAAAAACAGTACTATACTATTTTGCTTTTCCCCTCTTTTTGTATATGGAATTTCCCCCTCTCTATGTGGATCTGGAGTACCTGTCTGGAGACATAAGTTGGTAACTTTGAATAACCACAACACTCTGATTTCACGTTAAACACGTGAGTGCAAATTTTATAGAACTTCCAGCATTGAAGCTAATTTGCTGAAGTAGACAATATTGCACTATTTGGTGTTTTTACTCTCTCTTACGTGTCCTGATGTGATTTGCGCACCTGTTTCTCCTTCGTTTAGTAATTATATATAAAGCCAAATGCACAGAGATTAGAACATATGAGAAACTCCTTTTAGTACTTGATACCTCAGATTTTACCCAAACCTAAAAACATACATCTTGTATATACTGTATTTAAGTTCAGCAGATTGCTTCATGTATTGCACACAACTGACGGAGAGACTAATTGTCACAAAAATTTAATAGCTGTGATTTTGATGTATTTAACTATAAAGAACTACAAAAAATCCACATCCTTCTAGGGGACAGGGGTGGCCAACTCCACTCCTCAAGAGCAACCAAAATGTCAGGTTTTCAGGATCTCTCTGCTTCAGCACAGTCGTTGACTGAGCCACTGATTGAGCCACCTGTGCTGAAGCCGGGATATCCTGGAAACCTGACCTGTTGATGCCCCTTCAGGGCTGGAGTTGGCAACTCCTGCTCTAGGACCTATAAAAGTATATAAAGTCTTCACCACTGAGCATTCTAGTGAGATTTGTTTCCTTTATTGCACTTTGATGATCCATTTCTTAAACATAATCATCTTCTAAGATACCATTGCTTTACTGGCATGCCGTACTGTAGATGTACTGTACTGCTCAATGTTCTGCAGATCTAGGCATCTGTGAAATGTGTACAAACCTTCAACAAAACTCAAGTACACTTACTTGTTACTGGCAATATCATAAGCTTCAACTGATGCAGTCAGACCTTCTTCTGTGACACCACCAGCTGCAAAGATCTTTCCATTGTGCACAGCCACCCCGAACATTGACCGAGCCGTTCTCATGGGAGGGAGGTCCTTCCAGTCTCCCTTTTTCGGGTTGAATACAAACATTCTACCAGTACATTTCCTGCAATTAAAAAAAAAAGGGACTTGTAACATCTCGGATTAAACATTATAGACGGTAAGTGGAATCATTGCTTCTCATTGTCTTCTCCAACCAACATGACAACTACTTATATGATTTGTAAGTGAACAAATTAATTGTGTAGACACTAACACATTTTGCAGATATGACCCGTCTTAATAATAATAATATTATATACTAGCAATAATGTTCATGCTGGCCCAGTAACACAAATCACAGCCTGTATAGAATCCAGTTTAACCAATAATCAGTATATATTTTAAAACCAATAATCCGTATATATTTTAAAACCAATAATCAGTATATATTTTAAAACCAATAATCGGTATATATTTTAAAACCAATAATCATATATTTTAAAAAACCAATAATCAGTATATATTTTAAAACTGCATTTAGTTTACCAACTAGAAAGAACCGACTGCTCAGGATAATAGTGCAGTAGTATAGAGGGTTCCCTGCTACCGAGATATATAATCAAAGATAGCACATCAAGAGAGGGGAACAAGAACCCAAGTAAATCTCTAATAGCACACACACCAAGGGAAATATGTGTTAGGATGAATGAAGGTGCTTAATACTTAACACTTTTTCACTGTTGCCTTATTTTTAATTAAGTATTAAGCACATTCATTCATCAAAACACATATTTACCGTTGGTGTGCATGCTATTAGAGATTTACTTGGGTTCTTGTTCCCCTCTCTTGATGTGCATATAGTTTACTACATATTATACATTTGAAATAGTTCAATTACACATGTAATATGTGTCCCTAGCTAAATCAGTTGCACACCCTTTGTACTGTATATTTAGTTTCAAATACCAGAAGCTATTTCATATCAATGACACTGCCCACTAATACATGTATGTTCCAAACAAGACAATCAACATTTATTTCAATGATTTGTATTGGTGTGTGCTGTACATTGCTGATGTGTGTCCTAATCTGCTTCAGTTCTGAGACTTTACATAAGCTAACACACTGATATAAAAGGACATGACGTATCCTCGGGAATTCAAAGCTCTTGACAGGTGCCGTAAACCAAATCCAGTTTGACTGACTTCACCAGGTTCTTATTAGACAGAATTCTCATGAACCTCTACATACGGTAGGTCTGGTTCGGTGTGTTAGCCAATGTAACACAAGAAAGGTGTAAAGGAATAATATAATAATAATAATAACACACACACACGCGTGTGTATTAATGGTGGACACTGACTCCTGTTTTGGTTCTAAAACTATTTTGTTTTTCAGCGGATTGGTTTTGGATTATTTTTTCAAAATGTGGACAAACTTTTCGAAAATTTGTGGGCATTTAAAAAAGTTTGACCATTTAATGAAAAAAAAAACACAAAAGAGAATAAAACACTTTTTTTTTGTTCGAATTCAAAAGTTTATTATTCAAAACTCGCAAATATGCGCATCCTTGATGTGTGTGTGTGTATATATATGTATATATTTTTGGAGGTGGGAGAGAGAAGAGAGCTAAGTAGAGCATCCAGACACAGGTCTACATAATGTATAGTGTATACAGATACTGTACTTACTTGTCATCAGTTTTTCCTCCAAGGCAATAGATCAGCCCATTGTGTGACGCTACAGCATGCCCATAGGCCTTGACTGGGAGTTTTTTCACATCTTTCCAAGCCACGGCTCTAAATGGAGATAGTTAGACTTAGTGCCATTTCGTGAAATATGCCAAATGGTGAGAGGCATTGAAACCATACACAAACATACTTAGAATCATAACAGAACACCGAATCCAGTGACTCTTCAGACTGCAGATCCTTGCCAGCAATGGCATAGATATTGTTATCTGCTTCTGCCAGGCCAAAAAGGCATCTGGCGGAGGGGAGTGGTGGGAGTCCAATCCAGTCACCAGCAATACTGTCAAGCTGAAAAGCAGGAGTGCGAGAATGTCAGCAATGATCAAATGCCACGTTTTAATCAAAGTAATTACCCTGATAACTGCATAATCATTTATGTGGTATTCCACCAGCATGGAGAAGGTTACACATACTGTAAGCAAGGTTACTTTCATTAGCAAAGAATGAATGGTAGTAACCCACACTACTGCAAAGCATGAGCGTATACTGCCTATTAAGCTTCCATTAGTATGTTGTAACTTCACCTTGTATACTTATGACATTTTATGCACATTTTTATGTTTGGTACCTTAACCAATTACTGTTCATTTCCCATAAGAAATTATAAACACAAGAATACGAGTTTAAGAAACATTTGAAACACTACTTTATTGTTCAATTAAATAAGCTGATGGAACTCAATTCAGATACAAATCCCAGTCTATAAAACTATAAAAATATGAGAACTTATATAAATATTCTTCTGTTTTTCCAATTTACAAAACATGTTCTGAAAATGAAAGCCTATGTTTATTTGCTTAGGAAGTTATAATAAATAATATTAATTTAATTCTATGGTTGCAAAGTGTTAAATTAATTTAGTTTATACAAAAGGTGCAAGTCTTCAATAATAGTATAATTGCTTGAGTAAACTGCGGTAGATTCCATGCCCACATATATGAGAGTACCAGTAATTTAGTACAATATATAAGGTCATCAAAGTAAGAAGGGGAAAGAAAACATACCTGGAAGAAATATGACTGTAAGGGTTGATCTTTGTCTTCTTCATCCACATACAATCCTCCAATTACATAGACTTGGTTTGATGTGCTCACTACGCTGGAATGATTTCTTGGAATCTGCTCAGACAATGCTACCAAGTAGCATTCGTTTTCAAGAGGATCGTAGGCCACGGTAGCTGTGTCACTAACCAAAAGGACCATATCTTTGACAAACATACCATGCCTGGGAATGTCATTCATGTATCCAGGAAGCAAATCTTCATCCTCATCATCTACTGCTTCATCACCTGATTTTTCTTTGCTCTTGGTAGGCTCAGGCAGTTTGCCAGCATAGGCATCCTTAATAATATTAACCTTTTTAAGTACATCAGGAATACCTTTAATTAGGTTATCCTTTTCAACATGTTCTTTGAAGTATTTTTCAGGCATCAAGCGAAACCGAATGCAGTCAAAGACATCTCCTAGAATCTTCACTTTGTTCTCACTGTCTGTTCTGGCCCATTTCATTACAGCCTCAAACACGATTTCTTCCTTCTCTACGTTTACGGCATCACTGGAAATTACTGCTATAAGCTCATGTGGAGCAAGCTGCAGGAAATCATCTTCTTTGCAGATCTGCTCAAATCGATCAGAAATGTAATCACGAGCCGTTATTGCGAGTCTTGGGCAGTCCAGAAGAAGACCCAATCTAAAGATGGCCAAACAATTTGTAAGAGAGAGTTTCCTCTGAAGATAAGTGACACACACAGTGAAAACAGATGGGATTTGGAAGCGACTGGCCAAAGCAAATATATCCTGCACATTAGCATCATTAAGATCAATATCAGCAGAGTATAGATATTTAAGGATGGCTTCCATTATATTTGGGTCAACATTATCTAACTCCACATTTTGTTTCTTCTCTTCGCTTTCTTCAGATAAAAAGAACTCCCGGAAATAGGGACTACAAGCTGCAAGGATTAATCTGTGACAAGGAATACTCTTGTCCCCAGCCTTCAAAAAGCAGTCAACAAACTTTTTTTCATCAAGTAGCTCTTTCAGACCATCTAGGAGGAGAGTTGACTGGTAAAGTCGAAGTTCTTCTTTGAGTTCCCTAGTGGGATCCATTTTTTTTGGAAGAGCAGGGGTTGAGGGAGAAGTGAAAAGGCCTTAGCTGCTGTCCGCTTCCGAGGCAAGCTGTAAAAAGGCTGATCTGTGAACTCTGCCAAGCATAAAGCCTCTGCAATTTAAGCCTGCCAGCTAAATATAGGTACAGGGTCTTACAATATGGAATTTAGGTTGGCCAAATTGGAAAGAGGAATTGCTCCTGCAGCTGTCACAGACTGAAAGAAGCAACTGTAGATTATGGTTACTAGGGGGATATCTTTGTAACAGTGCCTATAACCAAAGGAGAAAAAAAAAGAATATATGCAGAAATGCAACATTTAAAGGTTTCATGTAAGGACATACCAGGCACTATACTAATCTTTATAACATTTTTGACATTTTAAAGAAATGTGTCCTGTCATACAGTATAAAGTATAATGTCGGTGCAGTCCAGTCGGTGTGTCATTCTAAAGGTCTTCTACTCAGAACATTTTGTGGAAAAGTATGTACATAATAAATTCAAGATAAAGAAAATACACAGTCCCATCGGTGTTACACTACTTCACAAGTATAGCCTACAATGTAACTGGAACATAAATTGTAATCTAAACATAAAAATAGCAAATGATCCTTTGCTGTGAATTATGTCTCTAGAGCAGGGGTGCTCAACTCCAGTCTTCAAGCCCCCACCACAACAGGTCTGGTTTTCAGGCTATCCTAGCTTCAGCACAGGTAGCTCAGAGGCTTAGTCGATGACTGAGCCTGTGATTGAGCTACCTGTGCTGAAGCAGTGACTCATTGGGCCACCTGTGCCGAAGCAGGGATATCCTGAAAACCTGACCTGTTGAGGGAGGCTTGATGATTGGGAGCACCCGTGCTCTAGAGCAATAAAAACGAATTGAGTGTGTGTGCATACCAACATCTATATAGATATACACTCACACACCATATTGTGTACATATACATAAATACAGTTGTCTTCACGCTTATATTTGCTTTATGTAAAGTGTGCAAGATATTCATGTCAAAACATTAATACTATCAAGACAAGAGGACATTATATCCGAACCCAACGTCTGTACTATGTGTCTGTTTAAAGTTATGTTTTGTACATTCTGTTAGTTAATTGTTTAATTTAAAAATGGTGTATTTTTGTATTAAGTTTGAGCATCTGATTTATACCTTTTTACTTGTATATATTTTTTCTTTTAAGTATAATTTAAACATGGAAATTTGTAAAGATGTGTTGAAATCTGTCATGTTTACCAGCAATGTTAGATAATCAATAAAAAGAACAATGTAAAGGAAAAAAAAAACATTAATACAAGAACTGGTATAATATATTTCTATGGTAAGGTACAACTTGAAAAGGAGTAAACTCAGTAAAGAAAGTTCTGTGCAAGTTAAATGTCATGTTTCTTGGCAGCACGTTACAATGATAATCTGGTTTCTATAATTAACTGCTGCAAGATTGCGGAAACAAAAGGGGTCCAGGTTCAGCACAATAAAACATGGTTCCTTTTGCACACACAAAAAGAATCAGGACTGTGAAATGCAATTAGTTGTTTCTACAAGCCATAAACCAAAACCAATTTCTGGAAATATCTAGAAACGCAATGTCACACTTGATGCTATACCAGAAATAGTGGTACACTCAGCTGCTAAAACAACAGCTGAAATGGGAGCTCAGTTGACGCTTTTTCCATGTATAGCTCACAAAGTGTTAAGGTAACCTGTGATCTAAAAGAGGAGCAGCTGTCTTACTCCCTCTGTAACAATATAAATGACTTAATTCTCTCCACTTGCAACACATAGCATCTGACTCATCAGAGCTTTAGCATGTTGTCTTGAATGCAGTAGTACACATTACACAAAATCTATTGGTAAAACTTACTGCATGTCCTTTTGTCTTCTTCCAAAATGTTCTACTGTGCAACGATTTCATTAAAGGAGTTAAAATGTACTATAAGGACCACATAAATATTCTTGTGTACAATTAAAAAAACAATAGCATTTGGTTGTACTTCTTCGTTTATACTGATGGGGGTTATTGATTAAACTGTGATGGTGTCGAGCAGGGCACGGAATTCCATGTTATAGCATAGTGATTGGCAGTATCGCAGTTAATGAATGTGTTTAAAATATATCTTTTTCTATCAATCCATACTACAAGGTTAACAAATGTTCTTTGTCAGCCGTTGCGATATTAAACACACTTTGGCTTTTTAGAATATTTATCAGTTATAAATAATAAAAACAACTGCTGCATGAAAGAAATGGAGAAACACATACTTTTATGCCATTTTTATTTGTACTATTCTCAGACTAAAACATGGTGACAAGTGATAACGCAATAATATACAGTACACAGAAAGCCGGAGAAATGTAGAAAGAAACAATATACACTTTATTACAGTAGGTTTATATGCCATCTATATTTTTGTCTTTTTTTATATTAAAACATGAGTGGACTTAAGAAAAGGTATAAAAAATGTATTTGATGATGATCATCAAATACATTTTTGAAATGTTTACATTTGATATCCTTTCACAAGACCACTTGAAAGGTGTGTGAGTGCCGCTACTTTTGAATCTTTGACTGACTGTGGTATCCTCCTCATTGCAGAACCACGTCGGCTGAGAACCGGTGATAAGTATACTGTATACCGTGAGCGCACTACGCCGCTGAACAAGAATATAATTATACGTTACATTTGTTCTCTAAATTTGATTATATGATACAGTTTGCATTGGAAAAACCAGGAGCCACTTACCAAAGTCACCTAACTGCCAGACTGGGGTAAACAATTCTCAAAGAAATCTCAGTGCAATTGACTCATTATTTGATAAATCTAGTGCTGGTTTTAGCACCAAATTCAAATGTTGTTGTACTTGATTACAGTGTGATCCTCATTATTTACGCCGTGCTCAACACCTCTCAGAAGAAAATGTAGATTTGGACCCATTAAAAGGAGCAATCCATGCAATATCCTACATGTTTTTTTTTTTAATAAATCAATTCTATAGTATTAATACTACATTATTTTTAATTCATCTCTTAAGGCCATTTTAATGAGTTTTAATATACTGAGCATCCTTTGATTTCTATAGCAGGTTTTAACACACTTCCCCAGCAGTGCAAGATATTTGCAACACTTTCCTGTTTGTGATAATTTGTTGCCAATATTTCCAGCAGTTTGAGCTGCAAACTGTAACAATAGATAATGTTACCATAGTAATATAAGGATACATTGTAGCTGCTAACTTACACTGACTCAAAAATTGATTGAAACTGAAAGGCAGCCATTTAGTGAGCCCTGGGAAGCAGGTTCTTTGCTGATTGATCACGGGAGAACTAATTGATCGGCAGCTTAGGTAATTAATTTTCAACAAGGGTAATCAAAGGCTGCATTAAAAAAAAATTAAATTATATATATATATATATATTTTTTTCTTTTAAAGTGCCTCTTTAAGACGTTTGTGCTGCTATATTGAAATGAAATTGTATATCTTTCCCATCAAAAAACAATAAACTGATGCAGCCACCACTTATCCCATAACATCCCACAGTCCATGAAGAGTGAAGCCATCCTTCAATTTTTCTATTGCAAGGCCAAGATCTTCAGAAAACACAGGTTCACGGTCTTGTTGCTGTTGTTACATTTTGAGTCCACAGGAGAAAAAGTGGGAAAAAGACAGATAGTCAGAATACAATAGTTATACTATACAATTTTTGTAGTCAATAATTATATGCTAAAAATAAAGTAACCTACCTTGTTCCCATCAGCAAAATATGCCTACAAATATAAAAGAAACACAATGTAAGCTACCTAATTTGCAGTGGCCAGCTTTGCTAACATTGTATGTGGGTTCAGCCTTTAAACCACGCGTGTGCAAAGTGGGGGGCACGAGATTTATTGGGGGGTGAGGGGGCCCGGCTGTTACAGAAGCCCTGCACTTCCCCGAAGGCATTTAAAATAAATGTCGGGGATCGCGCGAGGCCTCTGGAACTTTTTACTTACCTTGCCTTCCAGCGACGCGTCCCATGGTAACCCGGCGTCAAATGACGCCGCGGGGTCACATGACATCACCATGACCACGCAACGTCATTTGTCACCGGAACCGTGCAGGGAGGGGGCGCAAGCCGGACGGGAGAGGAGACGGGGGGGGGGGGGGGGGCAGGGGAGGGGGCATGAAGGAAACTTTGCGCACCCCTGCTTTAAACGACAAAAAAAACCACATGGAGAAATCACATTGTAACAATATAACAGTCATAAGAAATTACAATGTATAACAGCATTTTACATAATTACATAAATGTGCACAGTGTGTACTAATGCCAACTAATTTCCCTTCTCATATCACTCATTTTACATATGAACCAAGCTTTTAAAATAGAGAAGTGCATCTTTTTTTCAGCACATTTAGCTGTCGTGCTTGATGCATTAAGAAAATTATCTTATTTTATCATTTAATATCCCAGAGTGGGGGTGTCCAACTCCAGTTCTCCAGGGCCACCAACAGGCCAAATCTTAGGGATATCCCTGCTTCAGCACATTGGTTGACTGAGCCACTGATTGAGCTACTAATTGAGCCAGCTGTGCGGAAGCAGGGATATCCTTAAAACCTGTCCTGTTCGGCCCTTGAGGAGTGGAGTTGGCCACCCCTGTCATAGAGCTTCTTTTTTTTTGGCATACAAACTGAATAAATCATCTATACTGTTAGAAAAGCCTTACCACAAATGCATCAGTGTGCTCATCGGCTTCTATTTCCACATCATCCTGAACTTGTTCTACAGTCAGTTCTTCCAGAGCTTGAGGCTGGTAACCAAATATGACATTGCATTGACATCAAGTTAATCTAAATGTTTTTCTTAATAGATATAGACAGAACAAACGTAAGGCAGAAGTGATACCTTCAATGGCTAGTTCCCAAGTGGTTAAAAAGAGTACAGTATAAGCTTTCAGGGCTACTAAGGTTCTGCTAAAATCAATAGGGAAATATTCATTTTGAAATACAAGCTTCGTAAGCGTTGTGCTAATATGTGAAAAAATACCCAGCTTCGCACGGGTTGCAGTACTCCGAGTTTTCTTTTCCATTGCAGACTTGAAACCCTCAGTCCCCAAAACTCCCACCCCAAATAATAGTGACATCCACCCACTTCACTGACACTCACACTGCATCAGCGACCTTCCTCTCTTACACCTCAACCTCTCCCTCTGCCCTATTAGATCCCCAGCTCTCCCCCTCTTAAACTCTACCTCTCCCCCTCCCTCTTACACCTCCCAACCCTCCCTCTTACACCCCTTCCCCCTCTTTTACACTCCCCCCTCCCACCTCTTACAGTCCCCACCCCTCCCCCATCTTACACCCCACCTCTCCCACACCCCCAACCCTCCCCCGTACACCCAAACCCCTCCCTCTTACACCCCCCTTACACCCCAACCCTGCCCCTGCCTTACACCCCCACCTCACACCCAACCCTCTGTCTCCTACACCCCTCTCGCTTTCTTACATCCCCACCTCTCCCTCCTGCTTCACACCCCCAACCACGGCCTATGCTCTCCCCCTAAGGAAAGTCGAAAAGGCCTCCAGCTCAGCGCTGCGACCTATCACATACCTCCCTGCAACGCAAAGGCCAATCAGCGGCCTTGCAACGTGAAACTGACCAATCAGCGGCCTAGCAGAGATGGAACAACCAATCAGAGGCGAAGCAGTTAAAAACAGGACAGTCCCAACATAAATAATGCACAGGTGCACACCACTAGGTTCCCCTTAGTAAGCATGCAAGGTTTGGAGCTATGGCTCTGACAGACAGACAGGCAGACAGACACGCAGTCATACATACACAGGCTCTTTTATAATTATAGATTGTCACTTAAAATTCGATAGGTCAGTGATTAAAAAACCTCGTCAGGGCCCCGAGTTACACTATTATTTTCTATGAACTACAACTCAAAACTCACATTTATTGTTATGCTACATTTTAGTACTTTGGATACAGATGTTAAATACCAAAATAAACATGAATTACCTTTTCCTCCATCTCATAATCTACTCCAAATATGGGACTTGCAGAGTAGACTCTATGCAATGAGTTTATTTCCTTCACAGCATCCTGGAGTTTTTCCACTGGATCAATTTTAAAGCCGAGCACATATCCACCACTCTGAGCCGAGGGAAATAAAATACAATACGTGAGAATAATCCAAACGCATATATTCTCCGGGCACAATGTTTTAAGAAAGTTTCACCTGAAAACTATATGATCACAAGGAAAACTACAAATAGCTAACAAACACAATTAAATGTAGGCATCAGGAATACAAATGATAAATATTTTTTCATTCGAACGTGGCACTCTAAAGTGCCTAACTGCATACATGTAAATTACATGTATAGTATGTACACAAAAATTCAAATGTAGCAGTTCAAAGGAAACCCAATAGTAGGCATTTTAAAGCAGCAATGCCTTTTGTACAATAGGAAAACATGTCCACAGACAAATGGGCTTGATAAAAATAGTGATAATAGTGAGGTGCCATGACAAAGCACCCAAGTGCGAAACTCGTAGCAGTCACACGAGGTTGCTCAGCGTGTTCCTATTGGTTGGTATTGCAGATTGATAGAGTTTGAGTTGGTCTTCCATTCAGCTGTCAGAGATCGCAGTCCGGAAATTTACATTGGCGGTACTCATCGGCATTCCTTCTGATATCGCCCGATCTGCTTACACCTTATACTTATTGTAAGTTTTTTATGCTTTTATTGTATAATATTGCCGTGACATTTTTTGATTTTGTGGTCCATATTGTGTGGACTTCTTATTTAATACAATTCTTTCAAACTGATCCTCAGTGCGCTGTTTGCTTTTTTCTTTTGTCTTCCATACCAATACAGTACATTCAACTTAAAGTTAGTGATTCTGGCTCATATGCAAGGATGTTGCTTTTGGTCTCCAGAATAAGGGGTCTTCAAAATCTTTTCCTTTCATATGTCTGCACCAGGGTGTCCCCTGATGTATGACCAAAGTTGTATGCAACAGCAGATCCCCAGTTTCCAAATGGGTACAAAGGATAAGTAAAATGAAATTGAGATGAGATTGCTGCTCTTACATAACATATGTATATACTCATATAGTTTCCGAAAAATGCGTATAATTACATCTGTGTGTTAACCTGTAAATAAAATTGCTTGTAAAAATATTTCACTACTTAGATTTTTATATCCATGTATAAATTAGTTGTATTACCTGTTGGGAGCTTTCTATGACAAGTGCTAAACCAAACTTTGAGTCTCTGATCTTTATGGAGCGCTAATTATAAAAGAGAAAACAACATTAATATGCTTTCACTCCCTTGTACAATAATACACAAATTATGCAAAGATACAATAGCTAAACAATAGGGAACAAGTCCCAAACATCCCAGTATGGAGCCAGTCTCTTTTTCTTCAGAGGAACAAGGGAAGATGCTTGTCTCTTAAAGTGTGGTCACACTTTATATAGTAGACATCAGGAAAGGAGGAGAAACAGCACATTATCGCAAAATAAATTAACACTCACAATTCGTGGGAGAGTATCCAATTCACTTTAAACGTTACACATGGACGGTGAAAAAAATTGCACCATACATATATTCAGTGAATAGTGAAGGTGGGGTGTTGCGAAAAATGTTTAAATAATTTAATTCAACTAAAAGAGTATTAATGGTGCAGTATTGAATTTGTATGTTCAATATATTGGTACGTTGAATTTTAAAACATTGGGCTATTGGTGTTATTACCACATATGCATCAGTGTGCTCATCGGCTTCTATTTCCACATCATCCTGAACTTGTTCTACAGTCAGTTCTTCCAGAGCTTGAGGCTGGTAACCAAATATGACATTGCATTGACATCAAGTTAATCTATGTGTTTTGCTTAATAGATATAGACAGAATAAAGGTAAGGCAGAAGTGATACCTTCAATGGCTAGTTCCCTAGTGGTTAAAAAGCGTATATGCTTTCAGGGCTACTAAGGTTCTGCTAAAATCAATAGGGAAATATTCATTTTTAAATACAAGCTTCGCAAGCATTGTTCTAATATGTGAAAACATACCCAGCTTCGCACGGGTTGCAGTACTCAGAGTTCTCTTTTCCATTGCAGACTTGAAACCCTCAGTCCCCAAGACTGCCACCCCAAATAATAGTGATATCCACCCTCTTGATAGTGATATATTTTTCCTAATTTCACCATTTTATAAAATTTGTTTCACATTATATGCCAATAATAGATACAAGAATGGGATATTTAGATGTTAATACTTTAAACTATGAGCCCATTATTAATTTCTAACTGGATTAATATTGGTATTATTATATTTGTTTTTCAGTCTTCTGGTGTCTTTTTATTATTTATCACAAAAGGTGTGGTTCTTTTTGATATATGATCATATGAATACATACTTCCTTCTGTAGGTTTTAAAGAACAAATAATTCATATTGTGATGAAGTCAGTTTATTGGACATCTGTTCATAGATAAAGTTTTTTCATTGCATGCTCTTCTTCTTCTTCTTCTATGTGGGACTTTCCGGTTATATTAGAGAATGCCATTAAGAGAGGAGAAGATGCCTCTTCCAGTGTTTTTTGGCAATAGGACGCTTTAACATTTCAGAAGTCAAATTAGGTCATTTCCAGTAGATCGCCATCAATGGGTATTTAAACTGTACCGTTTGTTTATTGTTAAATAAGTTATGGGTGTAAAAAGTGACAAAAACCCTCCATCGTATAGTATACAGCAAATGTGAGCACATTCACATGTCTCAGACAGCACCATTATCTCCTAGCATACAGTACTTCCACTGCAGCAAGGGATTCTGGGAAATTACATGCAAATGAGCACACAGGGTAACCTTTTGCTTCAAATCCATTTTGACATGGACCCCTATAAGCTTATGCCTGCCGCTTTAGGCAGCGCTTATAGTGCCGGCGACGCGACCGATGATGTCACCCGTCGCCGTTTGCAAAAGTTGTACTTTGGTTTTGGGCAACGTCATAAAAGGGGAGAGCAGAGGCACAGAAAAGCTCTCGATTGGCCGCAAGGGGAGACCGTCGCCGAAAAAAATCAAATAATACTGACTACCAGATTTCTGGTAGCACTGTCGCTCCGCCGCTTTGTCGCGTGCCCTGTAAGTGCACGCGACGGCGACAATGCATTTGTTTTGCTGCGACGGCGCTGTTGCTGGCACTATAAGCACAGCCTTACACAGCTTTTCAGCACAGCCTGAGTTAAAGTAAACCAGTAAACCTACTTGGAGACAGCTGTTTCGACCAGAATAAACAGTCTCACACTGATGAGACCCAAAAGGTTGAAACAGCTGTCTGTGAGTAGGTTTACTGTCTATGCACTTTAACCCAGGATGTGCTGAAAATCTGTGTAATGTGGCAGGCATAAGTTTACAGGGTCCATGTCAAAATGAATTTGAAGCGAAAGGTGTAACTGTGCTCATTTGCATGTCATTTCCCAGAATCCCTGGCTACAGTGGAAGCACACTATGCTTAGAGATAAAGGTGAAAATCAGGGTCTGAGACTTGTGAATGTGCTCACACGTGATATTTTAATTTGCTTTATTGTATTACACACTTACCTGTTAAAAGGCAGTGTATGGGCCTGAAACGTCGCATTGTAGTGTGGCATGTTCCTTTGCAAATAAAGGCAATATTTTTTCATCATCCATGTGTACCGTCCGTCTTAAGTGAATTGGATACTCTCCTACGAATTGTGAGTGTTACTTTATTATGGGTGTCACTGTAGCTTATGACAAGATATAATGAACACCAAATATCTGGGTTGGACTGAACGAGGCTTAGATATAATAAAATATATTTATTCCTTAAATAAGGTGAACACAGCAATATAGTACAATTAACAGACAAGAAGGTAGGGTTGGGGGATGGAGAAGTATCAGCTAGCAATTCTCCAGCAATCCGGTGACATTCAAGATGGTATCAGAAGAAGAACTAAAAACTGTAGGGTTGACACAGTTTATATACCTGTGTAACCCTATTCTTAACATTGAATACAGGCTATTGGTGAACAATTATCTGTATCCAATCCCTAACGTGGAGACACAGATTAACCCATGCCCCCCAGCTAATTAGCCCATGTGTACTGGGACTCTATGGGTAGCCCCATAATTAAATCAGGGGCAACGACCAGTCTACCAAATGAAGTATATGCATTGTTTGTAGGTGTAGACATAACATTTACAAACCACTCCAGTTTGACGATTCTCCACCCTCAGGTAACAATTAGAGCGGCAGAGTCTGTTGATTAGTACTTAGCGTAAACAATCAGGCAGTTAACTTTTGATCACAGTGCTTAGGCTCAATCAGCCGACTGCCCTTCATGACCTATTAGCATAGCAGATGGTCTGCATTTCCAGAGCAGATTCAAAATACCATACATACTGTATATACTATAATATCTACACATAATAAGTTCCATTCTGGTGGGCTCAGTGGGTCGAAATTTGCCAGTTCTTAATGCCTACAGTGACTTCACACATTGGCCAAATATCAACTCTCTGCGACCTCCAGAACTGGAGATACAGAAATGCACTTTAAAACATTAAAATACAGGATTATAATGAAACATGGGAACAGGGGAACATACATTTTCATGACATGACAAGGTGTAAACCACCTTCCTGGACCGCAGTCCAGTTAACCCCTTGCCTCCCTGGTGAGGTCAGGGGGTGGCCATATGGAGTGCAACCCCTTTAATACCGGGCCAACCCCCTCGCCCTCTACAATGGGGTAGTGTGCTGTTTATCCTGTTTTCCTGATGAAAAGATACAATATACTGACAATGAATAGAAGTCTGGAAATTTCAACATGGCAAAATTGTGTCAACTGGTACAATTACAACCAATGACAATCAACAATGGCAGCTCCCCTTTGTTTATTGCCTTTATGCTTTAAAAACACTGCATTCTAATTTGTATAGTGAGCCAATATATTCATATGTATTTCTTTCAAGCTGAATTACTTATAAGGACGTCCAACTTACAATTTGCAGATAAGGAATGCTGACATTAAAACTGTCATTCATGTTAGCGTGCCAAACGATTCTCACATTCGTTATGAAGAAAGTTCCCAAATTACCCTGTTATAAAAAAAAAGTGTTGACAAATACAGTAAGACCTTGAAACATGCATCTGAATACAAACTAGCATTCGACAGCAGTGGGTGTAAATTGTAAGTACTACAGGATTTCTAAATATACGGGATGAGATATACCCGGGGAACCGAGTGTTTATCAGAAATTGAGTTCAACTATAATAATAGGGCAAAATAAAAAGGCAGCAGGCAGGCCCACAGGCAGCAGGCGGGCCCACAGGCAGCAGGCGGGCCCAAAAGGCAGCAGGAAAGGCAGCAGGCGGGCCCACAGGCAGCAGGCGGGCCCAAAAGGCAGCAGGAAAGGCAGCAGGCGGGCCCACAGGCAGCAGGCGGGCCCACAGGCAGCAGGCGGGCCCAAAAGGCAGCAGGCGGGCCCACAGGCAGCAGGCGGGCCCACAGGCAGCAGGGGGGCCCAAAAGGCAGCAGGCGGGCCCAAAAAGCAGCAGGCGGGCCCAAAAGGCAGCAGGCGGGCCCAAAAGGCAGCAGGCGGGCCCACAGGCAGCAGGCGGGCCCACAGGCAGCAGGCCGGACACCCTGCTTGCCCTGCGCATGCGCGCAGGAGAATCGCCGCCATGTACTTCTTTTTTTTTTTTTTTTTTTTTTAACGGGCATGGCCGCGCAGGGGGCCTGGGCGGCCGGGCCCCCCTGACTCACGGGGCCCAGGACGCCAGTACCCTCTGTCCCCCCCGGTTGGTGGCCCTGGGTGTGTGTATATGAGAAACATATCCCCTCTGTATGTGAATATTGTAATACTCTAAAACAGGGGTGCACAAACTTGGGGGCGCAAGATTTTTCTGGGGGGGCGCAGCGGTTGCAGAGGACCTGCACTCTTCCCCAGGGCATTTAAATTAAATGCCAGGGGACCAGACGAGGCCTCTGTAACCTTTACTTACCAAGATTCAGCTGGCTTTGGGACGCGTCTCCACGGCAACACGACGTCACATGACCCCGCTGCGTCATTTGACGCCACACTAAGGTAAGGGGGGTGGCGTGAGCACCGGGGGAGAGCAGGCAGGGGGGCGCAGCAACAAAAGTTTGCACACCACTGCTATACAAGACACTTTAAAAAAACAATGGGCTGTTTGTTGCTACATGTTTACATTAGTTTGATTATGTGTTCCAAAAAACCCCAAATGGATAGAAATCAAGAGAATCAAGGATTCTGATGGTTTTTTCTATATTTTTCTCTGTTTTGGGATATTCCTACCTGGTCACTGGATAAATTCCACACCCCATTGATCTTGTCATATACTTGCTCTCGGGGGAGAAGTCTTAGCTGCTTGTTTTGGATTAGTGCACCCCTTAATTTGAGATCTCGATACATTTTAGATGTCTCATAAGCCCTACAACAGACGCAAATAGGAGTCTTTAAAAATCGGACACCAAACATTAATATAACTCATTACCAAAAATATCTCTTCAACAATTTATATTTTTTGTACATTGGTGATAAGAAACAGCTAAATATATTCATATTTTGCATGATTATAAAAGCCACGCTACATTTTCAATTTTTCAAATAATGAACATCTTGTGATATAGCTGCAAAAATCCACTAATTACCTGTGCACAGCGATGACTGAAGTGAACAGCCTTGGACTCCCAGGTACCACATTTGTAAAAATAAACTCGAAGCGAGTGTTGTTGCATTTTGTTAATATATAAAGTGCTTCAGTCTGACCTCGTAATTTCTGTAAAATAAACAACAAAAAATGTACTATTTCTTACAAACTGTTTAAAATGTATACCACATCCTTAAAACATGAAGGACGGGGACAGTATCTGAAAAGGCCTTCTCTAGCCATGCTTTTGGGGTGTTTTAACTCAAAGTTTTTGATAAGCGTTAAAATGGTAAGTAATACAATCCTTGCCTGACATTTTGGATTGATGGCTAAAATTAAATGAGTAGAAGAATCTACAGGCGCTCCAGAATAATATCTTGATATAAAGTGATAATTATTTTACATAGAAAGACCTTTTCGGCCTCAAAAGGGCTTTCAACACCCTGATTGGCCTTTCTATATAAAATAACGCTGGTCTTTCTATGTGATATAAATATCACTTGTTATCAAGATATTAGTCAGGAGCACCTCTAGCCTCTTCAAATGCCATCAGTTTGAGACAGGTGGCCGCTTCTCTCTCTGTATAGACCGGATAACCTTGTTCCTCTACTTTGCTTAAAATAATATTTTTTTGGTCTTCATTACCTTTTCTTTTTTCATATACAATTCAGTGGTTGACGTATGATGATACTGGCTCATGCCACCCTTTCTGCTTTCAAACCAAAGAATAGAGAGTTCTCCAGCATTTAAAGACGGCACCGACACTTATGTTCAAATTCTTAGTTTTAATGCATGAAAAAAGTATTGTTGACTCTCTCTTTTTATAAACTGGTCTTTGTACTACAATTACAGTCAGTGATATTTTGGAAACGTTTAGAGGTCATATGTTTGATATGGATAAAAGTGTAAGATCTTTCTGTGAATAGTCACTATCAATAGAATGTTATCTTAAAAATGTATTATGTTGTTACTTACCGAATTAGCAGTCCTTGTAGTAATGTTTAAAATACAGTTGTAACCAACAGCTACAAAACAAAAATATGAAACAACATAATCAAAAGATAGTGTTATACAGCAAGTTGTTTTTATGTTGGCCTATGTGGACACACTATAAATTCTGCTGTGGATATAAAATATGAATAGTGTCATTTCTTTAGGTGATCATTAAGCACAGCGATACAAATAATTTACTTGACAAGGTACAGAGTTTGTGTTTAATGCCTGCACTGCCAATATGACATTAAATTTGCTGGCACCTGCATAGCGTTAGAAGGTGGATAAATGTCCTAAAGAAGAGGTCTCAAACTCAGTCCTCAAGGGCCACCAACAGGCCAGCTGTTACGGATATCCCTATTTCAGCACAGGTGAGTCAATCAGGCTTAGCCACTGACTGAGACAACGGTGTTGAAACAGATGTCCATAAAAGCTGGCCAGTTGATGGCCTTTGATGGCCTTTGAGGACTGAGTTTGAGACCCCTGTCCTAAAGGTTCTCGCTCTCACCTGCAGCTGGTGGAGCTTTGATTCTGCTCCCACTGGCTGCATTTTCTTCCCCAGGACTCCCGTGGAATAGAGAAAAGCAAATATAACTCAGATCACAAAAATAAAATCTGAGTTATAAACATTTAGAAATAAACAAATGGTAATAAATTGCCAATCACATTGTATTATTCATGACTCACCAGTATTAATAAATAAAGTGGGAATTTACAAAATGTGTAAACTACAGAAACAAAATGGAATATTTAGATAAGATACATGCTGTATTATGTGTGAAGGAACTATTCAACATTGTATAATTTCCAATAAAAAGATTTAAAAAAACTAAATAAAAAACACATTGTATTATTCAGACAAGTTGAACGGTTTGAGGAAATGACTGCAGGCAGGTAAACTTTTTTCATTTTCTTGTCTTGTCATGTTCGACATTTGAGTACAGTGATTATGGTCTAACTCACAAAGTACCTACCAAGGTTGACTCGAGGTAGTGCTAATGAATGCCAAATTATTCGCAAATTGGTGACTAAAAGCCGCCCTGAGAAAAAAAAGTTATGGTTTTAATGAAGCAACAGAATACATACAAACGCTGACACAAAGTCTACCTGGTAACTATTTTAGTAAATAATTTGTTTCATTTACGTCACCACAACCTTAAACACATCAACACAAAGTTTATATATAAGTAATAAATATACATACACAACATATATACATATTATATTTACACACACCCTGCCCAAAGTGATTACATATTATGATCATATCTGTGACATCATCAATATTACTTCCCAACTGCAACAAATGTGTTGAGGTAACAACAACTAATTCATTTATTGTTCAAACAAAAAACATCTCCCAATAATGTATACACTTGTAAATATACAGTAATACTGTACTAATTTGCCCAAAGTTATTATGATTGCTGGTTCAGCTTTCATTTGATTCCCGGTTATTATATATTTACATTTTTTTGGAACTAAATGTATGTAATCTCCAAAAATCCCCCAAACTCTGATTCAGGTGGTCACATTTCAGTTTACTACAAGTCACACTTACCTCGGTCTCCATTGTTTCCTTTAGTATCTTCAATTGAGTCTAAACAGTCTATAAGCACTTCTCCTGGTCTCATTTTCATTTGTCTAAAATACAATCACAACAACCACAACAGACTGTCAGCTGAACATTGGTATATCCCACTAAAACAGGAGTTCTCAAATGTTTCCTACCGCACACCACTAATTATAATAATAATAATATTATTAATACCACTCTTATGGGGTAATTCTCCATCTGCTGAAGTGGCGTTCAGTCTGTTTTGACCTGAAAATCCCCTTGGACTTCAGTACAGATTTTCGGCCAGAATGAATGCTTTGGCAGACAGAGAATTGCCTTAGTTTTTGTAACCACTATATTTTAAATCTTGAGCAAGGTCCGTGCTCCGGACTGAAATGTTGATCACCTACCAATAAACACAAAATCACTTTTTTAAAACCTGCAAGTGCCTGTTGTCCTTCTGTGCCTGCACGCCTCACCTTTGCATTGGCGCACCCAGGCAGTTATTTGTAAGATTACCGCGTGTCCCCTCCATCTCCTACTGATAATTATAATCTAATATATTGTAAGATCTCTGGTCGAGGTATTACTTTGTTACATGTTTGATGCATTGATATTAGTACATAAGAAATTATAATACAACATATTATGAAGCTCTGTGTGCATTGTGCGTGCGTGCGTGCGTGCATGCATATATATCATCTATTTATTTTTTGATTTTATATATATATATATTGGTCAACAAATCCACATGCCCACACGCCAGGGGCGTGTGGATTTTGGCCACAGGTGATCCGTCATGGCCGCCTAATCAACATGCACTTTTTTACGCCTATTTCCCTGCAATTTGGAGCTGTTGCGCTCCTAAAGTTTGAAAACCCAACCCCCTGATTGGCCGAGGACTCCTCCTCCCTCCCTCTCCCTCCCCCCTCCGTGACTGCTGCGACACTTGCAGGAGCTGAAGGCGTGCCTTCTTCCTCATAGTACCCATGCTCACACCGCCACCTGTCCCACCGCACCGCCGCCAGTCCCACAGCACCGCCGCCAGTCCCACAGCACCGCCGCCAGTCCCACCGCCAGTCCCACCGCACCGCCGCCAGTCCCACCGCATCGCCGCCAGTCCCACTGCACTGCCGCACCGCCAGTCCTACCGCACCGCCGCCAGTCCCCCTGCCAGTCCACTGCACCACCTGTCCCACCGCACTGAGCAGCCTGTCCCCTTGGAAGACGGAAGAGGGGGGCGGGGGGGAGTCAAGTTCAGATCACATGACCAAATTTAGCCAATCAGAGGACAGCAAGGTAAAACCAATGCAATATAAGCATTGGGAGCTTGCATTTGTTGCTGTCCTCTGACAGGGGGGGGGGGGGGCGACACGAAACGGGGGGGGACACGAAACAGGGGGGGACACAAAACGGGGGGGCGGACACGAAACGGGGCACGGGGACACATGAAACGGGGGGGCCACGAAACGGGGGGGACACGAAACAGAAAACTGAAAGATGTGAACGGGGGTGTGGGGGTAAAACGGAGTGGTGGTGTGGTGGTAAAACAAAGTGGTGGTGGGGGGGGGTCAAACAAAGTGGTGGTGGGAGGGGGGGCAAACAAAGTGGTGGTGGGAGGGGGGCAAACAAAGTGGTGGTGGGAGGGGGGCAAACAAAGTGGTGGTGGTGGGAGGGGGGCAAACAAAGTGGTGGTGGGGGGGCAAACAAAGTGGTGGTGGGGGGGGGCAAACAAAGTGGTGGTGGGGGGGGGGGCAAACAAAGTGGTGGGGGATGGGGGGCAAACAAAGTGGTGGTGGGAGGTGGCAAACAAAGTGGTGGGGGGGGGGCAAACAAAGTGGTGGAGGGGGCAAACAAAGTGGTTGGGAGGGGGGCAAAGAAAGTGGTGGTGGGGGGGGCAAACAGAGTGGTGGGGGGGCAAACGGAGTGGTGGGGGAGGCAAACGGAGTGGTGGGGGGATGGGAGGGAAGGGGGGAGATGGGGGGGAGGGAAGGGGGGAGAGGGGAGGGAGAAAGCAAGGGGGGAGAGAGAGGGGGGAGGGTCAGGGGAAAGAGAGGGGGAGGGTCGGGTCGGGGGAGAGAGAGGGGGGTGGGTCGGGGGAGAGAGAGGGGGGAGAGAGAGGGGGGAGAGAGAGGGGGGAGGGTCGGGGGAGAGAGAGGGGGAGGGTCGGGGGAGAGAGAGGGGGGAGGGTCGGGGGAGAGAGAGCATGGGGGGGAGAGAGAGAGCGCGGGGGGAGGGAGAGAGAGAGCGCACGGGGGGAAAGAGAGAGCATGGGGGGGAAGAGAGAGCGTGGGGGGGAAAGAGAGAGCGTGGGGGGGAAAGAGAGAGCGTGGGGGGGAAAGAGAGAGTGTGGGGGGGGAGAGAAAGTGGGGGGGGGGAGAGAAAGTGGGGGGGGGGAGAGAAAGTGGGGGGGGCGAGAGAGCGTGGGGGGGAGAGAGAGCGTGGGGGGGAGAGAGAGCGTGGGGGGAGAGAGAGCGTGGGGGAGAGAGAGAGAGCGTGGGGGGGGAGAGAGAGAGCGTGGGGGGGAGAGAGAGAGCGTGGGGGGGAAAGCGTGGGGGTGGAGGAGAGAGCGTGGGGGGGGGAGGATAGAGCGTGGGGGGGACAGAGAGCATGGGGGGGAGAGAAAGAGCGTGGGGGGGTGAGAGAGAGAGCGTGGGGGGGGGGAGAGAGAGAGCGTGGGGGGGGAGAGAGAGAGCGTGGGGGGGGGGAGAGAGAGCGCGTGGGGGGGGGAGAGAGAGCGTGGGGGGGGGAGAGAGAGCGTGGGGGGGAGAGAGAGCATGGGGGGGGGGAGAGAGAGCGTGGGGGGGGGAGAGAGCATGGGGGGGAGAGAGAGCGTGGGGGGGGAGAGAGAGAGCGTGGGGGGGAGAGAGAGAGAGCGCAGGGAGGGCGGGAGAGAGCAATAGGGGGGATAGAGGGGGAGAGAGAGGGGGAGGGGGGAGTTAACAGGGGAGAGAGAGGGGGGCAGGGAGAAAGCAGTGGGGGAGAGAGCAGGGGAAGAGAAAAAGAGGGGAGGGGGGAGAGAGGGGATATATATTTTTATATATGGATATGGATATAGATATAGATCTATATAGATATATCTATGTGTGTTACTGCAATAGATGCCCCCCCCGCGTCCCATTGACACGCCCCCCGCGTCCCACTGACACGCCCCCCGCGTCCCACTGATACGCCCCCCATCCCACTGACACGCCCCCCCCCGCAAATTTCTTCTAGCAGGACAAGATTGGTCTCCTGCTTACATGCACGTGACGTCACTGTGCATGAGTGCCAGCTCGCTCACTCTGCTCTTGCCTTCACCCTGGACGAGGCCTTAGGTTTTCCAGTATTCTTTCTGAGGCATTAACAGCAGCTAAGCCTCCAGCATCTTAATAAGACTAAGCAATACTAATCTCATTTGTCAGTGGTTTGGGAAAACGAACATATCATTTATAAATGAAGGGCAAATATATTACATAATGCAAACTTTGCTGAGCTCAAATTGTTAAAAATTCTCTAACCCCATGGTAAACTGGACCACAGCTTCTAATGTAAACATAGGAAACAAATACAGACAAATGTTCCCCTTTACAGCCTGTGAATGTTAAAATATATTCAAAACAAAGATTTGTGTCCGTGTCTGGTACTAAAATGGTTTGATCTGAGAGAAAACTGTAGGTAACATTTATGGCCTGAAATGTAAAGCTATTTTTGTAACACAATACACAATGTTAAAAAATAAAAAATAAACACCCCACTACACCGATGTAGCCTCCCTAGGAAGCCACACAGGCAGGGTTAGACTACGCTTATAGTGCCGTCAGGCTACGGTCTCTGGAAAAATCAAATTGAGATGACTTCCAGCGATCACGACCAAGCCGTCGCTTACTTTAAGCGCACGCGACGGCGGCAATGCATTTGATTTGAGGCGATGTCGCGTCGCTGGCACTATAAGCGCAGTCTTACATATACATAGGTATGAATAAAAAAGGTCAGCAATACAATTAGTTCTCTCAGTAACAAGTGCACGTACATCCCAGGGGTGTTGAGAGGGCACCCCGGAAAGAACGGTGCGAAGAATGATAGCAGTATGGATGAAACAAGGTACAACCATATCAATCTTGTTGTACATGGAAATGAAGTGTTCCCATGTCTGGGGACATAAATAAAGATTGAAGTTGTACTATAAAAACTCCTGGCGCCCAACCTTTCCCATCGAGCAGCCGACCACATTCAGCGGCCAGGGATAAGGTAAGTAAACCTATGCTGATGTTAGCCACCACACTACACCGATGTAGCCTCCCTAGGAAGCCACGCAGGCAGGGTTACATACAGTATACATAGGAAGCCACAAAAAAGGTCAGCAATACAATTCGTAACACGATCTTTGTCTATAGTAAATAGCATGCAATATGGTGCTGTATCTTCAATTGGCTGTAAACTCCTGCATACCACATGGCCATATGAAATAAGGTGCCCCTATTTTTTATATGCCAATGTTTGAGGGCCAAGAATAATATATATATAAAATAATTGAGAGAGAGAACTGCAGAGTTCCAGCAACCCCATACTTACTGCGGCGATATATCAAAGCGGACATCCCTGTCCTCCCACAGGGCGTCCAGCACAGACAACATGGCTGCTCGATATCCCGGTCCAGACTCAGAAAGGTAACCGGAGAGAACTGCGATGCTTCTGTGGAGGGCCGAAGAGTTGCCTTGGCAACCAGATACCTACTGCGGCGGCCAGTACAGCGCATGCGCACTCTGTGTTTAGGATTAAAAGGCAAAGCGTGACGCACCCGCTCACAACGGGCTGCAAATCGCGCATGCGCACAATGAAGATAGCGTGCCGGCTGCGGTGTATATCGCGCACGCGCCTTGCTCTCGCAGGGTTGTCTGTCGCACATGCGCATCTTCCATGTATTCGCTGCTTTATGGCAGAGATAATGAAGCATAGTTAAGCATGTGCAGGTGTGCGGGGCTGTATGTTTCATTGAGAGGGAGGGAGCTCCAAGTAGTCCGGGGAGAAAATGTAAATGTGTAAGGACATTGAGAATCACAGGGTTTGTGGGAGCCTGATAGAGCAATGCTGGGGGCGAGTCCTCCTTCACTGTATGCATAGAAAAGCTGGTATTTTATACATACGTGTTAAAGCCAAGGATATGGAAAGCGGTATTTGAAGTTATTTTCTTTTATAGCTGCCGATTGGTTTTAAAATAATAATTGTTTTTGTTATATAGTGCTGACAGTGTGCGCAGCGCTGTATATATCATTTTTTTGCAGGCATGAGTCCCTGTCCCCGTGGAACTTACAATCTATATTTTTTCGGTGCCTGAGGCACAGGGAGATAGTCACTTGTCCAAGGTCTAAACAACAAGATTTGAATCAGGCTTCACTGCTTTAAACTTAGGCCGCGCTTATAGTGGCAGCGATGATGTCGCGTCAAAACAAATGTATTGACGCCGTTGCGTGCGCTTATAGTAGGCACAATGCGACGGCTTGGTCGCGATCACTGGAGTCACAAATTTGATTTGTCCAGTGACCGCAGTGGGACGTCAGCGTCGCCGGCACTATAAGCGCGGCCTTAGTGTTATTGTTTTCAGTCAGTATCTTGACTCGTTGAGCCACTCCTTCAGTTTTAGATTGCAACGGACTGGTTTAGCTAATACTGAGTTTCTGGCAGAGGTGACTCTAGGTTAGGGCAGCGGTGCGCAAACTGGGGCCGCGTCCCGGGTCTCGCGGCGGTTACAGAGGCGACACGCTGAGTGCGAGGCCTCTGTAAATTTACTTACCGGCTTCTTGTCCACGGGTCTCCACGGCAACGCGGCGTCAAATGACGCCCATTACCATGGAGACGTGATGTCAAATGACGCCACGGATCACGTGACGTCAAATGACCCCGCAGCGTCATTTGACGCATCATTAGAGGCGAGGGGGTTGCACCGAGGAGGCAGCAGGTAAGGGGGGCGCAGGGAGTTTACGCACCGCTGAGAATGCAAGAGTCAGGAGGGCTGAGATGTAAGGAGGGGCAGAAGAGTGTAAAGTCTAAAGTGAGGATTAGAATTGTGTGTGTGTGATACGTGATTTGATAGGAAGTCATGAGAGGGATTTCAGCAGGGGATACGCTGAGATAGGTTGCGCATGCGCGAACGACCTACACCGATCACACATGCACAGCTGGGCGTCATGACGTCACGCACTGCGACTTTAACCATGGATGCCTAGCTAGCTCTCAGCAAACCTGATCGCAACACCGACAGAGCCTCCTCCAGCTGCGCACTCGCCACGCTTGCTTTACCAGGATCGTGTCCCCAGGGCAAGCACAGATAAGTATTCTGAGGGTCTTCCTTCCCTCTTTTCTGTCCTCTCCCCCCCCCCCCTCTCCCCCCCCCCTCTCCCCCCCTCTCTCCCCCCCCTCTCTCCCCGTGTGTTGTAGGGGGTATGTTATTGAGGGCCAGATTGGGGGACTACACGATCCTGTTGCATTGCTCCCCCCACAGGGTCAGCATATATCAGTGTGTAGGGATTTCCCACTTTCATTTCCTGCCCCTGTGTGTAGTTACTGACGCTCAGGGTCAGTTTATGTGGTGTTTTTCTCTTTGGTTTATTCAGCTACACATCCCTGCGTTTTTGACCACTTACCTGAGTGGCTAACACTGCAAGCATTCACTGGTGTGTTACCCAGTCAGTGTATGGGCTTACCAATACCTTACACTGCTGTTCATCACACCAGTGTTGCCCGCATTTGTTACCACTTCTACAGTATACATACTGATGCGTGGCTTCACATGATAGGTGTTAATACACACACACACTAGTGTCCATCGTGAGTGCCAAGATTTTTCAGCGATCCAGTGACGTCATCTACCAGAAACAGCCCCTATAGCCATGATACATCAGGCATAGGTGTCTGTGTTTCTGGATTTTCATTGTGCTGACATAGTTCTATTTGGACTACTTTTGGCAACCTGCCATACAGAGACCCCCTACGGTGCATCAGCACTTTATTATTTTCAGTTCACCTTACTCACTACATTTATTGGTACCATTCTATTTTAATAGCATTCCTTAATAAAGTATTTTAACACACATTTTTGTTTGGTCCAGTCTCTCTCCTCTGTACTGAACATTCAGCAGGGTACTCTCTCCTTTTCAGACTCAGAGTGCATTATATAGGGCCTTATCTGTATGTGTAGTGTCTTTGCCTCATACAGTGTCCTTTGTGTTTGATAATTATCTCCTTGCCCCATTGCACCAGTCTGTCCCTCTGACCCTTGTTTTCATACTAGGTCGAGTGGGTGCATTTTCTTTCGTCTCCCACGTGCACAGCTGACAAGAACCGATCGCGCATGCACTGGATCGGCTCTTGCCAGCAGTGCATTGGTGAGCGACTCAAAAAAACAGGACATTTTGGGACTTTTGAAAAAGCTATCAGGACACAAGTCCAAAAACCGGGACGTCTGGTCACCCTACTCTAGGTTTTACGTGGCCCTCAGCAGTAATTTGACACCCTACCCCAATGTTTTGCATCTTCGTGCAGCAATATTTTTCGAAGTTTAGGTGGGGATGAATGTACAGCTGCTAAAAAGAGACAGTTACACTGGGTCTCACAGCAGGTTCCACCAATGGCTGCGGTACAAATCAGAAGCAAAAGTAGAGAAGTGTTGAGAGATGCATAGAGGTGAAAGAAGTCTGGGCTGTAACAAGAGCCCTAGCTACAGACATGTAGCCAGAAGCCGGAGAGCCTGCACTGCCCCTATAGGCAGGTGCCTATATTACCACTGCTGTCTTCCTGACCAGCATAATAGGTTTATCCATTGGGGAACTACACCGGTTTCTATTGAGAAGGAGAAATATAACCAAGACCTGATTAAATCGAACATATTTATCGCAGGTTTTTCAGGATCAGACACTTCTATAATAGCAGTACAGGTATAGAACACTGACATTTTCAGTGACTTAAAAGAGATTTTGGAAGTGGGTCACACACCAATGATTCTGACTTCAATGTTTTAAAATGATGGAGGGACCACTTGTGTGTGTGTTGTTTCTCTAAGCAATTACATGTTTATCTTTGTGTGAGAAGGAAACTCTGAGTGTTAAACCTTTGTAACATCTTCAAGTCACATTTACAGTGCACTTATGTTATGGCACCATCCCACATATTGTCACTCTTATCGCCCTTATGTTCTTTAAACATCATTTCATATTTGAAAACAAGAAACAAACAGAAGCCCAAAGAAAGCATATCCAAGCATATCCAAAAAATACAAAATGTATTCAAGCAATATCAACAAATACACAACACAATTAAAAATACCCGAGGAAAAAAGCCCTAAATTTCTGCACTGACTGCCTGTAATTGATTGTTATTAGTATTGTATGCAATACTGACCACATGTAAAAAGATATAATGGGTGCACACTGCACAAGAGTGAAAAACACTCAAACCTGATCAAATGGGCCAGGTGAAAAAGTAATTTTCACCTTAACCCCGTAATGCACCGGCCGGTGTAAGCAGAGGGTAAAGGCTATATGATATTAACAGCAGCCATAAGTAAAAGGTGACTAAAGTGTTTTGAGACAGTTATGCACTCATGAAACAATTCCTATGAGGTGGAAAATAGCGAATTCAATTACAGTCCATAGATTTCAGCATGATGTGAACATAATGCAGCAAGTACTTATCCTGAACCAAGATCACTAGTAAATCCAGAAGGTAACTTGGATAACTCTCAGCAGCAGACAAATATCATTGCTAAACGCAGGTATTTTTAATTATGTGTTGTGTATTTTTTGATATTGCTTGAATACATTTTGTATTTTTTGGATATGCTATAGTGCTTTCTTTGGGCTTCTGTTTGTTTCTTGTTTTCATATATTTTTTGCCCTTTAGCACCACCAGGGCTGATTTAATTTATCATTTTATTTTGACTTTTTTGTCACCTTACTTTAGCATTGTTATGACAGCAGTGTTTGTGTATATCATTTCATATTTGCTCATTTCCCTGGCTTTTATAGAGCTGCAAACGTAAGGGAACAAAACAAACATGTAGTGTTGCAAACCGCTTTTTGGACGCTGTAAGAGGCAGGTGCAGACGTACACGCAGGGAGACAGTTTTGGGGAAATTAAAACATGGCTTTATTCAGCCTGTCCCTTTAAACAACTCAAAGCATACGAAAGAAAGCCTTCTCTTTGGAGACTGAATAACCGACCCCCCCCCCCCCTCCCCCTCCGCCCCAAGAGACAGGCTGGGGGAGATGGTGTTAAAGGATAAGCTGGTAGAAGGATCAGCACCAGAGGCAGAACAGGACGGCGGCGGAGGAGCATGATCTAGCAGTCTGACCCGGAAGTCTTTCTTAGGCCGCGCTTAGTGACAGTGACACAACGTCGCGTCAAAACAAATGCATTGAATCCGTCGCGTGCGCTTATAGTAGGGACGGCGCGACAGAGCGACAGCTTGGTCACGATCGCTGGAAGTCAATTACATTTTTTTTCCAGCGACTGCAGCGTGACATCGGCGTCGCCGTCACTATAAGCGCGGCCCTACTTTTGGTGTCTGCTGCTAGAGTGCGGACCTCACCTTCTCTGCCACAAGTGCTGATTCTTCTACCAGCTTATCCTTTAACACCGGGGGGTGCCGCATACCATCTCCCCGCGCCTGTTTCAATTACCACAGGTAGGCATGGAGGTGGGGGGGGAGATATCATGATGAGGGGGACTGGGGGAGGTCTGATGATGAAGGGGACTGGGGGAGATCTGATGAGGGGGAGATCTGATGATGAGGAGAATTGGGGGAGATCTGATGATGAGGGGGATTGGGGGAGATCTGATGATGAAAGGGACGGGGGGAGATCTGATGAGGTGGACTGGGGGAGATCTGATGAAGATGAGGGAGACAGGCGGAGATCTGATGAAGATGAGGGGGACTGGGGGAGATCTGATAAGGATGAGGGGGACTGGGGGAGATCTGATGATGAAGGGGACTGGGGGAGATCTGATGAAGATGAGGGAGACAGGCGGAGATCTGATGAAGATGAGGGGGATTGGGGGAGATCAGTTGATGATGAGATGGGGAGGAGGGGGAGAGAGGATGATGAGAGGACCAGGGAGAGGATGGGGGGAGAACAAATTTGCAGTAAGTATTAATATTAATGGGCCCTGACATTATTTTTTGCCCGGGGGCCTGCGCATGTCTAGCTATGCCACTGGTCTGTACTAACCTGAAATTCCTCAATCTGTACTATCAGTGTAAAAAATAAGTTTTATTTTTTTGTGCGCACAGAAATAGACCGCGCTTGGCATAAAGAGGAAAATAGCATGTACTAAAAACAAATGTTTCTGTGCACCAGAAAAATAGTAGAAAGTGCATCACAATTGTCCACAAAGTTCAACTTGATGTAAACCCTTAAAAAATGTTTTAATAGTGTAAGCGGAGAGTGAAGTTGCTATGTACCAACCAACTTTTTTTTTAATGCAGCACAGATGTTTCATTATAGAGGTTAACAAAATGTATTATTTTTACAGTGAGGCTATTATAATTAATATTCCACAAATAATTAATATTTAATTTACTAACACTAGTTAAAAAATAATTATATGGATTTTTTTTTTATAATTGTAAGCAGCACAACTCCTTGCACTACATCAGACTGTCTCCGGAGCTGAACCACGCTGATTTCAGGGGACCGCTATCTCTGCGGTGTTGAAATGTCCAGCTCAACCAGGCCAATATGAAGCCTCATGGGATAATGTCACGGCCTCCTATTGGCTCGCGGGACATTTACACCGCCATTTTGTTAGGCACACAAGTTCCCTGGCTGTAGAGATACTGGCACCCAGTATGGAGGTCAGTATCTCTGGAAGCAGGGGGACCCAGGAGTGTATATTTAACACAGTTCTGGAGACCCTTGCTTTAATCCTAGAACAAAAAAATTAAAATGTAGTGCGAGGTGTTTTGCTGCTTTGAATAGTTTCAATCAGGTATTGAACATGATACTGTGTTAATTGATTTCAATTAACAAATTGCATCAAGTACGAATCCTTCATACATAAAAACATTTTATGAACATCTGTGCTATGTTAGCACAAAAAATGTGACACAAAATAAATTCAATTATGATCTGACATAGGCCACCATCACTTTAAGGAGTTGCGTCCCAATTTGTTTATAAAGGTAATTCACTTAACATCATTATTGGAACAATACTATTTTGTTGTATAATTTGACAAATAACTTGTTTTAATTTTCAGCAAGGATCCCAATATTCTGCTGCTTGTGCCAATATATATATATTTCTGATCCATTATGTATAATAATGTTAAATATCTAGATCATGTGGTTTTCCAAATACTGTTATAGGCACCGCCAGGTCAAAGGTGAAGGATGTCGCTCTTCTCTTTAGGCAATTTATAATTTACATGTATTGTTTATGTTCTGCACTGTGAAAATGACTAAATCAGAATATAATATCCACAGGTGTTGAGGCTTCCCCTCCGCACATACTGATGTAACAGTCATTTCTATGTGTGGGGAACACATAGGCTGCGTCCTCCGTGCCACTGACGCGCTCATGCTTGAGAGCGGTGACGTCACCAACTCTCCAAGCATGAGCGCCGGGTGTCCGGCATATTTTTTTTACGCATGATTGGCGCAGATTAATTTAGGTCATGTGACCTCTCAGCGCGTCTGAAAGACAAATTAATCTGTCTCGGCAAGCGCCTAGAGCCCGCGAGCATACGGGCGCGCCGCGTGAGCGTGGCTGGACACCTTTCTATTCAGTGTGCTGACTGCGGCAGCGGCACAGAGGACGCAGCCTTTGTTAGCATAGGAGTTGTCCATTGTCCGAGGTGTAGGAACGGGCTTGGTGAACAGGATTATCCCAATTTTAGAGATGAAAGCTGCATTGCAGCTGCACAGAGAAATAGGGATTCTTGCACTTGTTGAAGAACTTAAAAAAGTAGTGAAATTTGTTGAACATTGGAAAAAAAAAAGCTATTTGCACATCATGTTTGCAATAAGTATGCTGGTTTTTTTATGTTTTAAAAACAGTCAACAACTTCATTTTCTTTATAATGATAGTGAATCTGTGGGTTGGTTAGGAAAAGAACGCATACAGTACTTAATATTCCTTAGTATATCACACTCCGACTACTGAATACAAGTTATAAAAAAGGTCTGCCCCATGAACATTCTTCTCTGTGGACAAAGAGTTTCTAGTGCAGTAGCTCTCAAATTGTGGTCCATGATGACGTTGCTGGTTTCTGTAGTTTTTGAAAATTTTTAAAAATGCAAAAAAAAAATAATATTTCAATATAGCTTTCTGTAGTGTTGAAGGCTGGTTTGTGACATGCTGTTATTATTAAATTGATAGTATATTATGAAGTATGTATGGGGGTTCCTGTGTATATTAACACTGAAGTGGTCTATGACAGAGCCAGCTTGAAACTGTCCGGGGGGAGAGCGCGGGGCCTCTTACCTGCTCCGGCATCTTCTCCTGCTCTGCATCTCAGCAATGGCACATTACCAAGGCAACGGGACGCCGCAGCGTCATATGATGTGACATCACGTTGTCATGGCAACGTGACGCTGCAGAGAGGAGATGCCAGAGAGGAGAAGACGGATAAAAGATAAGAGGCACTTACAGAGGCCCCATGCTATCTCCGGCAATCAGTTTAACTTGTGGGGAAGAGTGCGGGGCCTCTGTAAGCTGTGATGGCACCGACATCAAGCCGGCCCAGTTTTAGAATCCATGTTCTACTGGACAGAAATGTATTCAAATACAATGTATAATTATACACCACACATTCAATTCTGTTTTAAAGATTACTATACCAAGATGCACTCACCTGTGAACTTGTTATCTTTTTTTTTGCCAGAATGCAAGATACTACTTTTTAAGTGCAGTTCCCCTGCCTGTTCATACTGTACAATACAATATCTATTTTACCTCCTGTTTTTTCCAGCTCACTGTTTTTTGAAAAACTCTTATTCCTAAAATAAAGTGCCCAAAAGCTATTAGTAGATCTCAAAGAACCTTACAGTATCTGAGAAGATTAAGATAAAACAATTTTGTTGACAAAATTCTTTGTGGTCTGCGTGGCAAACAGTCCGGTTGCCTAGTGGATAAAGGGAAACAGCGGTAAACCACTGGAGTTGCCACGTTAACACTACTGCAGGCATTGGACTTTGTGAAAATTAAATGTAAACACAAAAAACAATTTGTTGTTAAATCTGCATTAAAGCACATCGAATGTAGCTCACTTTCAAAATAGGTGATATTGGGCGGAACTGCACCTTTTAACTATATTTTTCTGACTACAATATTATTTAAAAAATGTACTTTACATATTTTTTTTTTGTGTATTAGAACAACAAAAATGTGACTCCTGTCAGAAAAAAGACATTCAGTGGAGATACTATTCTATACTAATGTTTATATTAACCTACTTATGTTACAAACAATTAAATCTCTCACTATGTTTGACATTAATTCATATGCCAAACTTTTCTATACTAATTCTATTCCTTTTTCTATACTATATTAATATTGAAAGTGAATTGTTAGATTCAGTTTAGTCTAAAAACAAAAAACCCCAAAGAAATACAAGACGGGTATGAAACACACAAGTCGCACCAAAGAGCGTCTCCCCATCATGCTTCCCCTTCACTGCTCCTGTCCACTAAGCCAGCATGGACAGGGTTTATTTCATGGAAAGGGCAGACAACTTGAAAAACCTGAAGTTTGTCACCTTCTGTCCTCACTCCCCCCCGTCTTTCCTGCATTTTTGCTGGGAGGGTGTCTGTTTGCTTTCAACTGATATCAGTTCACAGGACTCTCTTTGAGATGGGAACCCCTAAGTACCGCCAAAGGGTGTCAGCCTTTCGCTGGTGCTAGAGATGCCCTGTTACAATTCCCATAATCCTTTATTTTTATCATTAACTGCACATGAAATGTCTGTAAATTGACTGTATAACCTCTGTGTTCATTTAATGTATCCATGTATTGTCATCCTAACTAGCCCAGGAAATACTTGAAAACGAGAGGTAACTCTCAATGTATTACTTCCTGCTAAAGTCTAAGTATATGAAATACATGCTGCACACCTAAAAAAAAATATAATAAAAGATGATACAATTACAGGTGCTCCTGTGTTTGAACGATAGCCTGTAATCAATCCAATGCAAGTAGTAGTTGAAGGAACACAGGGCACAAGTGTTTGGTCAATAAATGAGTTAGTTATTACAAATCCGTTTGTGCCCTGAGTTCCTTCAACTATTACTTCCTGCTAAAACATTTTATAAATAAATCAACTAATTACATGCAATTATCCTATATGCTGAATAACGTAACCTTGCTGGTTTCCACACGGCTCGATTTTACTGAATGTTTTGTCAAGAAATACTGCTGATTGGTAAAAACAGCAGGTAGAAGACGTGTAAAATTGCACACACTCATTTTGGGACTAGATATGTTATGTGTGATGTCATTACTTATTCCTACTTGCTGATGTGTAAAATTCAGACAGAGAAAAATAAACATAAAAATATTTTTTTAATATAGCCAGAAGATCGAAAATGCATCACTAAAAAAACAAATACAATCTTTAAAAATATATTTAAAAAAAATAAATCTGTACAGGCATTACACACGTTCAAAGTATATAATACAGAATAGAAATTAATTTCTGAAACACTGGGAGTTGGGTACAAAGATATATCCACATGTAAGCGCTAGTGCAGGGGGTAGCCAACACTAGTCCTCAAGCGCTACCAGCAGGTCAGGTTTTTCAGGATATCCCTGCTTCAGCACAGGCGGCTGAAGCAGGAATATCTTCAAAACCTGACCTGCTGGTAGCTGTTGAGGACTGGATTTGGCTTCCCCTGGGGTAGAGAGTTAAATATAAGTTATGTTTGGTAGACAACTTCATTAAGATGTAAATGTTAAAAAAAAAAAAAAAAAATTACAACAATAAAAAACACGGGCATATGTATCAAGACAAAAGGGGTGCAAACATTGTGGGGCAAACATTCTGCACCGTATGTGATAAAGAAGAAAATCCCATTTAAATCAATAGGATGTTTTTCTTGGATACAGGTGGTGCCATTTGTTTTTCCCCAGAATGGCACCCATATTGCTCTGATACTTATACCCCTTTATATTGTAGAATTACTTTAGTGGTAATTACTGTTTAACGGCAGGAGATTATATTGCTACACTAACGGTGCTACTGCATGGTTATTATTACTGTACACTTTATACGAGCCATTACCTTATTGGCAACAACATGTCACTATCAGAAAGGACAGTGGATTCAACATCACAGTTCTTTATCCTTCGGCTTGCATTGAAAACATATTAGACAGCCTCATGGCAATGAGTATTCAGCATACCCCTGAGATACTTAGGCTTATTGCTCACACAACAACATGGTATAGAAATAATGTTACAGGCAATCCAAGCTGTTTTTAAAAAAAATACAAAATTGAAGCAGGGGGTCTCCGGAGCTGAACCCCATTCATTTCAGCTCCGGGGACACCCTGCTTCCAGAGATACTTACCTCCATGGTGGGTGCCGGTTGCCACTTCAGGGTTCACTATATGGCTGCTTATCGGAGCTCCCGGGCCCTGCGGGCCAATAGGAAGCCGTGACATCATCAGGTTCAGCTTCCTATTGGCCCATGTGACGCGGAAGCTGAAAATTGCAGGACATACCGGCACCCCCTTCAGAGGTAAGTATCTCCGGGAGCGGGGGGTTCAGCTCCAGAGACCCCCTGCTTCAAACCTGTATTAAAAAAATGAAGAAATGAAAAAACGGCTTGGATCACTCCTTTAACCCCTTTCCTCCAAAATATATGGGACACGTCAAAGACATCACAAGCAATACGAAATGTTTCACATGAGCGTTCAAGGAATATGCAAAGCGTGTGCCCACACAGCTGAATCCTTCAGTTTCACGAGTAAAGCCAACTCCTGTCACAGGATTGCAGAATTCACATTAGACCTCTGTAACACACAGAATAATGATAGGGTCAGACAGATTGTTTTGAGAGATTATATAAAAGGCCTATAAATGTTGAGTTAACAACTTCAAATTGTATTATTTAGATATATGCTTAGTAGAAATTCCACCCAAAATTGATGTTTTATTTTTCTTACAGAAAATAAGTCGAATGGTTTGCTTGTACAATTACATTACACTCTGCTTCTGCCACAATCAAATAGGTAATATACTTTTCTTGAGATACAGGAGGGCTCCGGGCATGCGGCGGGTTCCGTTCTAAGGGCCCACCGCAAAGCGAAAATCGTCGGAAAGCGGAACCGGCGATTTTCGGCGTGTGCGCATGCGCAAACTGGCACTTCCCCCCCTTCTGCGCATGCGCAATCTCCGTTCGGCGAGCGTAACCTTTGTTCTGTGCATGCGCACCCTCGGCAACCACCTGCTCTGCGCATGCGTGACCTCCCCGTTCTGCGCATGTGCAGACATGGCAGCCTACTCGGTACCGCCGTATCAGCGGATCGCCGAAAAGCGGGGTGCAGAGAAGCGGGGCCCTACTGTAAAGTGCAGTGGCTAGGGTGCTGGACATGGATATACAAGCTTGTTAATTTGATTCTTGCCTATGCAACGTGCCGACCAAGTTGGTGAAATCATGGTCACTCCCAAGGCATACTTGAAAACGATGTATAGCTCAATGTTTTATTCAATAAATTTAATCTGTGCCAGCACCTGCAACTACTTGGGATAATGTAAGGAGATTCCTCCCGACGGGGAAGGATACTGGCGGTGCACTGAGTGTCAACACATACTTACGATGGGTTCCAAATGAAGGAAGGACGACGGATGCTGGATCACTATATCAAAAAGTTATTTATTGAACGTTTAGCAACATTGTGGTAAAAGGAAGAATCTTGAAGGGAACCTCCAAGATTCTTGCTTTTACCCAATGCTGCTAAAGGTTCAATAAATAACCTTTTGATATAGTGCACCGCCAGTATCCCTCCCTGTCGGGAGGAATCTCCTTTTATATCCGCCTTGGGCTGAGAGCACGCCGTTTCCAGGATTCCATACAACGAAGGTCGTGAGTACCCTTATATGATTAAGTATTGATACATCAGAGGTCTAGCTCTAAGGGTTTTTGGATTATTGGACTCATGGGTCAGGTTTCCCCTTTTACATGGGTTTCCTTGATATCCTAGACACCTACATGCCATTTATATACCCTCAACTGTGAGCACCAATGACCATCTTCTTGCCAGTACTCACATTCATTTACCTGGTCACATCAACATATGCGTATTTACAAGCAAGATATCATTTGTGGATCACCACTATAGTGATTAATATGTGGATGCATCTTTGGGAATTACCCTGAGCACTGGTTTAGGAGAATATTCTCAGTTTTTCCTACTTGTGATAATGAGTAAGCAGAGATGACCAATTTAGACTAACAGATTTTATCTATATGTGTCATGGGAGACCAGGTTATTTACACCTTTTTACCAGGATCATTGATTGAGCAAAACAAGGTAGAGAAATAAATTGTAATTTATTCGGCTTTAATCCGCATACAAACAATGGAACACAAAATGCAGACAAAAAGACACATTTACTGGTGGTCTGGGGTCGAAAACTAGACTTTCCTAGGTGCAGGGCACTCTATTGGGAAAGTTTTACCCTGACCGGGACTTAGCCCGGAATCTCCAGGAACTCAAATCGGCATGAAATCCCAGCCACGACCGCTACGTTAGTTTCTGAGAACTTGGGTGCAAAAGTTGGGACTTAGTCTCTGGTGGGCGGGCAGGCGCCCTTAGGTCTGGCAGAACAAGTGGCATCCCGGAGGACTGTCATTGATCACCGGACCTATTACTCCACCTTTCCCCGCTAACCAAATGCCGTTCACATCCCATGGCATCCTCTGGCTGCTTTGAACACCAATGTCCAGCAGACATACCCGGCGCCTATGGGTTTGCATGGGCTACCTGTTTGGATATGGGTTCCGAATGTTGAAACATATTAAAATACACTTTAATAAACTCTGAATCTCGGGGGAACCCTTTTAGCTATGTGGGTCTTTCGGTGAGGATCTTGGAGTTGAAAACTAGGAGTCTGGGAGACACTGTATGGCCCAAGTGCAACTCACCCCAGTACCCGAAAATAGGGCGAGTAAGCCGAGGAGAATTATAGGGCCACCGGTAAATTTGTCCCCAGACCTCCTGCAATCAAAATGACTTGCTTTTCACACCAAATCTTCACCTAAGACTTAGACTCCCAACGTTTGGAGTCTCTAGGGTACAGGGAACTGAAAATAAAAAATGTCTCTTTATTTCTGTCTTATTTCCCCACACACTTTCCCTTTGACTCAGTTTGGACTCTCAAGAGTCCCCACAACCTTATGTATGATTGGGCGCCCACAAACCATGTACTGTTTGGGGGTCACCTTGGCACTAGCTGGGGTACCCCCCACACACAGGGATTCCCTCAGATAGAGGAATGCAGAGTGATCCCTTTGCCTCATTCTCCTTTCCAAGTTATGCTGAAGCAGGGCAGCCTAGTGGTGAGTCGCGGTTACGTTTTCAGGGAGAAGTATTGCCGGGACAATGTGCCTACATGTATCCGAGAATCAGGCATGATTCTCTGGTACATTTATTGGGGAACCGGTAACTCTGGACCCCAACCTCCTAGGCACATTCGGATAATGGTTCCTTCGCAAAAAAAACCCTTGAAACTCCTACACCTGCAATCCCTGCTTGACTGCATGCCCGGAAAGGGGAAAACAAAAAATGGTTTTATGCATAAAGTACAATGCAATAATACAATGTTACTGGGTCTAAGAGCTAACTCTCTTGGACCCTTATACACGGAGCAGGGGTAACCCAACGGGCTTGACCTTTATTATATAGCCTGGTTAACCCCCCGCCCCCGTCACAATATGTTTATTGTAAAATATGCAAAACAGTGCTGGACAACCCAAGACGTGCTCCACAAGTGTGCTGTCCAAGCTCTTGGTTGAGGCCCATAACATGTCCTTAATATAAATAGAACAGAAACATTTATTGTATGTAGTAGTGAAGTAATATGTCTCAACCACTTTCCCTACCTGCCATGGTGATATGCCTTTTTCTTTAATCGATGGCCCTCCAAAGTATAGTAAAAGTATACTTTATTAAACAATGTATGTATAGACTTACCTCCTGAGGAGAACACACAAGACTTCTTGCATTCATCTTCAGTGTCAAAACGATTAGCATTTCCATTACAGCTACCATACCAAAACTGAGCACAAGAATTGGCTTGTTTATCATAGTACCATTTTATTATATAAGTCCGGCATGGTCCCTGGTCTAATATTAACTTGCAGCGCCCATCTTTGATATATCCTAATGAAAATAAGAAAAGGGACATTTTTTAGGAGCAGTAAAACATGCATATTTTTTCAGTTAATAAAGCACCATAAAGGGCATTATGTCAATTACCAAAACATGCTGAAAACGGGAGAGAGTTAGTGACACTGTATTTTTCAGTAGATTTGTATTGCTTTTGGCTGGGCTGTGGAATTTCCATCAATAAACCTATTTTTGTTTTACTATAGAAGTGAATCCATATGGTCTTAATGTTATGTCAGGGAAGATAATATATAGGGGCACTATGGCTCTCTATATAGTAGAGATGGAAGCAGGGTTGTTTTCCAGACTACTGAAAATGTGGGTTTTTATTAGACTCTTTGTGATGGTAAGAAAGGGAACTTGGCAAAACTGATGCCACAGAAAACATAAATGTAACATACTTCTTTTGATTCACAGTGTTCCACTTTCTACAGTAACTTTATAGTTTAGAAATTCACATTCTCTATTTTTGATAACCTATACACAGTACATTTTCAAACGGGAATGATCTGTTATTTATTAAAGTTTATCAATTATTAAAGCCATATGCGTAATTTAAGACAAAGGGTAAAGTACAAGGCTAACCTGTTACTGGTGCTATAGATGACACAACAGTCTCCAATGAACTTGAAGGAGATAATACTAATATTGTGGAAGTGGAGGAAGACGCGGTTTTAGATGGCAATGAAGACTGGGGTGATGAAGTTTTAGATGATGTTGATTGCAATGAAGAAGATGATGTTGAAGATGATACCACTACCAGACCAGACAAATAAAGAAAATGAATTCTTATAATTAATACTTGTAATAAAGTAATAAGAAACAAATTGGCACAAACTGCTTAAATACAAAGTAATTGAACTGTAATTGCATGCACGCTTCTACTGTACCTCTAGCTTTTGAACTGACTGGTGGTTCCAAGTCCTCGGGTTCTTCTTCATCCTCTTCTTCATCCTCATAAATCACCTTGGTTATTTCTCTTGCCTGAAACATAAGTGGTCTATGGAATTACATTTTTACTACTAGTATAGAATGTTGCTGGAGTACTTGGTGTGTGATAACATTAACCCGATTAATGCCAGAGGAAACTAAAGCAAGTGTCCTCTGCTCTGACACTACAGATGTTTTAAGGAAGCATAATCATGGAAGCATGGCAGTCTTATTAACTTTTTTTTTCTCATGAAACGCAGAGCCACAGACAGCTCACTTTCATCTTAAATCTTACTGGCAGTAAAACGTGAAAAATGGTAAATAGTATTACAAACACAACTTGAAATCACAACCACAAGAAAACAAAAATACTTATACAATTTGATGTCTACCAGCAAGAAGTGTAAATATATGTAGGAAAGAAAGTATGCTTATTAGTAGAGGAATGTATTTTGTATCAGGCAAGTCAAACACACATACGTGACATTTAGATTAAACCTGTGATGCTGCTTTCATTGATCACCTACATCTAATTAAAACTAATAGGGGTCTATGAATGAACATGGAGAAAAGTATGTTTAGACGCACTGCCCTGTCCTTTGGAGCAGAGTGGCGGCACATGGATGAACAATTTCCTACATCTGATGCAGACGTTTAGACATACGCCACCTCCTCAGATATAGATAATTTCTGGGGGCAAATAAAGGAGGGAGTGGGGGGGGTGTTGGGGATGTAGGAATTACACACATAGGTGCAGAATGTGATACATCTCATTATAATCTGTGCACCATGCCACTCCTACTGACACTCCCCAAGGTGCAAGATAGTGCAGACGGTGCAAAGTGCTTTGATACACAAGTTGGGATGAAAATGTCCACACTTTGCTCCAAAATTGCCTTGATTCAGACCCCATAGGCTTTAATTGGAAAGGGTGGAATATGGGAATATAATGATTTCATTTTCATGATGAATTTTTCATCTCGACTACTGAACATAGGGGTGGCCAACTCCAGTCTTCAAGGGCCACCAACAGGTCACTTTTTCAGGATACCCCAGCACTGGTGGGCCAGTCATTGACTGAGCCACTGATTGAGCAACCTGTGCTAAAGCAGGGATATCCTTAAAACCTGACCCATTGGTGGCACATGAGGACTGGCGTTGGCCCTCGATCGCTTAATGTATTGGTGTCTTTGTCACACTAAGGTATGTTAGTTTTTTATTTATATAAAATAAACTGCAGCTTTCATACCGGAACTCGTGGCTGGCTCGGAGCAACAAACTTTGTTACACGTCTTTCTTCTTGTATTTTAACAATTTCTCTGTTGCTGTGAATTAGTGAATTGGTGGAACCAAAAGATCCTTTCTGTTTAAATAGTCCAGTTGGGTTGATTGTATTTCCATTTCGATTGTAAATAAGAGCACCATTTTCATCTTCACAAAATTGGTTAACCAATTTTGACTCCAAAGCTTTAGGAAAAAAAAACCAAGATGATGTACTGCAGCATAAATTATATCACTGTTATTTAGAGATATATTCAATTTGACAGGAATTATGAATCCTTCACTCAACAGTTTACAACTATAACCTCATTTTAGTGCCAGAGACATAAGGACATAAATGCCCAGGTCTAATAAACAGTGCTAAGCTTTCGCAGACTTAAGCCCAAATAAATCAGTATAATTTGGCAAACTTAGTACTGTTTAATATATATTGATTGACCATTGTCACAAGGAATTAGAACTAGGATTCAAACTGGATTCTACAGCTTCCAAGACAGGACCATCTCATTTTTTTAGACTAATCAACTGAACAGGCTGAATATATTTGGCTTAACATACTTCATATGCTAAAACTTGATTTAGATTTAAATATAAAATATATATCTGCAACTGAAGGAGATTTTACTTAACATCCACTTTTATTTTGAGCCTCAAATACACTTTGGATAGACAGAGTATATAGAAGGGGAATATTTAGACTTCAGTGGTGGTGATTTCCATAATATTAAGTAAATTGAATCCATTAAAACCACAGAGAGTTACAATAACACCTGTGCTGATATCACTTAAATCTTTTAAAATTATAACTTTTTGTCATACCTGGAAGAGTGTTGAAGTCATCAATCAGGTACATGTGCTCACTGTCAGGATCAGAGGCAATAAGGTTTAGTTCTCGTAAGAATTCTTTTTGTGTTGGGTCTGAAGCATTTACAATCCCGATTGCATACATCTCAATATTGGCAGCGTGAGCCTCACGGACAGCTATTTCCAATTTCACCACTTCTCTCTTGTCCGCCTGACCATCTGTGAGCACGATAGCAACTTTCCGAACACCTGTCCGAGCTCCGGAAAAGCCTTCTTGAGTTGCTTTTCGTAAAGCTGTCCCCGTGTATGTGCCCTCTCCCATGTACAGCATATTCCTTATTGCTTGTTTGACGTCTTGCTGAGTGGTAAACTCGTTAAGACCAAATTCGAGGCGAACTTCTAAACTATAGAGCAAAAGCCCTATTCGGGTGGCATTCCTGCTTACTGTTACTCTGTCAACAAGAGCTGTTACAAAGTCTTTGATGATTTGGAAATTTTCTGGGCCCACACTCTCAGAACTGTCGATTACAAATACAAGCTCCATGGGTATTTCCTTACATTTAACTCCACAGCCTGAGAAAGAAAATGTCATTTAGTTAGAGATTTGGGATTTGGTTTACCATTTTCCTGCAATTTGATTGGCAGGAATGATTTATAAACATTGATAGGTCAGGAAGCAGCATTCAAACTTACCACAGATCTCCTTAATCAACTTAATGATATCTTCTCTCTGTTTGAAATAAGGTGTTTACCATTAAAACACGAACACATTGATATGGACCAATGCAGATATATTAAGATACAAAATAGAGCACAGGCTATTGCAAATCAGCTGTGATAAACAAACACAATAATGAAAAGCATTGGTGCAATATTGTAATAGATATGTTTTTGGATAGTCAGTGGTAGAACCTGAACATTTCATTAGGCATATGTGGCAAATGTGAATTGTTGCTGTATGCTACTGTCCCTTCAATAAATCCAGGTATACATCCATGGTAAAAATCATATAACATTTATGTTTAGCACATATGATTTACGGGCAGCAATTAATTGGCTTCGATGTTCATCGGGCGATCTTATGCAGCATGCGCATGCGCATGAAGCTTCTTTAACATTGCATAATGCTGAACGATCTATTACTATGTTCCCTTCAAAACCCTTTCAGATATTTAATAAATACTTACCGTTAATCCAGGATCTCCTTTAAATCCAGGTCTGCCCTGTAAGGAAATTATATGATAATATGTTGTTATAGCAACAATGAACTGCTTAACCCAAATGTAGGGATCTAGCTAGGATTGTTTTCACTCTTGTATCTTTGTTCTCATTTTATATGTAAAAAGTAACGTTTTTATATGATAAGTAAGCAGAAATTCTTACAGAGTCTCCAGGATTTCCAGATTCGCCTGTGTCGCCTTGATCTCCTTTTCTTCCTCTTTCACCCGCAGCACCACGATCCCCCTAAAATGCATACTATAAATGAGACGCAGGGTAGTGTTTTCTTGTTAAAGTACAATAAAATGCCATCCCCTTTGGAAGCAGTTGGCTTATTAACCTTACACCTTTGGCCATATAATTCGTGAAGTTGATGATTCCAATGCAAATAGGGGTTTTGGTCATAATTGTTTTACCCAGCTCATACAATGGCAATAAAGAATGATAAACTGATTTTTAATTTTTTTATTTTTATTAAACAAAGATGTGTTCTCAGTAAGGCCCATATTTACTAAGTAGAGCAATTCCCCGAGATACCTTCACATGCCAGAAGATACCTTCTGGTCCATTCAAGTAAATAGCCATAAAGGTGACTTCTAGCACTGGAAGGTATCTTGTGGAATAGAAACGCTTACTAGATATGGGACTACATTTTCAGCAGCTGAGCAAAGAAAGATGCAGATAGATATGTTTCGTGAAATATATACCCGTGTGGTCACAAATGCTCTAAACACTATAGATTCATTTGTGAAGAACTTTCATGTTGTTGATGGTCCATTAAAAGGTATCACAGTCTACACCACCCCAGCTATATTTCTCCAAGACCAATGCAGGTCCTAGCACTTTGTGTCAAGCAAGTTCAGTATTGTAAAAGTTCCAAAACCATTCCCCAAAACAAAGTTTACCAAACGTCCTAAATGTACTTCTAATTGTCTTTACCTTTGCACCTAAAAGTCCTTCCCCAGGAGGTCCACGAGGTCCTGGTACTCCTTGAAATCCTTGTTCTCCCTAAATATGCAATATATTAGTTTTAATACATATTCATTTCTGTGTGGTATGTATTTTCGCGACAAGCAATGAGGTCCAGTGGAATGAAATCCAGCCAAATGCATTGCAGGTCTCTCTGGCAGTGAATTGGTTTAAGCATCACTGCAATTTGACACTGATTAGAAAAAATATACAGTAAGCCATCTTCTGATTTTTGGCCCATTGAACTAGTAAATCCATAGTGTATAGATAGGGTTAGGTAGAGTACATTAAAATATTATTTGGTTGGAGCCAACAATGTTTTTTGAGTGTCCATTCTTTAAACAAAAGAAGGTTCGAGAATTGTAAGTTGTGACAGGAGGGGGTAACCAGGCTATCTAGTAAAGGTTAAGCCCTCGAGTTACCTCTGAAACCATGGGGTCCCTGGTAGCTACATAAGCACCATAAGCCAGGGACCAGGGATAATACATGCTGAAAATAATGTGACCCCTGCTTTTTTCTGTTTTCATGTTCCCTTGGCCCTAGAACTGTGAGATTTCTTGTGTGTCAGTTTTAGGGGGGATATTTGGGTAGAAATACAATTATTTTGTTTGCAGTAGTTCGGGGGCTGAAGTTACCGGTAGTCCTTTAATTCTCCCCGGTGAGCAGGCATGATTTGCTGGTACGCGGATAAATTACACTGGAGCAACCCAGTGTCCCCCAGACTCCTGGATTTTGAGCCCAAATATCTCAAAACCATTTCCCTTATAAATATTAGGTTCCCCAAAGTATATTCTTTATTAAAGTGTACTTTATAATGTGTTTTATATTTACTATAAGGCTCTATGCAGTCAGCAAGGGCATATGTTTAAGGTACCAGCAAGTCTGCATAGAGTCCGTAGTTCAAAGAGGAGACGGGATGTTGAGAGGTGTCGGGGTGCTACGTGAATGGGCCAGGGTGGAGTACTGAGTCTGGAGATCAGAGACCCCCCTGCGGGGAGGACCCTCTTGCCTGTCAGACTCAGTGGAGCCTTCCCAATAGGTGGCAATGGATTGACTGGAGGAAGCGGCAGAATGTGTGCGCGCGTTTTCCTTTGGTCAGTCCATATGTCCCGCCCACTAGGCATCCCGAGCCGGCTCAACACGCCCCCTCCTCTGACGTCAGCCAAATAACGAGCCCCTCTTTCTATTGGCTGGCGGGGAGGACTTCCCACGCTCTGATTGGTCACTCCTCCTTCCTCCATGCTGAAGATAGCTTAGTGGAGGGTATGTAAGGAGAAACCCCAGTCAGAGAACCAGACCTTCCTGTGACTTGAGCTGGGTTTTCAAAGTTGCTTTGTTAGAAATAGCAAAGCAACCGGCTTCGTTTTGAAGCTAGAAAAGCCTGCCTCGCAGAGTCTAAGTCCCGTCTTTTGCGGCCAAGTTCTACAAAATCGTTGTAGCGGTCGCGGTCAGGATTTCGTGCCGAAATCGTTTCAAGGAGATTCAGGATTAGGTCTCGATCAGGATTTTCTGCTGGATTTCTGTCCAAGATGTCCGGAACAAGGTTCCGCTCAGGGTAAGCTCTGCACCCAGGAAAGGCAAGATCTCATCCCCATTGTGTATAAGTATGTATATTCCTGTATTTTGTGTTTCTGTGTGTTTCCAAGGTCTTTATCCAAATAAACCTCATTTTATTTAACTGCCTTGTTTTGCCTACTGACTGAGCCCTAAAATATAAACGTGTTAAAAGACCTTGTCTACTGTGACATAAGTGCACAGGTATTTCCAGCTGAACTTTTTCTTCCACCATGTTCATTTTCAAAGAAGGAGTCCTTATATATTAAGTAAAGCTCAAAAATGCCACATTTTGACTGGACAAAGTTCAAAGACCTAATTACTTTTCAAGAGTTTACATATGATTATTTCCCTATGCACCAAGTCTTTTTTATGGTGTCTTATGTGGTAATCGGTTTGTCACTGCGTTTCTGATACACTTTGAATAATAACAGTTAATTAATGATAATAGTTTTTTTTAAAGCATATTGTTTATACTTGTTACTTGTGCAAGTGCTATGATGATATGAAACCGTCCAGACAATGCATCTGCGACAGATTGACGCACTGGTGGAAAATGAGGACACTGTTGGAAAATGAGGGCTGTGTTGGAAAATGAAGTACATTTAGCTGGCGAAAGCTTGTGAAGCAGGGTCTCTCTTACCTTTGGTCCCTGAATACCTTCACCCGGAGGGCCTTGGAGGCCCAGCGATCCTTGTTTTCCTACATTTCCCTACAGAAATGCAGCACATTATTAATCTTATTGTTTGTTGTTAATATCACTCCATTACTCTTATAACAAACCATCCATAAACACAGAACTTTACATTATAAGCCTACCGTACACACAATGTTAAATAGAGTCTTCCTCTTGTAATTCATGGGACTCTTTCAAAATCAGGTTTTAATTAACCAACTACCCTTCTCCCATGCAGCCCTTGTTTACTGATCTTTCCCTGCCATTTTATTTAGGCAATCAACAAACAAACCCTTGGGTCCAGAATGGACTCTTAAGAGTCAATGACATTCTTATTCATGGGAAGGTTTCCTCTTTTGTATTACTGCAATCCAGCCATAATATTCCCTCTGATTTTTTGAATTTTTTTTAAATTTCTACAAATTTGACACTATTCAATCTATATATAAATCAGATTGTTCTCATGACCTTACTTCGTTTGAGAATAGGTGTTTTTCCCAAACCCTTATAGAGGGGGTAACCTCTATTTTATATCACACTCTGACTCCTATCAAAACAAATGTGGTATCTGATAAGTACATGCAGGGCCGCTGACAGGGGGGGAGAGCTGGGACAACTGTCCCAGGCCCGGCGGCTGCAGTGCTGGAAGTTGGACCTGGCCAGTGGTCAGGCCCAACATTTGTGTCCGGCTGCCAGGCCTTTTTTGGCTCCCGGGCCCCAGCTCTCCCGAGCTGTGGTCCTGCCTTCACGGGAAGCCCCACCTCTGGAAGTTGGGCCCGCCCAAAAGTCGGACCCAGCTTCTGTATCAGCAACAGGTTCGGCACAGCACTGGAGGCCTCCCCCCCAAGGCAATGTAAGCCTGTGTGTAAGTGTGTGTATTGGGTTAAAGTGTGTTATTGAGTGTGTATTGGGGGAGAGGGGTGTTGGCATTGCATGCATACGTGACACAGGAGACTTGCTCTGGGAAAAAGAACAATGAGTTTTATTCAGCTGAAGTTTCAGCACCATAAAATACAGACTTTTCCTAGTTCCGCTTTCGCAGCATATGAAAGTCCCTATACGTCTATAGACATCTATACATAACTAATGTCCCTATGGATCAAGGACACGCACGTATGGCCTGCACGTCCTGGTGTCCCAATGTAGCAAGGACACGCACATGTGATCTGTATGCAGACCAGGGAGAGAGACAAACACTTCAATTTCCAGCCTTTTAAACTCTTGCTACACTCAGCTGGGCTCGTTAAAAGTCCTGCCTTCCTCTAGGGAGGGATTAACCATTACCTGGCTGACAACCAACAGCTCCAGCTGTTAATTGGGGGAGGGGGTTATTGAGTGTGTATTGGGGGAGGGAGGGTTATTGAGTGTGTATTGGGGGGAGGGAGGGTTATTGAATGTGTATTGGGGTTTTTTGAGTGTGTATTGGGGGGATTATTGAGTGTGAGGAGGGGGGTTATTGAGGTTGGGGAGCAGGGTGAGTGAGAGGGGAGAAGAGAAATACATGGGAGGGAGAGGATGAAAGGGGGGAGTGTGAGAAGGGGGAGAGAAATAGAGGGGGGTGAAAGAGTGACGAGATGTGTGCTAAAGAGGGAGTTTAAGAGGAAAAAAAGGGGGTTTCGCATGGCTGCCGAAACAGGGGTCCCAGTGGAAACTCTACTACTAGGCCTCGGGAAAGCTATCAGTGGCCCTGAGTACATGACTGCTTTGGAGAAAGATCTCAATACTAATTTAGATATAGACACATGGCAAGATGCTGTGTATGGGAGGCTGCTTCCAAAAAGAATCCTCCATTGTGATTAAAGAAAACATCTATAATTTAATATATAGATGGTAACTGACCCTCTACATTCTTTTGTCCCAGGTGTCTCTCCACTGTGCTGATTTCGGCAACATGGTACTATGTTGCGTATATTCTGGCCATGCGCCAAAATCCAACCATTATGGAATGAAATGCTTGCCCTAATAAATAGCATTTTGCAGATCAATGTCCCTCAAGATTCACTATACAGGCAGTCCTCGGTTATCCGACACAATGCATTACTCAAAATGGCGTTGGATAGCGAAACGTTGTAAAGCGAAACACGTTTTCCCATAGGAACACTGTTTAAATGAAAGGTTCCGTTCCTGAAGGCATTTTTAACACTAAAATACACCAAATATTTCACACAGGCAATAAGATATGCAGCACACACATAAATTATATATTGTATAAACTGTATTATATATTTTATATATCATAATAAATAATATATTATATAGTATAATATAATATTATATACATATATACAGTGGTTGACAAATCACCAAAAAATCTACTCGCCACACAAAAAAATCTACTCGCCACCTAGTACCAAACGTGTGCTGCTTGGGCCAATATTTACTCGCCCGGGGGTTAAATCCACTCGCCCGGGGCGAGCAAATGTATAGGTTTGTCGAACACTGCATATATATATATACGCTTTACGACGCTTTGCAACCTTGTTTATGTGTGTATTGTGACAGAAACCAGGGGATGGTAATAAATTCCATATATAGGGCTCCCAGGATACTGAACAGTTTCTATCCTGTTTAGGCTGGAAGTGCAGCCTCATAATACATGCACTCCATCCCACAGTTTGGCAAGTGCTGGAACTGAGGGATGAGGGATCCAAACCAGAGTTTGTCTGCTGCCTGATTTCTGTCACCTGTCCTGCTCATTAGAAATCAGGTATTTAAGACTGATTTCCTGGTTCCTCTTCCCTCTCCCCCAAGAGCCTGGAGGCAGGAAGTCTGCTGGAAGCAGAGAGGGGAAAAGCCTCTCCCCAAACAGGTTAAATCATTCTGCTCTTTTTTTGTCTAAAACGGCAAAGTTCCTTATTTTGTTGTTGGAAGTGCAAAAGCCACTTCAACCCTGAGTCAGGGAAAACCTAAGTTAAGTTATTGCTCAGGTGAGCAGGTTTTTGTTTTGCTTGTGTTTCTGTTGTATGCACGGTGGCAGTCTCAGTGCCTGGGCCTGAATAAACCAGGCATAGCCTGTTTAAAGGAACAGCACGTGACGCCTCGTCATTTAACCTACCCTAAAAGACTGTGTTCTAACAGTCCCGGACAGAAGGCGGAGCCCCGGAGTAAGCCGTTTGTCACAATATATACACACACACATACACATAAACAACGTTGCAAAGCATCGTAAGAGCGTTGGATAAGCCGTTTTGGCGTTGTAAAAATGAACATAGGTATGCATTGCATAGTGTTGGATAAGCCATTCGTTGTAAAACGAAGCGTTGTAAAACGAGGACTGCCTGTATACAATACTAGGGAAGCCCATGGATAATTTAAATAAAAACAAATCCAAAATCTTGCAAATTCTAAATGCCACCAAATGCACTATTGACAAGAATTGGAAGCACTCCTTCCCCCTCCCCCTTCCACCCCTCTCCATAAGGTAAATAACATGTGGTACTGTATATTGTATACATTAGGTGTAGCCAACCCCAGTCCTCAAGAGCTGCAAACTGTTCAGGTTTTCAAGATATCCCTGCTTCAATGAAAGTTGAAGACTGAGCTACTAATTGAGCAGCCTGTGCTGAAGCAGGGATATCCTGAAAACCTGACCTGTTGGTAGCTCTTGAGGACTGGAGTTGGCTTCCCCTCGTATACATGGAAAAACTCTCTGCCTATTTAAACGGTTCCATTTCATGATTTTTGGAGATATGAAGATGAAGAATACTACAGCGCTCCCTTCACACAATATAAGGGTAACTACCCTTATGATTTTTGGAGACCTGGGCGCCTTGGTTTCTACATGCTGGAATATCTCCGTACAAATGTTGTAATTTAATTTAAAACAGTAGCATTTTTTCAGCTCTGTACTTGCTTTCTGGAGATATAAGTTGCTGAAAATATGCATCCCAGGAATCCAAAATGGCCGCTTTTGTTCATAGACACAAAGACTACAGAGACTGGCATCGTCACAGCTGATGCCAGAGAAATGGTAAACAGGTGAAGACTCAGCCAAAAGTAAAGGTTTTGAAAAATTAAAGGCAAGGACCAGATCAGCCCCAAATAAACTATTACTTTATGATATATATATATATATATATATATATATATATATATATATATATATATATATATATATATATATATATACACAGTGGTCGACAAATCACCAAAAAATCTACTCGCCAAACAAAAAATCTACTCGCCACCTAGTACCAAATGTGTGCTGCTTGGGCCAATAGGAGCTCGCCACGATGTTAAATCCACTCGCCCGGGGCGTGCAAATGTATAGGTTTGTCGAACACTGTATATATATATATGTATGTATATATATGTATATATATATGTATATAAATATATATATATATATATATATATATATGTATATATAAAAACGGAAATAGCCGTGTTTGTTGGACTGTGGCAGCCATATACTATATACCCAGAAAAGACAAAAAGATTGCAATAAAATGCCGGAGCTCTCTTTTCTTAATTTTATATATAGGTTGAAGAGATACCCGAAATAGCCCCAAATCCAACTTTCAAGGGATTTCTGCCCAACTAGAAAATCTCAGTTGAATGGGACTGGCTTTGCTAAACTATCTCTTCACTCAGTATACTATATACTTAGAACATAGTTTATTGGGTGTAATATCATTTTTGGGGGGCTAAGTCACCTGGGCAAAAAAGGCCTAAATGTACAGTAGCAAAAATGCCAAAAAGCACTGCTGAAAAGCAGCTAAAATAGCTGACCCAGTCCATGTGCTCTGGTAAGCTCATCCAATATAAAGAGTACTTCCAATTATTTATCATTTCACAGTCTACACATCTTAAATAAATTATAATAGTTCTATTTAATTTATTTTTTTTGTTACATATTTTGCTTACAGTATGACCAGCTTGCCCACCACACCAAGGGAGTTCTTCTTCAAGTCATATAGAAATAGGGTCCTTAGTGTCTCATTACACCTTTGCTGCTTCATAAGGTCCTTGTAACAAGGCGACAGATAAGAGCACTCCTTGTAATGCTTCATATTATGACTGCATAACTGTTCCTGTACATGAGCTGCAGTATCTACTTACCAGTGGGCAATGTATATAAAATGCTTCAGTAAGAAATTATAGAATCGAGGTAATAAAACAAGAATGTTGGTGAATTGAACATGGTCAATAAATACAATGGACTTACTTTTGGTCCTGGAAAACCTTCTCCAGTGGGACCCGGGAGACCAAAAGGTCCTCTTGCACCTTGATCCCCCTGTGATTGAATACAATTTTATGTTACAAATTAACTTTAGCCCTTAACTTAAGATTGGTCCACAAAAATATATAATTATGACACAATGGGATCATTTTAGAAATATTGAAATAAATCAGAGTAGACTTCTGCAGATTTACAACACCAATGAAAAATCTTTGTTTGTCTAATAATGGATACAGTGTGTGCGGAAGAGGACACCAAAAGAGATCCTATATATGGTGCACACTGTTAAATGTGGGGAGAATATAAGAAATTATAATAAAATGTCACTTTTAATACATCAATGTACATACATGTACCATAAAATATAAACACTAACACCCACAGTGATAAGACTTTAAATACTATTGGTCAGCACTCTCAATGAGTGAATAAGAGTGTTAATGTTCTCTCATAAAAAAGGGCAACCCCACGGGTGCGGTAAATATATAGCAGCATATACTAGCAATGTCTCAAGCATTACAAGCATTATAAAACTAAACTCTGATCCCTAACCATTACATGGAGTGTCATGCCAAATACTAGTCCCAGCCTTGATGTGAGAGGGGAAGTGGAGCTAATGGAAACATAGTATGTATAGAACCCAAAGGTATTGCTTTTCTAAATATTGTTTCCTAATCCAAAGCACGATTGCAAAGGACCTGTATGTGCCTGTATGTCACAGGGTACAATGTACTTGGGAAACACTGCTGTTGCTGCTTAATCAGCTCAATGCCGTAAATAGACTCATAGGTTCCCCAAACCTCAAATAAACCTTTGGGTGCGCTCCCGTCTGTTTAGAGGATCAACTACATCCCAAATGTCTGTGCAGGATGGTGTCTCTGTAAGATGGGTGCAGTGGGTTTAACCAGTCCACCCGTCAGTATTGGTGGTGAGAAGGAATGGTTAGTGAATCCCTCTATAGAAACCCACACTTTCTGGAGGTAACCTTGCGAGAAGAAGCCATTGTAGACGGTGAAACGTACGTTGGGTCTTCACCCCAGCCGGACGGTTGTATTGGCGTCTCTCAGAAATAGCACAAGCCAGCTGATTTAGGTTTTGAGCCTGATAGAGCTCACTTCGATTAAGGTTAGGAGCCTGTTAGAGCTCACCTGCACATTTGGGTGCATTATATATTGCAATCCTAATTCCGTGTTTTTTCTTTCTCATCCACCTATGTATCAATCCATCCCTCTCTCCCTCACCAGACAGATTTTACCTCAAGACAGTGTGGCGTTTCTATAGAGGGATTCACTAGCCGTTTCCTCTCATTTAAGTATGCATTAAGTAGTATTTTATATTGTGTGTTTATATTTTATGGTACATGTATGTACATTGATTTATTAAAAGTTACATTTTATTGACTTATTATCATTCCTTATACTCTGTCCACATTTAGCCGCGTGCACCATATATGGGATCTCGTTCAGTGTGCTCTTCCGCGCTCTGTCTGATTATTAGCAGCTCATAGGTAGCACTTGCTTTTATATTATACTGTCTTTCTGGTTGAGAGAGAACTCTCCTTACAATTTCTCTAATAATGTATGTATTAATGTTTTAATATGTGCATCAATATATAGAGGGACAGGTTTTTAATATGTTAATATAGATAGTTGTGGCATTATTAATTGTGACCATGAAAATTAAAAGGCCAGCCAGTATTATGAAAACCCCAACTTAAAGGCAGCATTCAACTTTTTTTTGGGGGGGGGGGGGGGGGGGGGTTTCAATAAATTACCTAATCTCCTGATCGATTGGCGAAAAGCCTGCTCTTGGGGCTAATCAAATGGCTGTCGCTAAATCAACCCTTCAGTCAGTAAAATGAAACAGCTACAGTATTTCCTTTTATTACTAAGGGTAACATTGTCTATTTCAACTGAGATACAGTCTCCTGCTGGTAACACTGCAACACTTCCCTTTTTGTGATAATATGTTGCAAATGCTATTCACTGCTGGGGAGAGGGCAGGGTTCAAAAAGGAACCAAAGGAAAGGATGCTTAGTACATTAAAACTAATTAAAAATGGCGTTAAAGTAGCAAAACATGTGAAATCTTATATGTTTTTTTTCCCTGTTTGGGATAATTTGTTGCCAATGTTCCCAGCAGTTCGAGCTGTAACAATAAGCATACATTGAAGCTGCTAAGTTACACTGATGACTGAAGGATTGATTGAAACTGAAAGGAGGCCATTTCATTAGGCACACACTCAGGAACTTTACAGATTTATAACAGGAGCATCAAATGATTGTCAGCTTAGGTAAGGATGTAGAATTGTACATCGTCACATGCTTTACATATACAAATAAGAAAAAAAATAAGAAAAATGAGAGGGGGCTGGGGATGGGAGAGAGGGGGGAATCATGCCTTAAGAGTTGGAATCCAAAACAAATGCAGTAAGTATTATCTAATACTACAGAACAGATTGATTTTAAATCCTTTGCTGCTGAGAAGGTACTGTGGAAGGTGGAGGTAAGTAGAGATGTTCAAGCAAATTTAACAAATACAAAAAGGAAGTGATTTCCCAAAGTCACATGTACCATTTCTCAGCATTTCACTATTTTCTTATAAAATAGCAGTATGCCAGATACCAGTTTGCCTTTCCAAATGTATTGTGATAGTTACTTTTATTTCCATATTAGAATGATACAGATGGGTGATAACAATAAATTGTAGGATTTTGAATTCTTTCTCTTAAAAATAAATCTGACCCTTTGTTAACGACTCTTCTGTTTAAACTGTGTATTATTACTTTGCTCGTATCAAGTACAATGTTTTATTTGAAAATGTTGCGTATGACACATTTTTGTGGATGTGTATATAAATGATACACTGATATTTCTGCAAATAAACATACACAAACACAAAGATTCCATCTCTAGGTGTTAGACAAAGGAATCAGGAAAAATACCTCCAAAATGTGATATGGAGCACTGCAGGGGGCATAGAAGATGAATTAATAAATGGTACCTTAGGTCCTGGTAATCCAAAGCCTTCTTGTCCAGGTTCCCCCTGAGGTCCAGTAAGTCCAGGCAATCCCTTATTTCAAGCGATTAAAAATACATATGAATACATATGAAAATACATATGAATCATTTTACTGATATCAAAGTTAATATAAATATGAATAGTTCCAATAAACAGAAATTAAAATGTTACCAACATAATATTAGTAACAGAATGATCTTATGGCACCATAAGGCGTCCTAAGGTTTAGCACCACTTAGTAGATATCACGCTTTAATTGGCGTACAAATATTTAAAAAGATGAGACTTTACTTGCACACAGAAAATCCTTGCATATGTCATTTCACACAATGCACCATATTTATTAAGCAGTCTTCTGCCAAAAAGTACCGTCCGATGCTGGAAGACGCCTTGCAGGGCAATAATCTATAAAGTGTCTTCTAGTGCCAGAAGACTGCTTAGTAAATACTGGACAATGTGTCTATGTCTTAAAGCAGCAGTCCAAGCTGCCGTTTTTAAACATATGTTTTATTATTTTTTTTGCTTTAAATGTGCATCAATACAATTCACACAATGATAAGTAATTAGCTAAGTTGCCGATCAATCCGTTCTCCTGTGATAGATCGGCGAAGATTCGGCTCGGGGGTTCACTATTTGGCCGTCAGTGCAGCAGAAGAGGACCAAAGATCCAAAGTTCTATGGGGAAGATCATGTGACGAGGCAGTCACTAGATACAATTGGTGCACTGCTAGAGAGAGGGCAGAGCTCAAAAAGGGGTGTGCCAGAGCCTGTTTTAGAAGAGGAAGGGGATGTGACTTTGTAAATGGTTGCCATAGAAACAAGAAATGCTTCTTACATTATAATACATTAAAAATGTCATTCGGAGTTGTTGTTTTTTTTTAAATGCTACAAGTATTTTCTCAGTAAAGAAACTGATTTATTTAGAAAAAAAAAACATGTAGGATATTGCTTGATCTGCAATCAGATGAAATGTAACAAGCTTTAATTCCTCAGAGACATGTATTAAGCAGCAATTTCTTAGAGTGGATGTTCACTCACAGGTAAGCCTGGGTATCCATCTCCTTTTGGTCCAAATGGTCCTAATGGTCCTGGATTACCTCTGTCACCCTATGGGAGGCAAAATATATTTATTTTCACTTTTATTTTATGTTCTTTTGTTTCTTTTTTCATATCCAAATTTAGTTAGCCTTCTATGATTAATACAATTCATTTTAATTTGTGTAGTTTACTTCAATTTGATACTTTGAACATGATATATTCTCAACTGTGCATGCTACAAACAGGGTATGTGCTATGAAAAGTGGGAATACACACACACACACACACACACACACACACACACACACACACACACACACACACACACACACACACACACACACACACACACACACACACACACACACACACACACACACACACACACACACACACACACACACATTAAGGTTATGGTGGGTAAAAAAAGTGACTGTGAGTGGGTTTACTGGCATTGCATCTCCCAAACCCTTGCTTAAAAGCTGTGTCTAAAGCAGCATGCATTGGCTAAGGGTTGTTCATGTAATGTGAGCTTGAGATAAAAGGTGGCACTGTGTGCTCATTTGCATGTCATTTCCCAGAATCCCTTGCTGCAGTGGATGTGCTGTGTGCTGGGTGATAATGGTGAAAGACAGGGTTGCAGACCTGTCTAAGACATGCAAATGACTATACAGTAATATTTACAGTTGCTATATATATATATATATATATATATATATATATATATATACACACATATATACATACCGAAACGTTGGTTTTGTGTTTATTTATTTTTTTCAATACACTTGTTTGTTCAATTCTGGAGTGCTGCCTGCTGATTTCGTTTCCAAACGGTATCGTATTGCATATATATATATATATATATATATGTGTGTATGTGTGTGTGTATGTGTGTGTGTGTGTATGTGTGTGTGTGTGTATGTGTGTGTGTGTGTATGTGTGTGTGTGTGTATGTGTGTGTGTATGTGTGTATGTGTGTATGTGTGTATGTGTGTATGTGTGTATGTGTGTATGTGTGTATGTGTGTATGTGTGTATGTGTGTATGTGTGTATGTGTGTATGGGTGTATGGGTGTATGGGTGTATGGGTGTATGGGTGTATGGGTGTATGGGTGTATGGGTGTATGGGTGTATATATAGGGAGATGCTGCAATGTTTCAAAAGTCTACCACCATTTTCCTGCAAACTTATTTGTTATGCAAAAAAACAGAAAATGTGCGTCCTCTTAGAAGAAGAATGTTTTTTGAAAAAGGTTTAAAAAAATGTTGGTCCAGGTTTCTAAAATGTCATCCACATAATCTGGGTATACCATATAACAAGTAGTCATTGTCAACAGTATTTGTATTGATAATATAAGTAACGGATGGTGTCTCTATCTTGTACAAACACTATGCACCCAACATGAAATTCCAATATACTCTATAAAATGTCACATTACCTTTGGACCAGGAATGCCAATGCCTTGTTCGCCTACTGGGCCATGAGGACCTGGTGGGCCAAGGTCCCCCTTGAATAATAAAACACTATCAGTTCTCATTGTGAATGGAGCATAACAAAATGGCTGCAATCTTGGCATGTTAGGGAAAGAAAGTTGGATTTAGAGAAGAAAACTGCTACATTCCTATTATCTCACTACTCCATGTTCTTAATATAAAATATAATTATTACATTTATGGAAAATACAATCCATTTTAGTGACTAACATACCAACATAAGTGAAGTTATGCTATTTAAAAGTATAGATTCCAACACTGCTTTAATTCAACTCTATAAGCATAAAAGAATTTGAACCAGATTAATGCGAGAGAGGAAGAACAGTACAATATATACAATTGCATTGTCAGTTGAAATACTGTATATGATGGGTACATTTTTGGTAACATAAATTACCTTATGATTTTGGAACCATGTTCAATAAAATGAAATGTATGCAAGTGTTATAATAATAATAATAATAATATAGTAGTCCTATAGTAAAGAAAATCTTATCATGCTGTGCATAGTACTTGCTAGCATGAGTGGGATACTTTGTATGACACAAACATTCTACCTATTTAGTCATATGCAAATTCTTGGGACTATTGTTACGTGCACAATAGATAAGAGGTATAGGATATCTAGCTTTGTTAAGACACAGGGGACATATCTATCTCATTTTAATACTACGAAAGTACCATTGATATTATTACATTTTCAGGATGTGTCTGATTCTTAATGTTTCTAGTGAAGTCATAGTTATGACGGTTTGTAATTGGAATGCTATTTCCTGTAACCAATGGCTGTAGATGGATGTGTTACCTTAGGGCCCACGATGGCACGACCAGGAAGACCCGGCATTCCAAGACGTCCTGAGACACCCGGCTCACCCTAAGAAATATAGAAATAAACATGGAGAACAAGAACAAATACCCAACAGGATCTATCACCCGACCAGAGTTTCAATTATGGTTCTGAGAACAATTTCTAAAACACATGATATAAAATGTGTCCATTTAACCTCTCTATGTAAACGTTAATTTAAAAAAAAAAAAATATGTAATTACTTTTGGTCCTGATGGTCCAGCAGGTCCTGGAAGTCCTGATAATCCCCGGATACCTCGTTGACCTTGGTCACCCTAAAGAAATACCACAAAATTAAGCAATCACAATCTATTTTTTTGTTAATCTCAAATTCTATTATAAAGTTTCAAATAATGACATAAAAGAGGGAAATAGAAAGTAAAAAAAGTGGCACAATACAAACAGGGGGGGGGCAAGCAAAACAAGAAAACTACTACAGACAAAAATGATCTATCTATATAGTAAGTACATATGATCACCCAAGATAACTAGCCTCTAATCCAGATATAACATAACAAGCATATAGCTAGAAAGCGCACCCCCATACTGTAGGCCAATTAAAAATAACACCGGCAAATCCGAAGCAGCGGCTGGTCCCGGGACCTTAGATTATATCCAGAGAAAAATCCTTGGGAAATTTGCTACTCCTATACAGACTCTCCACTCTACAGACGTGGCCGTGTAGATGTGGACCATGACTTTATTTTCTTTCTTAGTAAGAAGGGCATTAGGTATACACAATAAAGCAGATCATGGGTCCAGAGGAATGGAAACATCCAAGATACCGTGTAGCGTTTCATTTACAGTGTCCCAGAGAACACTAATTCTCAGGCACTGCCACCACATATGGAGGAAGGAGCCAATTTGGCTACACCCTCTTGTACATTGAGGGGAGGTGGAGGGATACAAGACAGACAATTTAAAGGGTATAAAATACCACTGATGGAGATGTCTTTCAGATAAGGGGAGGGCATTCCACTTGATGACCACACAAATTTAACTTTCCCCTACCCCTGTAAAAATTTCTTCTCATGCCTCTGGATCTAACTCTAGCCCTAGAACTTCCTCCCATTTAGACACAAATCAAGGTTTTACTTCAGAATCAACCACAACTATAAGCTTATATACAGGCATACCCCGGTTTAAGTACACTCACTTTAAGTACACTCGCGAGTAAGTACATCTCGCTCAATAGGCAAACGGCAGCTCACGCATGCGCCTGTCAGCACGTCCTGAACAGCAATACCGGCTCCCTACCTGTTCCGAAGCTGTGCGCAAGCGGGGAGACTATAGAGCCTGTTATACATGCGTTATTTACAGCAGTTATGCACGTATATGATGATTGCAGTACTGTACATGCATCAATAAGTGGATAAAAGGTAGTGCTTCACTTTAAGTACATTTTCGCTTTACATACATGCTCCGGTCCCATTGCGTATGTTAATGCGGGGTATGCCTGTACTTGAGAAATGATACCCTTCTGAATCCCTTTGGTCATACATAAGCCCTCGAACTGCTTGAGGTACGAGTAGGGCGCTTTTGAATTAGCAAACACTCTTAGCCGAAGGAACCGAAAAACAATCAGAGCTTGGTAGTCCTCAGAATGTATTTTTAAAGCACTATTGTCATTATGCACAAAGGGAGACAAGATAACTGAAATAATCATATACAAAAATATGGCAGAGCCATTCAGGGATTGCAATGCAATTGTATTGCTATGATGGACTCGGCTGCAACCTGGATTCTGATTGCAATGTATTGTAAACCTTAATTAGAAACTGTTTAGAGAGCTGTGACTGCAGCAACCTTGAAATGACTAACACAGTATCCAATTTAAAATAGTTTTTAAGTATTTAGCATTTAATGAGTAATTTAAATCTTACAATGAACATCATGGGGCTGCTAAAGATAGATATATACAGTACAACAGCAATCAGGATGGCTATATGGTATTGATGCAGGCAATGAATTTATTTATAATAGCCCATATTTACTAAGCAGTGCGATTCCATAAGGCACCTTCTAGTGCAGGAACACACCATACAGCCCATTAAAATGCATAGGCCGTAAGGTGTTTTCTGTTGCCAGGAGGTGTCTAAGGCAGAGCTTATACTACCTGCATCGCCGCGCGCACTCCTTCAGCCCTAGCGATCTGTGCACTTGGCTGCATGTGATTGGGGAGGCGATGCGGACGCATAGCGAATGCGTCACGGACGCGTCACGTAGCTGGTTTGCCCTCATTGGCAGAACCAGCTCACGTGTCGCTGATGTCACGTGTGTAGTCAACTGAGAAGACAACATTTATTGCTTTCTCAAAACGCTTCCGTGTCAACATGCTACGTCGCCAGCAGGCGCACAGGCACTTGGCTAACTACTATAGCCAAGTACTGAATTGTGCCTGACTTGCGCGCGCATGTAGCGACGCCGCCACTATGAGCTCGGCCTTATGATTTAGACTCATTATGTCTCATTAATTGACGGTAAGGTAAAAAACGACATCTATTTGTGAGAGACCTATTTGTATAAAATTCTGAATATTGAGATTAGATTTACATGAAAAAAATACCAAAACGTAACTAAGAAAGATGTATTTAGAGCAAGAAATGTAAACATATACGATTGTCATGTTGTTACTATTCCATGTAGTTTAATACTGACCTTTTCACCCTGTATACCAATGCCAGGAGACCCTTCGGGACCTCTGAGTCCAGGTAGTCCTGACTCCCCCTACAGTAAAAGCATTAGCAAATGGTTAAATATTTTTTACCAGACAAGACGTGAAGATAAGCATTCATCTCCTATTTTGTTTCCATTTCTGCTCAGACCTCGTTGTAGCTCTCTACGGTTCTGGTTTTGTAGACAGTTGTGCAATTTAGGACATGTATTTCCTACGCATAAAATGTTTCATTAGTTCATTTTCAAGTTGTGTCCATCCTTCTTTGGATGCCTAAAGTCTGAATCAGTATAATGGTAATTTCCATTTATTGAGGAATTATGGCTGCAGAAGCCGCCCAAGAGATGAAAAGATCACGTTTCCTATGCTTAGATTCACAGCTCCGTTTTTTGGAGCACAGCTGCGATATATATGAGAACAGTTTCTGCAGAATTTTAGACTTACGTCACTTCATATGTGGAGGATTTTGGGAGGCAAATAAAAGGTGCAAAAAAGGGGTGCAGAGAGACATAGGGGACTATGCTATAAGCGTTCATAAGCCACTTATCGAGCACTTATCGGCCAAAATGCCTACTGTTATTCAGTAAGCCTCAATAAGTGGGTGATAAAAGAATAAATCGCCAAAATGTTGAGCCTTCAAAAAAAACAAAAAAACGCCGGCTGAGCGTCGTTAAGCCACTTATCGGCAGGTTCTGAAACTCGTGAAATTCTAGTAACTTCGATTCGCTTATCAAAGCCTATCGTGGCTCTAGAATAGTGAGTTTCTCCCCAACTCCTCACGCCAGGAAAAGTTGGCGTGAGGCTGGTGAGAAGTAGCTGAGAGGCGGCGAGGTGGATGGATGTCGGGAGTCTCCGGAGCTGATACCCATTAATATCAGCGGCATGAATCCCATGCAATAAAAATGCTTTTACAGTCATCTTCAATACCTTAGCGGCTAACCGCTAAGGCAATGAAGGGGTTAACCCCTCCCGCTACCCACTTCACCCACACCCGCTACCCACAATAAACACCAATACCCACCTCCTCTACCCCCACATGATTGATACCAGAGGCCGCGGGTGTCTGGGGGTCCTCAGGTGGTCCCCGCATGTGTCTGTGGGCCCTCGAGTGGTCCCTGCTGGCCTGCACTACCAATCCACTATACCCACCCTTTACCCATTGATTGGCATAGTGGTACATCATACCCATATAATATGATAAGCCACTATAGCAGCCACTGGCCCTAATCAAAAAGCATGAAGGCCAAAAATACACAATAATAAAATATATACATAAGCACCTAAACACCCCAACAAAAAAGTAACTAAAAAGCCTAATAGTAAGCCACATCAATAACATTTATCTATCTCCAAAACAGCACAATAATAAAAGTTAGTAGACTGAGAACTGTGAAACGTGCATTGAAGAACTGGTCAATGATACCATGGTCAAGTCAGCTGGATTACAATATAGGAGAACACATTATGGACTGTGTTATAAATCATGGAATTATTAGCAAACTCATAAGATAATGTATGAGAATTTGACCTTTTGTCCTGGTGCTCCATCATCTCCTGGAAGACCAGGCAGACCTGCAGATCCTGAAGAGCCTGGTTCACCCTAAAAAAAAAACAATAACAAAAACCAAAGATATTATTTTGTATTGTTTTTTTACATTAAACTGCCACCTTATTTACAGTTTCCTTGCATTTTTACATAGAAATACCTGATATAGAAACAGGAATTAAAATTGTCTAATTATGTTTTAGTGTTAACTCATTGATAGTGAATTGAGCAACCGTAAAAACAGCATTTTTAAAGGAGCATCCCAAGAGGCGATTTCTTCAGCAATTTTTTATACATAGGATTAATGCAGGCGGTTTCCAGAGCTGAACCCCATTAATTTCAGCTACGGGGACCCCCTGCTTCCAGAGATACAGCCTATGTATAGGGTGCCGTAGCAGCTCTGGCTGGGCTAGCTAGGGTTTAAAGTTTAAAGCTCACATGGGCCAATAGGAAGCCGAAACTGGTGACATCACAGCTTCCTATTGGCCCACGTGACACGGGAGCTTTGAAACTTCGCCATTACATGTACCCTGCTAGCTGAGCAGAGCAGCTACTGGCACCCCCTACGGAGGTCTGTATCTCTGAACCTCACTATTTCAGCGCCGGTTCCAGAGATACTTACTGGTGAAGTTACTGCCATTATGTCCTGATTTTCTAAGGGGATTTAAATGACAATCCAATAGGAAGCCGCAACTGATGACAACATTGTGACTTCCTATTGGCAAGCAGGACCTGTGAGATTTGGCGATCATATTATTTCCCTTGTAAGGAGATATAAAACAAGTAACTTCATCAGTAATCATCTTGGGAATGGGAAGGAGGGGTCCCCAGGGTTGAAAATAGCGAGCTTCAACTCCGGAGGACCCCCTGTTCCCATGCTGTAAAAAAAATGAGTTTTAATAATAATAAAAATAAAAAAAAACACAGCAGCTGGGATTGCGATTCCAAAAGGAAAAAGTACTTTTATATAGCCTAAAAAAATTATATAAAGATACATTAATAAAGAGTTATTAGAAGGAACAACAAAACAAGTCTATGATTAAACAACAAAAACATATTTTTACGTGAAAGGCACAAGAAGCATTGACGTGTAGGAATATCATCCAATAAGCTAAAGTAAAGACTTATTAATGTGCTTCTGTACCGTTACAGTGAAGAGTAGACAAAATAATTTGATGAGAAGAAGAACAGATAAGAAAAGAAACTTAGTGTAGGCACCTGTCCCTAATATGATATTTGTTTTTTTGGAGTACTGTGAAAGGGTGAATGAACGTCACCAGCTATATGCCTGGCAGACGTATGTGTAGGTATGTAGTGCAGCAGTGACGAGCTTAATTTTCAGCTGGGAAGCTCCTGACAATTAGAGTGGTCCCAGCTGCATAATCAAGGTGTTTTAAAAACCCCAGGCTGTACACACATGCAGACTAGCTGGTCAAGAGATAGGACTGAAATGCTGAAGTAGGATTACTGCTATAAGGTCTGTTTTCAAAGTACATGTTTGTTGAACTGTCTGTGTCCTGCATGCTGAAAAGAAGCCGTTTTGTTGTGCTGTATTTTTTAAGGCTCAATAAATAAGCCTTATCAAGAGAACCCGCGTGTGTGGTTGCATGTACCCTGCAACAAGTACAAACTCTCAAACCTCCTGGTTGACATTAGGGGATAACTGTCAGCAGATGTATAAATACAGTATGACATCTGAAACTGGTAATGGCGAGTGCTTCATAACTGCACAAAACAGCTCTTTTCCTCTAGGAGGTGCTACATAGCAGTATATACTACATGTTTTGTAATAAATGGACCATAATCCAGTTTGATTTACCTTTGCTCCAGGGTCACCAAGCCCCCTTTCTCCTGGAGCTCCAGATTCTCCTGGCAAACCTTGCTCTCCCTGTAACATGAATAGAAATATTAAATTGCCATGATACTGTCATGTTATTACTAATGTACTGAAACAGTAGAATACATTGATGTGTCGTCTTTACATCCATAAGAACATAAGCACACTGATAGATAATAGGTATTGTACCCTGCAATATTTGTTTCAGGTGACCATGCATGATTTAAATTTCTAGGCAAATATGCTGATCCCTTGAATACATTGCACCAACACTTAGTAAAGGCCTAACCATAGCTCACCTGAGTCAAAAATGTATCACATAGAAATGTTTTTTTTTACGATAGAGGATAAAGCTAAATAAATGTACCAGTAGTCTTTATGAACAATCCTGCTATATATCCTAGATATAGATCGTTTGCTATTTTAGTACCAATCTTTGTTGACAAGAATGGAAGAGTTCCTTCACTTATTTCCAATGATGTAGCTGTAGCAGGCACATTGTGGCTTAACTCATTTTGAGTGCAATTTTCTTGAGCACAGTCAACGTTTCTCATCCTGTTTACACAACCAGAATTAGCAAGCTGCCAGCATTTTTATTTCACAATATATAGCAGAATATACTGTGAATGCTACCCAAGGAAATATTAAGGCCCAAACTAAACTCTGGCCATTAAACGTTAAGTTAACCTCAGTTAGCGTAACGTTAATACTAAAGCTATACTAACTAAAGAAAGTCACTCAATGTTAACTTATGTTACATTAAAAGCCTAGTGCTAAAAAGAACAGACGTTAGGAGACATAATAAACAAATTATATGTAAATAACCCACCAGCACACGAATACCCTACCAACGAAGCTCCTTTAATGTTATTACCTAAAATAATGTTACCTTATTTAAGTCATACCTAAACATGTCTGTACGCCCATCTAGACACTGAAATAGGGCAAAACAAAATAATGGACGCCCTATTTTAATGTCTGAATGGGAGTAACTAATGACAAGCTTAGGCATGACTACCAGATCCTCCTAGAGTAGCGGTTCCAGTGCGAGCCCTCACGGCATCACAGCAGCATTCCGAGAAGGAGGCTCTAGAGCACAGAGTACGCATGCGCATGCTGAGTAGGTCAGTGTGAGGAAACAGAGGGCAGGAGCACAGCTTGGGGGGGAAGCGCTGATCGGGACTGTCAGGAAGCCAAGTCTGTAGCTCGATCAAGCCCAGTAACCCGCTCTGTGTGACCCGCGAATCTGGAGACTGTACCTTGCCTTCAAGAACCATCGATTTGTGAGTGAGACCATTGTATTTTATCAATATAGTTTATTAGTTCTTCTCTCTTTGTCTTCTCTTCCCATTTTTTTGGTTGTTCCTTTAATGTTCAGTGTTTGTTTGTCTTTGTTTAGTCTGTTTGGATGTAATGCACCACTGATTAGCGCACTATTTCTGAGACTACCGTGGAGGGCATACTATTAGTGCTGCACCTGGTGTGCTGTTATACTTGTTGCGTCCCACTCGCTATTAATTCAATTAGGTTTAGGCTTAATAGTATTGTTATTTTAGCATACTAGTGTTGTTTTATTATTTATCATGTATTTAGTGATACATTTTCTTCTGTGATATATTTGCACAGCTTCTGCTCCTGACTCTCTGAACATTGACGTTATAATACTGGGTAGTTGTCATGTTTTGAAAATGGTTTTATAATACAAAAGTAATTGCTCTTTGATGCTATGCTATTCTTACCTTAGATCCCGTAAGTCCTTCTCCAGGTTGTCCCCTCATTCCAGGTGGCCCTGCGGGGCCCTGCACTCCCTAAACAAAGAAAAAGATAACTCATTGAAAGTATTTTATTTGCCGTCTATGCCAATTAGAATGGTGTGTGTTACAACATTAATATACAACATATGCGTCCAATTATAAACGTATAGAATTTTAGCAAGCCACAGCTCATCATATTCATATGACACCAAAGTACCTAACTGCAGCAAATGAAAGAAGTCCCAGTAGAGTCAGCTATGAATAAGGCAGCCTTTCTTAAGCCCTTACACCCTTTAAGAACAAAATAGGAACATAGTGCGTATTAACCCTGATGAAGGCCACTTGATGACAGAAACGTTGGCAGTTCTGAGGATGGATCAGGAAATCAAGTTATTTTTCCTTCATATTTATGGTAAGTACAGAGATCATTGCATTGTTTTTTGTTGTTGTAAATGAGCTGTATCGCCGCTCTGTAGAGCACCCCAGGGGTCTCACACTGCTTTTGTGTTATTTAGAATGGTGTCCATTGCCTTTGTTGTACACTTTTTATCAAATAACAAAGCTTTGCGGTATAAGACCGCTCCTTGATATTAAAGAAAATCAAGAGAAATATTTATGTAATTGTTACATTTGTAAGGTTACTTTGACTTGCTGCTTTAATAGAAACAATAAAATATATCACTAGCTTGCATATTGCAGAAAGCCAACCAAAATAAATACAAAATATAGCATTTCATAACTACTCGAAAGGTATGGTTTTAAAAGCACTATAGGTAAAATTAATAAAAAGATTAGATGTTCTAAAACCCACAATATCTTGGCAATATATAATTTTTTAGCTATATATAGCCCAATTGTACTGTGCACTAAATATATGTTAAACCATTAAAAATAAGATGATTGGACATATAAGATATATGTAAGTGTATAAAATATATTACCCTCTATATACATTTATTGTTTACAATTGATCAGTTCCCAACAGTTGATCGGTTTATTTCTTCTGAGCTCCTTCTGTGCTGCTCCTTAGAGTACTTTTCCCATGCTACTGTAGCAATTAGAAACACTGCATAATCCTGACGAAGTGCTGAGACATTGTACGAAACGCGTTGGATAGAAACACTGGAGCTACGGAGGGACGGGGCAAATGAGCGCCAAGTGGTGAAAGTGAAGCGGAGAAGAACTGGTGGGTAAGATAGTGGGGGAATAGGCTGGATCAGGAATCACAGACACCACCCACAGAGGTTCACACACTCCACACCGCTCAGACGCTGACAGACACCTTGCTGGCTGCATAGCTAAAACTGATGAGCTGTTTGTGAAAGTTGAAACATTGTAAGTGCGTTTCATATACTTCAAAGAATATACAGTAGAGTTTTGATTATCTGACCTTCCATTTTATCCATCATCCCCCAAACCCCCTTTGTCGCTTACCGGCGGCAGAAGAAGAGGAGGACTGCAGACCACAGGAACGGCACCGGAGGAAGACAGCTGGCGGCTGGAGAAGAGGACCACGTCAGCGGAGGAATGGAATTAAGACAGCGGGTGGCGGCGGAAGCAGGCAGGAGAAGACCATCAGACCCTGTGTGCAGGAGCAGAGCGGCATAGGAGAACGACCAGGGAGGAGCGCGCTGTAACACCGGAAGTTGATCGATGTCTGACTTCCGGTGTTACAACGTGCTCCTCCCCGGCCATTGTCCTATGCTGCTCTGCTCTGCACACAGGGTCTTATGGTCATCTCCTGCCTGTTTCCGCCGCCTGCTGTTTTAACTCCATTCCTCCGCTGACGTGGTCCTCTTCTCCGGCCGCCAGCTGTCTTCCCCCGATTCCGCTCCTGTGGTCTGCAGTTCTCTTCTTCTGCTGCTGGCAAGTGAGAAGTGGTGGGGTGAGATGGAGGGTGGACGGAGGGGGGATATCCGTCATTTTTGGTTATCCGCCACGTTATTGGTCCCATTTAGGTCGGATAACCGAGACTCTACTGTACTACACTATAAGGCTCTTTCTATTTGCGCTTCTTTTTTGCCGTCACTGTTTAACTCTTGATAAAGCGAGCACGTCACGTGAAACGTGTTAGAGGGGGCTCATCTCCTTGCTGTTTGTTATGTGCCGTCAATAAAGTATTTTTGTACCTGTTTTGAGCAGTCCAGCTACCACCTTTTTCCCCCCCAAAGCCTGTGCTTCGTCTTACACCTTGTCTATCCGTCACTGTTTAATAAAGACTGTAGAGATAATGAAAGAGTTGATTCTATCTAGTAGATTGTAGGCTTTGCTGTTGAATTGGAAATGGAAAAGTGTACGTTGGTATTGTTTCCCCATTCTTAACATATTTAAAAATGTATGGCAATCCCTTTATTGACAGATTGACCTGCAATATATTTTTCAGATCCTTCTGACGGAAGGGGATTGAACACACTTACCTTTTCTCCTTGGATTCCAATACCAGGTAAACCAAGAGGGCCAGGCAAACCAGGAGGACCAAACTCTCCCTACACAGGAAAGGAACACAAAGACAATGCTTTAGTATGTGTGAATGCTATAATAAATTAACAAATAAATATTATAAAGTACACAGATTTAGCAGCTGGAAACAACAGCTTAATAATAAACAAAAACACCCCAATGCACATCCAATATGACAACATTTGATTCATTTCTATATGTTTTTTCTTCTCATAAGTATGGTTCAAGAGCCGTTTAATAGACTTATTAGGCAAACCTTGTTGTGGGCCACATGTAATCAGCTGTGCTATTGCATAAGACCCTTCTGTTGCTAGAATACACCTTGTGGCCCATTCAAGTCAATAGACTGCAAAGTGCCATCCAGAAAGGATGGAGTCTTGTGGTGTAGCACCGCTTAGTTAATATGGCTTTTACATTCTGCTATGTAAAGCCTACATGATCAGATCTTTTCAACAAAGTCCAACATGGCTTCACCAATTCTCTGAGTCATCAACACTCTCATAGATGTCACTGGAGTCTCACTGTTCAAGGTCACCACTTTTCCTTTTGATTACATAACCTGCAAATCTCATTGAATGGTGTCCAGTGAGATTGACATCTCTGCAGTAAATCAATGCATATGTTCCTCAAACCCAACCCTAAAGTTATGGTCATACGGAGTGAGGACATAAACCTTAAAACATAGGACATTTTTTGCTTTTACCACTTTCATCACCAGACAGGTCCAAGATGGGAGAAGGAGCGGCTCAGTGAGTAACGACACTGACTGGCTCTGAGTTTGAAGCAGGGGAACCTGGTTCAATTCCTGGTGTCAGCTCCCTGTGACCTTGGGCAAGTCACCTTATCTCCCTGTGTCTCAGGCACCAAAAACAGATTGTAAGCTCCATGGGGCAGGGACCTGTGTCTGCAAAATGTCTATGTAAAGTGCTACTTAAAACTAGCAGTGCTATACAAGAACATATTATTATTATTATTATGTGGCTATATATTGCTTTTCTTTGTATTATGTTGCAGTACAACTAGTTAAAGCAGAAATACCGATAAATCTTTTTTATTTTCATTATTGATTTTTTTTTAAACAGAATTCAAAGCTGGGGGTTCTCAGGAGCGGAACCGTGCTATTTTTAGCTGGTTCTGAGATACTTACGGTATAGTGGTCAATGGTTTCCATCCCTTTAGATAAATCAAAATGGTAGACTAATCTCCTGAGTACCGTGGACCAATAGATTGCTGCAACATCATCAGAAGGGGGGTTGGGGGACACACAATGTTGCAGCTTCCTATTGGATGACCAGTAACACATGCAACTAAACTGGTTGCAAAATAGTTTTGTTTGGCTTCAAAGTACCCCTGTGTTCTAATTATGTAATACAAATCTATAGTGAAATTCGGCGTAATTGCAAAACAAACATTTCTGGTGTTTATTGCTCACCGTTTCACCCTTAATACCAGGGCCTGGTTGCCCCCGAGGTCCTCTGGGCCCTTCAAATCCACGGTCACCCTACATAAAGAAATAGAAGTAAGTACCATCTCTACACAATAAGTCTTATTCTTTACATTCTGTACCAATACAGTACTAAACATGTACCACAATAAGCCACAACTACACATGCTACTACAAAACAAAGCCTCAGGAACTCAACTCTTATTGACATTTTTCTAAACCAAAATACAATGTATGCACAGATGAGATCAAAATGCCCTTTTACTGTCACACGTGTACCTTCTTACTTAGAAGCAGCTATAAACCATTAAATGTAAAGAAGGGGCCAATGTAGTGTTAGAGATCACACATATTTTCCAGTACATTCAAGTCAATGTAATGTAAGGTATCTTCCAGCGCCAGAGGGTGTCTGTTCTATATTATTAAACAGGTGTGATCAGATGCCTGTAATTTCTAACAATTCCAAGGCGTGAGAAAACCTGGGGTTTTATACATCCAAGTTCAGCTGATTGGCCAAATAGGCGCTGCCGCAGTTGACAGAATAAGTGGCCCTGGTAAGGATATATATATATAGAATGAATATGCTATGTTTAACAAAACACCCTTCTACCCTCTGTAGTATCTCTAGATAACTGATTACTGTTGCATATTTATATTATAAAGAAAATGGGTATGACAACAAAAAAACCTTATTTAACCCTCCAGCAATGAGCAGATTACAGGTTTAGCCTAGACCGAAATCTTTAAGGAAGCAGTCAAAAGGAGCGGCACTAACATTTCCTCAAGGCAGAGATGTCTTAAAGCAAACAGAGAAACCCTCAGTTGACCTGACTTTGTAGATCAATGCTACAGAAAGGGCTAGGAATATTTCTGAGAATTTGTTCATACATGTTAATCATTTACATTTATTTATTTATTTTTATTTATAAAATGTTTTACCAGGAAGTAATACATTGAGAGTTAACTCTCGTTTTCAAGTATGTCCTGGGCACAGAGTTAAGATGACAAATACTACATGGTTACAAATACAGTTACATACTGTAAGTGAACAGGGTATACATTATATACTAGACATTGCATGCACAGTTAGAGATGATATATATTTGGGTTGCGCTTCCACTTACACATTGTTCCTGGCAATACATTGTTTGAAGTTAGGTACTGTACAAAATGAAGGAAGTGTTTTTATAGCTGCTTTCCATTCCACGAAAATAGGAACCTTAATACGAAGTGCTATAGTTCTGCAGTAAGTCGTTGTAGGAAGTACAGTATTAGAGAAATCCTCCTTTAAAGAATAATGAATGAAGGAAGGAGTGGCTCAGTGAGTAACGACACTGACAGGCACTGAGTTTGCAGCAGCAGAACCTGGTTCAATTCCCAGTGTCAGCTCCTTGTGACCTTGGGCAAGTCACTTTATCTCCCTGTGCCTCAGGCACGAAAAACATAGATTGTAAGCTCCACGGGGCAGGGACTGTGTCTGCAAAATGTCTCTGTAAAGCGCTATGTAAAACTAGCAGCGCTATACACGAACAAACAGTTATAAAGTAAGGAAAGAATCTTGCCACAGAAGCTATTTTTGTATGTTAAACACTAATTCACTAAAATCACACGTTGGCTTAATTTAATGCTGGCAATTACAGTTTCATGGAATCATCGAACCTGGCACTGGATACAAAGTTAGAGAAGGCCTGTCACTTTGAAATGTCCTCACCAATTATGGGCTTATGTGGATTGCAATAGTATCTGTACATTTTGACTGCTATTTTAATTTGATCAAAAAACGAAAAATAATTTATTTCCGTTCCATTTTATGTTGGTTTTGCCTAAGCTTAATTGGTTTTGGATCAGTTACTTTGTTATAAGTTGCATTTTTTTCATAAAGTTCGACCATTTTATTTAAAAAAAAGGACAGATAAAAAACGACACAAGAATGAACCTTTTTTCATTTTATCTCGAATTTCGCTCGAAAATTGAAAAATTCTTCTGAAATTCGAATGGAACATCGAATCTACGATGTTCAGGTTTTAAATGTCCTTAATAGATATTAAACACACCGGTTTGTAAATTTAAAAATGGCAGACTGCAGTTGGTGCTAGAGTTTCTCATACGGCAGTAGCCATAACGCAGACTACACAGCAGTCAAACAAAACAAGATATGACCTGGCACACCAAATATTAGCATGCAAAAAAGTAATAAAAAATACAATAACAAGATGCTTCCAGCTGGAAAGTAGAGAGTGCCTCAAAACGTGACAAAAGATAAACAGAAAAATGTTGGCACACATAAAAATAAATTAGAACAATATGAAAAATCCATAATACCGATTTATGGATTTTGAACAATGTTCTAATACATTTCTTTTTTTATGAGTGCCCAGTCTCTACAAGGTTTTTCAGACTACAGAGCAGACCACTGGTAATCAACAGAGATGTGCAAATCCTTTGCAGTAGGCTGCAAACCACACACAATGTGCCCTTTTTTTAGACCAAACATTTTGAGGCCTACTCAGCGTTCACAAGCGATATGCTTCACATTCAGACAATGTGCATTGTAATTTTGCTTAATATGCTAATGTAGCCATGCCATCTGTGACTACTAGTTTGCTTCCCTCCTGGCAGTAAGCCCTGGAACGATCAGGCTGGATATGGGGGTTTCCCCCTCCTTGGTACTGCACCTGAGTGACAGCGGGAGGCGTGACATCAGGCCTGGGCATGACCAATCATGGGCATGACCAATCATGAGCCAGACCTGGTGCCCTCCTCCTGGCTGTCTTAAGGGCAGTGCCGCCCCAAATTCAGTAGTGCTTTCCCCCACTTGAGAAAGGCAGGTCACACATTAGAGAGGCTGTTTATTGGGCCTTCTCCAGTCCTCTTCCTTCCGGGGGAGAGTGTGGACCATACCTCTGCCTCTGCTAGGGAGGTAGGAAAGAGCTAGGACAGCTGCAGGTGCCCTTGACTTGTAGTGACTGTCCAGGGACCATCCTTCAGTGGTAGCTGAGAATTACTGCATCGGGCAGAAGCCTGCCTTGTTACTGTGCTGCACAGGATAAAAAGAGAAGAAAGCGCACACTTCCTGGTGCAAATAAAGTTTTACTTGATTAACACACATAGAAAATCAACAATACACTCACAAACATCCGGTAAATTCAGGCAGTATGTGGTAATCCACAGATGCGTGCTGGAGTTATGCAGGGTCGTCTTTGCGTGGCGATACTATGCCAGTTGCTACAGCGCGTCCGCTGCCTGCTTCTGCCCCTCCAGTGGCTGGAGTGCTCTTCCGTGTCACGTGACGGCTTCAGACTGCGTCACCACGTGACCTCCTCACACTCCTCCGTAGGACGTCGCAACAGCGCGGCACTTTAGGGATGAAGAGGCCATGCCTCGCAACGCGTAGTGTGACTTGTATGGTGCAAGAAAGGTTGTGGCTGTAAGAGTATTGCAGTGTTGAACTTCGTGAGGGAGAAGACAGGGATCGGGCTGACTTTTTTATACCGGGCTGTGGTGAGATCATCCCTGAAGTGCCGCACTGTTGCGACGTCCTACGGAGGAGGAGTGTGAGGAGGTCACATGGTGACGCAGTCTGAAGCCGTCACGTGACACGGAAGGGCACTCCAGCCACTGGAGGGGCGGAAGCAGGCAGTGGACGCACTGTAGCAGCTGGCATAGTATCCCCACGCAAAGACGACCCTGCATAACTCCAGCACGCATCTGTGGATTACCACATACTGCCTGAATTTACCGGATGTTTGTGAGTGTATTGTTGATTTTCTGTGTGTGTTTTTTAACCAAGTAAAACTTTATTTGCACCAGGAAGTGTGCGCTTTCTTCTCTTTTTATCCTTTGCAGTTATCATTGAAGTACTGGGTTAGTACTTCCATCTAAGAGAGCAGCACCCTCCTGGAACTTTGCAGCAGTCTGGACTGTTTTTGGACTAATATCTTACATGATTGGACTCTAAGGTTGTATCCTGACTACTTTAGGGTCAATCAGGGGACATATCTACACTCATTTTGTTTGTGACTGAGCGCCTGTAGCTGAACCTTATATAGTGTATGCATTTAAGCATTGGTAATTGTTATTGTGGAACTGATCAGCAAGTCTTTCCTATTGTTACTGTGCTCTACAGAAGAGATAATAAACCGTTCCTATTGTTATACCTCCTGCCTGGTGCATGACCTTACTGGGGGGGAGAGGTAATAGTTCTACTATGGAAAATCACCTTCAGTTCCAGGAGCCTACGGCAGATGGAGGCGCTGAACTGCTAAAGAGATATGTGGGGTATGAACCCCAGAAGCCTACTCCTGTGTCCCCACTACCATCGGTGGACGACTCGGCCCTCCTGTTACCAGCAGGTATATGCACCATACACCGTGGTAATGGCCAAATCTCCCACCGGGTGGGGGAAACACCGTTACACTAATTTGCTAAATTCTCTAAAATCAGTAGATCCGCTTAATGCCGATTCTATAAACTGGGCACACACACCATGAGGATATGTTGCTAAAAGCTTGTGAAATTGCCAAACGTAAGGCTATTCTTGTGATATTATTAACCCTTTGAGGCTTGACGCAACGTTTGGGCAAAAAAGCGAAACTGAAAAAAACAACGCAAAAAAAATGTTGCAACAGCCCTTTGGACAGTTTTTCACATCTCTAATAACCAACAAAGGAGTGACTGGGGTTAATTAAAGTTGATACAAAAAGTCCTTTGATACAAATTTAGGAAGACGGAGAACAGAACTTTTCATCCCAAGGGGCAGTACAAACGCCAAGGAGTCATACCTTAAGGTTGGAGGCAGTGGCGGATTTACCATTAGGCTCCGGACATAGGGCGGCAACATTTTGAGGTGGCAAAAATATCGCGATGGGAGGCACTTGCCTGTGGCGGCCGCCTCCTTGCTGCCGCCCTCCTTCTCCTTTCCGAATCGCTGTGATAATGCGAATGTCACCAACGTGACGTCACACTGCGTCTCGTCGCCACGGCAACGTGACGGTGCGCCGGCAAATTACGCCACAATGTCGCGGTGCCATGGCGACGCGTCGGCAGCCGTCTGAATCTCGGTAAGTAATCGGTTGCAGAGGGCTCACGCGATCCCCCGGCGTTTAATTTAAATGCCGTGGGGAAGAGCGCGGGCGCCTCTGCAACCACTGCGCCCCCTACAAAAATCTCCCGCCCCCCCTGGTGGGCGCGCCCCCCAGTTTGCCCACCACTGCATTAAACTGTGAAAATACTGATCAGGGCATTATTGCAGTGAAACTCGAATTGAGGCCACAGAACGGCACTATCACTATTAAATTAGTAACCCCCCCCCCACAAAGAGTCACAATATAACCAACCAATTATTCTGTAGAACAGAAAATCTGAGTTACTGTAAAGCACATTCAAACTCCAATATACTCATACAAAGATAATGATTAAATGTGCTGTGCAAATATTTATTTTGTATATTAAAAAACAGATACGTTATGGGCGGGCCATCATCATATCATTTCTTTTCACTCGTTGCCTGCTGAATTCTCCATGTGATCCCCCATCTCTCCTTAGTAAATGTTCCGTTTTGCGTTCTGATTTTCTTAATGTTACAGGGATATAAGAAATCCAAAACCAGGATTTCCTATATCCCTATAACTGGACAGGTGATATTAATAGTAATTATTACCCTTCTTTAATGAATCCAAAGAAATATGTACCAGTTATGAATCCACTACATATTTTGTATATATGGTGTATACCATGTATACACCAGGTATACACCACGTATACCCCGTATATATGGACAGTGTGCAGTCTGTATATATATATATGGTGTATATACAGTGTATATGGTGTATATATAGAAACCTGCAAATAGAAGATGAAAAAGATTAGCTAGGTTTTGTCCTTGGTCTTACTGTACCTTTGGGCCAGGAAGCCCTTCTCCTTCGGGACCTCTCTCTCCTTGAGCACCTTGTTGTCCTTGAGGACCCTGTTACAATAGAAATATTATCTTTAAGTGAAATAAAACAGCGAAGACGAAATTTTACTGAACGTAGAACATCCCCTTCCTTTGTAGTCTGATCTCTAGTTATAACCTGTTCTAAAATAATACAATGCTGCTACTTTAGACGATATTCCTCATAAAACCAACATTGCCTGCAGCTAATAATGAGGATTGGATTGCTGGTCGTGATCATACTGAATTTCTGTAGCTTCTTTTGTTAGTTGTGCAGCCAAAATTATGGTATGGTAACCAACAAATCACTGCTATTCACAGGAGTGCACCATCAATGGGGTTTCTGAGCCGAATATATGATATTTGTTACATGAAACAATCTTCTTTATCTTGCATCTTACTATTCCACAGTGAATATACTTCTGTAAAAAAAAAAAGGATTTTTCTTTTCTCTACTGTGAACAACTGTCAAAAGCAAGATTGATTACCACAAACCTGTCACAACATGCTTTAAAGCGAATTGAAGTTACAGAGTTTCTGCATTCCACCTTAACTGGCTTTTGGTTAAAAGAAATTGTGTTTTCCACCGTCATTTATTTTAATAAATAGCCTCAACCATCAAGATTTGAAACCGGAACCAATTCTGCTTTCAAAAAGATTTAACTGCATAAAATCAGTTTCTTCATAATACCAGCAAAGAAATATGAATATGCATAGGTTTCAAGCCGTTAAGCTGCAGACAAGGATTGTGGGTAGTGACATGCAAATTAGCAGCGGGTGTCACTTTTAGCTTCGTTCACTTTATTATATGGATTACCTAGAGCTTTTGCTTGTTGTGTTAAACAACGTATACTGTTAAACCTAGACCAAGAAAGATGCACAATCAGTGGACCCAGCAGTGGACTATTCAGTTTCAGCCTAGTCACTGATTCTGCATTGCAAAGCTCGGTTAAAAACCAAACACTATTAGGTTACGCCCCAAATTACAGTAAAGGTAGAACACCCCTGATTATATTTGCATATCTTCCACAGGTCCCCAAACCTGATTCACATACGGCTTTGACACGTCATACAAAGGTTAACCTGCCAAGAAGAATTCTGGGTACCTATACAGTATACAAATGAGAACTCAGTGGGACTGTCAATTTTATCTTTCTATCCACTTTATTGCCCTAGCCTGCTTCATGAAATGAAGACATATAATCTATGTAATGCAGCAGGCATAAACTGTAGGTTATCAATGTAATAAAGTTGATACACCTCAACCCTGTTATAACGCGATCCATTACAACGCAAATCCGCTTATAACGCGATGCCAGCGTGGCTCCCAATTTTTGTATTTACGAATACTTTACAACACGATTATTGGTATCTTAAATACTTTATTGTACAATTGATACAATTGTACATTATTTCTAACGCGGTCCGCTTATAGCGCGATGTGATTCTTTGGACCCCAATAGCGTTATAAGGTGGTTGTGTTGTATGTCTTAAGGTGCCTTAGGGTTTAACACGGTTTATATGGCCCAAAATAAACGTGCCACTTTTCCCTTTCTCAATCTGTGGAGAGGAATATCTGTAAGTATGTCGCAGATATTCGAAGTCAGAAACCCACTCGAGCAACTAGTTTACACCTTCCGGCTGGTCATCTGCAGCTTGGTTGGTGGATGTGCGTTTCAAGGCTATTCAAAGGCTACTAACTAGATATATACAATACAGTTGTGGCAGGTTAGAACCCTGAGAGTAATTCATGTATACAGTCTGCATGAATGTAGCGAAATACTTACTGCCAATCCAGGCTCCCCAATTCCGGGTGGGCCGCTAGGTCCTGACCTTCCTTGCATTCCAATATCACCCTTAAAAAAGATGTTTCCATTAATCACCCATCAACGTAAACATAAAGCAGGGAGATAGTACGCCCTTGTGCAACATAACATGAGAAACTACTGACTATAACATGTATTATGTCCTGTTGAGATTTGATTAAATAAACATAAAAACATGGGCATACTGGAGAAGTTGCGTACATGGTTTTGGGACCACATGGGTACAATTGTAACCACTTTTTTTCATTTTCAAATGTAAAGTTTGAATTCTTTCTTTAAAAAAAACAAAATGGATTTTTTTTTTGCACAAAAAGAAAAATCTTCTTAAGATGAAAAAGAAAGAAAAATAACCATCTTGTTTAACCCCTTGAGTGCCAGTGCAGCACAATGTGTTGCTGTCGTCGCCAGCACCTCTCGAGTGCTGGCGACGACAGCAACACAGGTTATGCTTACTGTAATCACGCACAGCTCTAGTGGTCTCTCAGGGACGGCTGTGCCGTTATACAAAATGCAGTGACATCTTTCCCATGCTGCAGAGGATTTTAGTCCCATCCCTTTAAATGTAGCTGATCTCCACTGCAGCCCTGGAATAATTGTCTTCACATCACACCATACTGAATAGGAGCCTTAGACCATGTAATGTGGGGTTGGATTCTGTATCGCACATAGAACATAACATGGGTGTTGACTTTACCTTAGCACCTGGTAATCCTATCCCTGTTTCTCCAGGAACTCCAGAGGGGCCGTGGGGGCCTCTATCCCCCTGTGAAGAATAAACAGTTGTTGCTACCATAAACTGTAACAGATCGTGGACTAGGGCAGGAGTGCGCAAACTCTTCTCCCTGCGCCCCCTTGTCTGCTCTCACCCCCTGCTAGCACCCTCCCCCCCCTCCACTGTTCGGCTCCGGCGTCAAATGACGCCGCGGGGTCACGATGCCATGGTGAGGGGTCACTGGAAAGTTACGGTAAGTACAGTTACAGAGGCCTCGAGCGATCCCCGGCATTTATTTTAAATGCCTTCGGGAAGCGCAGGGCCACTGTAACCGCCACGCCCCACCCCCCCAGAAAATCTCCCACCCCCCCAGAAAATCTCCCATCCCCCCAGAAAATCACGTGTCCCCCAGTTTGCGCACCCCTGGACTAGAGTTTTATCTCCATAGACCACGGCTAATATATCATAGCGAATGCCTATGCAATGTTTTAAACGAATGCATGCAAACAATGGGATAATCTCCTCATTGTTATTAGTGAATACAGGAAAGAAGGATACATTGTTAATTGTACCCACACATTGACACCAATCTTTCCTTACCTTTGTGCCTTGCAAACCATCGTGCCCTTGATCTCCCGGTGGTCCTTGAATCCCCTATATGAAAATATATAAGCATTTATATGCCACAAGTAGCTTTTGGGTGAATTAATTATATTTCATTATTCACCCATATCCCCCCCCCTGTACAATATAAAGAGAAATGGACCACATTTAAAGAAGTTAATGCATCGGGGTCACAAAGAATAACTTTTGAAATGGTTTTAAAAAACAAAACAATGGAATAATAATAACATTATACTTTTTATTATTCACATGCTGATCACATAGTACATTTTAACTAAAATACTATAAATAAAAACGTTGCCTTGCATCATGTTTTGGTCAGTAATGGTCTTTTTAGCATTGTTTATCTCACCTGCAAGCCTCTTACTCCTCTAGGGCCAGTTGGACCTTCTGGTCCCTGAAACACCACAACAAGAAGAGAACATGTTAGGCAGTAGGTATTTCCCATATAGCGATGTCCGAAACTATTCAAAAGGGAGTGAAAAATATTTTTTGCTTTTTTTCCCGATTTTCCTTCCAAATGTTTCGCCCATCCTCACAGGGCTTATAAAGTCGCCAAATCGGTAAGCTTTCAGTAAAACTGCACCAGGCAGAATTTTGCAGCAAATCTAGCCATTTCACAGATTTGTGCAAATCAGCATGTTAAACCAAATTGCAATGCACATTGGCTTAATGTTTGGTGAATTGCTGGCAAACTCTGAATTTGCTTCTTTTTTTCACGGCTCAAAAACTGCCAATTTCACATTGGTTCACAAATCTCGTGCGAGATATTTGAACATCTCTATTCCCCTATACGTTTACATGCTACAGTATACCCTGACAAGAAAGGCTGGTATTCTGCTTTCAATTTATGTGCAATATGTAAACAATGTCAGCCAATAATGAGCAGTGCTGCAGGGGGATTTCAGTATATTCTTCCATTTAAGTGAATGAGCTGGAAGGTAGCTAATGGAATAACACTGTTTACTACTACGTTTACAAAAACTGTGAAACAAATAGGCGCTACCCTTCACCTCAAATATATTGTGTGAATAATCAAATGACATATATATTAAAGTGATAAATAATATAAATTGTGACTTTATAAATTATGCAATGTGATAATAAGCACTGTGAAAAAAGTATATTAATATAAATGTGTTACTCCTTGCTCAAAACCCTCTGGTAGCGACTGTTTTCCTCTGTCCCAACGGATTCAAATTTCTTTAAAAAAAAATTCTCTTTCTCCCCCTGGATTTATGAAGAAATAACACTGCTTAAAGCATAACACTGTGGAGCAATCCAAGCGGCCATTTTTCCCCCTTGTTTTTTAACGTAGGTTTGAAGCAAGGGGTCTCTGACACTGAATCCCATTCATTTGGGGGGGGGGAGGGGCGGGCGGCACCTGCTTCCTGTGATACTTACCTCCGAAGGGGGTTCCGGTCTCTCGGCAAAGTTTAAAGCCCCCACGTCACGTGGGCCAATAGGAAGACGCACCGACTGACGTCACGGCTTCCTATTGGGAAGATTTGAAACTCCGCCATGACATGAACCCAGCAAGCGGAGGGGAGGTAAGTTTCTCGAGAAGCAGGGGGTCCTCGGAGCAGAAATGAATGGGGTTCAGCTCCGGCGACCGCGTTTCAATACATAGTAAAAAAAAATAAACAAAAATGAAAATGGCCACTTGGATTGCCGCTTTTAAATGTGATGTAGACAAAATGATTACATTTAATTTTCCTCCTTGATGTAATAGCAGTATTTAAATTGCCGGTTATTTGCTTGAGAAGGCACATTCTTTACTTTTATTATTGGAAATGTTTACCCTTTTGCTTGTGTAGAGGCCTGCAAGGCCTGCCGTGGGAGTCTCCATGGTGATGGTAGTAACAGTGGTTTGAAACCTGTGTTGCCGATTTAGATTGTGTATATCCTGGGCTATTTTTGTTGGAAATTAGGGGAACCGAGTACCGACACCTTTTTTAGGGTCAATAAGAAACTCAGTGTAGTGTTTATGATATGATTAGGCATGGAGCTAGAATACTTAATAGGAGAAAAAGAAAATGCTACCACATTTCTCAACCTAAAGCTGAATTATTTATTGTAGTTTAGATATCAGATTTTCTTATCTTAGGGTTCTTTTTCCCTATAAAAACATCCCTGTGTATTTTTACATCACTATTTTTTAAATATAACATAATTACATTATGTTCCAGTGCTATCGCAAGCACCATGAAGACAAGTTAACGTTTTTGAAAATATAATTTTTTATTGTAATTGCTCATTTTTAAGTTCTCATGTGAAGACTGATGACCATAAATGTGATTAGTTACATACCCTGTCTCCTTTTATACCAGGGATACCACACTCGCCTCTCTCTCCCTAAAGGAAAAGGTTAGAAAAATATACTTGAAATAAATCTTCCATATTAATTGATTCTGCAAATAGTATATGAAAAACTTGCTTTACACACATTCAATTTAAAATTGCTTAATTGGGTACGTTACCTGCTCTCCTTTGTACCCAGGTTTACCCTAAAAAAGAAATAGAAGATTTATGAATTCCAAAAAGACATCATTAAATATAAATTTCCTTCATAATCTATTATTTAAATAGAAATAGCTGTGTTAGTCCAGTTGTGATAGTGCAGAGTAAATGAGTCCTTCAGCATTATGGGATACCTTTATTATTTGGACTAGCAATTGATATTATAAACTTGTCTTATAATATAAATTATTAGTCCTATAAATCTAGATATAGAAAACCTCTGTATTACAGCATGATTCTGGTAATCTAAACTAAGTATCCTTGTTTATATGACACCCAACGTTCTGAAATATAGTACAATGACTAAGAATTATAACATTACAATTTAATCCGCAAAATGATTACACTCTATATTAAAGTAGATAATAGGTAGAGAAGTGTCCTTGCCCCAAAGAGTTTACAATCTAAAAAGAAGGGGGAGAGTGGAAACACAAGGTATGCTAGGCTTCTTAGACCTTTCTGTTGCCTATTCTTATTCCTGTCCTTATGGCCCAATTACCAAACTATGATACCCGTGCCAATAATTGTCCAATTCCTGCCAGCACCATTCTTTACTTTCCCCTTCCACTCCTTCAACTATTTCCATTTTCTACCAACTCATAGACATGCTTCTGGGCTATCTTCTAATTTTGACATGTGCCGAATATTAGAGCTTTATTATTCTGTTCTCTTTGTAATAATTGAAGCAGCAGTCCCGTCTGCTTGCGATTTTAGTTTTTTTAACGGAGGTGGTGGAAGGGTTCCCCTCGAGCTGTGATCCTCCGACCTCATGAAACAACCCGGTTCCCAGTGGCCGGTGAACGCTAGGTGGCTGTGTGGGGTCAGGTAAAGCTCCAGCGCCCAATAGAAAGTGACAGCATCATTGGGAAATAAAGTTGGGATTTTTTTTATTCGTGACCCGATAGCCATTTTTGATGGGTTTTTTTTGTGTGTAAAAACCAGCACAAAAAAAAACTTCATATATTTCAGGAACTCCTTTGGTTGGGGTACCACAGAGAAGCTATGGGAGACCATCCCCTCCCCAGTTCAGGTAACTTTCCAAAAATAATAATTTCTTGGGGCGAGGGGGTAGTTGCTGCTTCAAACAACTGAGAGGGCTGACTTAGCAAAAAAGTGCACGTGGGCTCACTGCGTGAGTAAAATGTCAAAACAATAGTAAAAAAACAGGCACTTTATAATGGGGGGCGGAAACATTGATCAATAAATCACACATATTTCCTTGTTAAAAAATGTGGTGAGTGCCTGTTTTCCCCATATATATTAATTCAATAAACAGAAAATATGTGGTTATATAGATTGTTTCAGTTAATACAATTATCTAATAAATCTAATATATTGCAAATATAACATATCATTATCGGTTTGTTATTTTACCTCCATGCCATCTCTTCCGGGAATACCATTGAGTCCAAATTCACCCTAAAAGCAACACAAGATTAATATATAATTTGTATTCATCTGCACTAAAAACACTTAATCTTAGTGAGCCATGGTTTGTATATTATGCCCACCATCTGACCAAGGTGCACTGCAATAGGGTGACAAATGGTCACCTGGGACTATCTACATGTTGAACTCGCGGACATTTATGGGTCTCTCTTCGGGATGTGATATTAACTTGAGAGAAGCGACAAGGGGGACAAAAAACATAATAATAAAAATATACGTGTGTGTGTGTGTACACACACACACACACACACACACACACACACACACACACACACACACGATAGATAAAGGAATTACATTTTTTAATGTTACCTTATTTCCTTTCTGACCAGAAACCCCATCATCACCTGGACGACCCTTTTTACCCTATAAAGCATGGTGAAAGCAACATTATTACATATATGATGTTATGTATATAAGTGTGTATATCGTTATGTAGTGCCACAGCTGTACTAAGGCCTCGTCCCATTGCGTGCGGCGTGAACAAGAGACGGCCATCTAAGGGGCCAGCCGCAGTCAGTGCGTGTGCGCGCTAGCACAAACTGCAATGGCGCGATCGCATGTAGGCAAGACAATACATTTGTCTTCATGCGGCTACTGTGTCACATGGTTGTCTGTGAACCAATGATAGTGAAGATAGTTTAACAAATGAGAGGGAAGTTCATTTCAACCAATGAGAGCGAAGTTACTCTTCTGGTGATACAGTACAGCAGGGCTGCACAACATACGGCCCGCGGGCCGCATGCGGCCCATCTGGCCTCTCTGTGCGGCCCTCGTTGACTCTGGCCCGGCGCCAGTTAATTAAATAAATAAAAAATAAAATAAAAAAAAGTTTTAAAAAAATGGCGGCGATTCATCCCTCCTCCCTCCCTCTCCCCGCCCCCGGGTTTTGCGGTGCGCGGGGGCAGCAGCAGCATGAGGAGGACGTGTGTTTTTTTTTCTTCAATATCAGGCTGCCGTGGAGGTCAGGCTGAGCTCATCTAAAAGGTGTGTGTGTGTGTGTGTGTGTGTGTGTGTGAAAAACGGGCTGGTGGGGGGTGGGCTGCTGACATGTGAGGGGGGGTGGGCTGCTGACATGTGAGGGGGGGTGGGCTGCTGACATGTGAGGGGGGGTGGGCTGCTGACATGTGAGGGGGGGTGGGCTGCTGACATGTGAGGGGGGGGTGGGCTGCTGACATGTGAGGGGGGGGTGGGCTGCTGACATGTGAGGGGGGGGGGTGGGCTGCTGACATGTGAGGGGTGGGGTGGGCTGCTGACATGTGAGGGGGGGGGTGGGCTGCTGACATGTGAGGGGGGGGGTGGGCTGCTGACATGTGAGGGGGGGGGTGGGCTGCTGACATGTGAGGGGGGGGGGGGCTGCTGACATGTGAGGGGGGGGTGGGCTGCTGACATGTGAGGGGGGCTGCTGACATGTGAGGGGGGGGTGGGCTGCTGACATGTGAGGGGGGGTGGGCTGCTGACATGTGAGGGGGGGTGGGCTGCTGACATGTGAGGGGGGGGTGGGCTGCTGACATGTGAGGGGGGGTGGGCTGCTGACATGTGAGGGGGGGGTGGGCTGCTGACATGTGAGGGGGGGGTGGGCTGCTGACATGTGAGGGGGGGTGGGCTGCTGACATGTGAGGGGGGTGGGCTGCTGACATGTGAGGGGGGTGGGCTGCTGACATGTGAGGGGGGGTGGGCTGCTGACATGTGAGGGGAGGGTGGGCTGCTGACATGTGAGGGGAGGGGGGGGTGGGCTGCTGACATGAGGGGAGGGGGGGTGGGCTGCTGACGTGAGGGGAGGGGGGGTGGGCTGCTGACATGTGAGGGGAGGGGGGGTAGGCTGCTGACATGTGAGGGGAGGGGGGGTGGGCTGCTGACATGTGAGGGGAGGGGGGGTGGGCTGCTGACATGTGACTGCTGACATGTGAGGGGAGGGGGGGTGGGCTGCTGACATGTGAGGGGAGGGGGGTGGGCTGCTGACATGTGAGGGGAGGGGGGGTGGGCTGCTGACATGTGAGGGGGGGTGGGCTGCTGACATGTGAGGGGAGGGGGGGTGGGCTGCTGACATGTGAGGGGAGGGGGGGTGGGCTGCTGACATGTGAGGGGAGGGGGGGGGGTGGGCTGCTGACATGTGAGGGGAGGGGGGGGTGGGCTGCTGACATGTGAGGGGAGGGGGGGGGGTGGGCTGCTGACATGTGAGGGGGGTGGGTGGGCTGCTGACATGTGAGGGGGGTGGGTGGGCTGCTGACATGTGGGTGGGTGGGCTGCTGACATGTGAGGGGGGGTGGGCTGCTGACATGTGAGGGGGGGTGGGCTGTTGACATGTGAGGGGCAGGGGGGGAAGTGATGTGAGGGGCAGGGGGGGAAAGTGATGTGAGGGGCAGGGGCGGGGGAAGTGATGTGAGGGGCAGGGGCGGGGGAAGTGATGTGAGGGGCAGGGGGGGGGAAGTGATGTGAGGGGCAGGGGCGGGGGAAGTGATGTAAGGGGCAGGGGGGGGGAAGTGATGTGAGGGGCAGGGGGGGGAAGTGATGTGAGGGGCAGGGGGGGGGGAAGTGATGTGAGGGGCAGGGGGGGGAAGTGATGTGAGGGGCAGGGGGGGGGAAGTGATGTGAGGGGCAGGGGGGGGGAGTGATGTGAGGGGCAGGGGGGGGGGAAGTGATGTGAGGGGCAGGGGGGGGGAAGTGATGTGAGGGGCAGGGGGGGGGAGTGATGTGAGGGGCAGGGGGGGGAAGTGATGTGTGGGGCAGGGGGGGGGAAGTGATGTGAGGTGCAGGGGGGGGGAAGTGATGTGAGGTGCGGGTGGGGAAGTCATGTGAGGTGCAAGGGGGGAGAGTGATGTGAGGTGCGGGGGGGGGGAGAGAGTGATGTGAGGTGCAGGGGGGAGGAGAGTGATGTGAGGTGCAGGGGGGAGGAGAGTGATGTGAGGTGCAGGGGGGAGGAGAGTGAGGTGAGGTGCAGGGGGGGGAGAGTGATGTGAGGTGCAGGGGGGGGGAGAGTGATGTGAGGTGCAGGGGGGGGGAGAGAGTGATGTGAGGTGCAGGGGGGGGGGGAGAGAGTGATGTGAGGTGCAGGGGGGGGGAGAGAGTGATGTGAGGTGCAGGGGGGGGGAGAGAGTGATGTGAGGTGCAGGGGGGGGGAGAGAGTGATGTGAGGTGCAGGGGGGGGGAGAGAGTGATGTGAGGTGCAGGGGGGGGGGAGAGTGATGTGAGGTGCAGGGGGAGGGTGAGAGTGATGTGAGTTGCGGTGAGAGTGATGTGAGTTGCAGGGGGAGGGTGTGATGTGAGTTGCAGGGGCGGGGAGAGTGTCATATTGAGGGGAGGGGGAAAGAGTGTCATATTGAAGGGAGGAGGAAAGAGTGTCATATTGAGGGGAGGGGGAGAGTCATATTGAGGGGAGGGGGAGAGAGTGTCATTAAGGGGAGGGGGAGAGAGTGTCATATTGAGGGAAGAGAGACATGGGGGGGATGCTGACTTGTGGGGGGGATGCTGACTTGTGGGGGGGGGGGGTGCTGACATGGAATGGGCTGGGGGGATGTGGAGGGGGGTATTGTGTGTTTGATGTGGAGGGGGGTATTGTGTGGGTGAGGGAGAGATGGTGGTATGAGAGATAGATGGGGAGTATCGTAAAGATTGATAGTGAGGGGTTCTGGGGGAGATATGAGGATGATGAGAGGTGGTGGAGGAGAGATGATGATGATGATGATGATGATTTAACCCGTGTGGCCCAAATTTTTTTTCCTTGGAGCAGTTCGGCCCTTCTCACTTTACGAGTTGGGCAGGCCTGCAGTACAGTAACTGATACAAAGTAACTCAATCATTTAAGTTGCATGACAGAAGGTTATGGAAATCAGCATTACTTTCTGCATGCCCAGGGCCTCATATGCTTCCAAGACAGAAGGGAATAGAACCAAAGAGAAACACCAAGCTGTGGCCATATTTAGATCCAGCCAAAATAGGCAGACAGAAGTAAAACACATGGGTACAGCTTGTATAAAACACATTTTGACAGGCTTACTAGATGATACATGCTATTACACTAAATATATTTGTCGATGGCTTCTAAATATCTATAAAACTCAATGGAATAAAATGTAGCCAAGGTTGTATGGAATGTAAAAGAATTCAAAGTATTTTCACTTTCAGGCTCTTATAACGACTATTAACATGACCTGGTCTAAAAGTATAAAAAAATGACAAATGTAACTCAAAATCAGATGCCTACTGTATTCTTTGCTATACACAAGATATACTGTATATCCTAGGGAATAAATATAAAATGTAGTAATCATGTAGCACAGGAACCATGCACAATGTCCAGAATGGAACCAATTAAAGCTGCAGTTCAGTCTTTTTTTTTTTTTTTATTTTTTTTTTTACTTCAATAGTTTCATGTGTGCAATCTCTAATTACCTAAAGAACTGTATAGCTGCAGGTCAATTCGTTCTCCATGTATTGATAGGTCGAAATTTGGTGACATAATTAGTGAAGGGATATGTTTATATTCTGCTTGTCTGTCAGTGGAAGCTCATGAATATTCATGAGCAATCCTGCACTGACACGTGCTAGAGGGAGGGCAGGGCTGACAAAGGGGTGTGCCAGGGCTTGTGACAGGACATGAAGGGGCAGTGCCTTAGCAAATGGCTGTTAAAATAGAATACAAGAAAATTGGTCTTTAATAGTTGTTTTTTTAAAAACAGAAAATGCTAAAAGTATTTTTTCTTACTACAGAACTGATTTATTAAAAAAAAACATACATGCAGGATATTGACTGAACTGCAGCTTTAAGGAGCAGGCTTACTTGTTTTTCATAATAGTACAATAGTGCAATAAACTGTGTTTGGACACGGGCGGACAAAGAGAAGAAAAGAAAAAAAGAAGGGGTGTGAAGGTTCAAGGATCAATGAATATACTACTCAGAGGTGCCACGTCAGAATTGTAATATTGTAAATACAAATCACATTTTCATGTACTCTGTGTTTGTGTGCTGTGCTGAGGATGTGATGTCATGGCTCCGCTCATGCCCGCGCTACCCCCTACGTCCGACATGCGTCCCCTAGACCACTGATCATGGCTGAAAAGGGTGCACGCGTTGCCAGGCCCTCTCGGACACGCGCGTGCACGCACTGACTGGGGCCGTACCTTAGTGCTTTAGAAGAGAGACAATACAGTACAGGGAATTATAGTACAATAAGTGCAGGAAATCCCTGCCCCGGAGAGCTTGCAATCTAAGTGGCATGATGAGAAACTTAGAGACAGCAGGTGAGGGAATTAGTGCAGTAGATGGCAGTACTTGGTAGGAGGGACTGTGGGTGTCTGACAGTAGCCATGATATAGGCTCTCTCACAGAATGTATATTCTTTGCAGACTGAAATTCCAACCTGATTATTATTGTACAGAAAAACAAAGTTCTCGCATCCTAGTAGGGAATCTCAAATTGAAACTGGTCACGCTTGTACTTGACTTCATAAATCGATCATGTCTTTCATCAACTCTGATCCGGGCTAAAAAGTTAAGAACATATATAATTTTCTTCCATTTAAAAGGAACTCAGGGAGGAGGAGGGGGGGGGGGGGAATTCCCTCTCCCAACCGGTTTTAACGCACGTGTCTTCACATGTCTTCAATGGAATGATGAACACACATGGGATCAAAGACTTTTTTTGGATTCAATCTTTTTTTATATATCAAAGCAGGGGTGGATAACTCCAGTCCTCAAAGGCTACCAACAGTTCAGGTCTACGATTGAGCCACCTGTGCTGAAGCAGGGCTATCCTGACCTGTTGGTAGCCCTTGAGGACTGGAGTTGGCTACGCTATATCTGTCGCTTCAGAGCGCACTATAATATTGGGTTTTTACAATATTTCTGACCACTTTTTGTTCAAACTAATTATAATAAATGTCTGACCAAAAAAAAAAACATTTTTTTTTTACTTGGCTCTGAATTTGGCTTCTCACTGCAGCACGTGCCTACCCATAGTCCCTTGCACTGTGGTTTACTATCGGAGTGGCTGGCAATGCATTGACCCCTTTGGCCGAGATTCATTTGCTAGCATAGCTCATCAGAAAGGGTAAAAAATCCCCTCTCTGTTACTTGGTTCCATATTCTTCAGTGCGTGACTTTAGATTTAACAAAGAATGATGAACTCATTTTCATGAACCATGAAAATAAAATGATTTGGGGATAAAAATATACAATGTGTATAATGTCGGTCTCATAGCCCCTTTACATGTAAAAGGCTTAGTAATTGAGGTACACTCAAAAAGAACCCCCAACAGACAGGCATCAGGTGTTCTCCTGTAACGCTCGCCACATGACTTGTCAGAGTATTCAGTGTTAAAATTCCCTTTTCTCAGTCACCTATATAAAATAGATCAGTTCTGAATCAAATTTGACAGATTTACTGTATTGTGGCTAATCGGTTTCACTCCATAAATTTTGAGGGTCAAAAGTGGTGAAGAATGACAAAGTTGCCCGTTTATGGACATGTCAAAACAGCACTGCTACATAGAATTGTAAAGGTATTTTACCTATCCTTTGAAACTGCAAGACTGTTTGCATTGATCTTTTTCATGACACGTATAGCCTTCAGCATGCATTTTTTTTTAAATTATTCCTGTTAACTTTTATTAGTCCTTCCAATTGAAAATGAACTAGTTTTACCTAAACTTCAACCATGCTCTGTGGGTCACCATTAATTTGCTGACAAAGTTAATCTGAAATAACATATCTACCCATGAAAATACTATATTTAGATGCAATATCTCATCCCTTAACTCCAACTGTTCTAGTTGACCTCTCTTAACCTCTGGTACCAAACGTAATTATCCTTTAATTAAAAAAAAAATCTCATTGTGATAAGATGTTTGCAATGGTGCCAAGAACGGTACTGGATTTACAAAAGAAAATAATGCCACTATGTGACCGTGTGATGTTTTATCTACTTTTGATGGTGATGTTATTTTGATGAACTACATTTAATGCATATTATGTATTTCTTAAGAAAAAGCAGAAACACCTTTTTTTTAAACTAATTGATATGGAATACACATTGATCAATAAATAATACATTTCCCTTTATGTAAACAATATCTTTAGATTTGGGGTTTATTTTAGTTTCATGCCAACTACAAGTGTTACCTATTCACAGAAACTAGATATATATGCCCTCCAAATTATAAGGGGTATATAAATAAACATTGATTGAACAGGCAAAGGCACCAAGTAGCATTTACAAAATAAAGGGAACATTGCTGTATCCACTGGTGTAAATTAATTACATTTTTATAAAACTTGCTTACAGACGTATAAAGAATAATTTCTTAAAACTATGTCCAAATACCTAATAGTGCTCACACTATAAGGGCAAAAACCATCATTTTATCATGAAAATCAGCAACAGAGGGGATTGTAATACCATTATGATGTCAAAGCAGCAATACGCATACCCTCTATTTTGTCTTCTTTTTTTCTTCGTATATATAAAGCATGTACAATGTATAATTCTACATTCTTACCTAAGATTGCAATTGTTTGGTGCTCCTGCTATAAATCTGTAAGAATCCTGATTGTGTGCCTAACATAATGGCCGCTTCAGTCAGTGTAAACCAGCAGCTACAATGTGTCCTTACATTACTAAGGTAACATTATCTATTGTTACAGTTTGCAGCTCAAACTACTGGGAATATTGACAACAGATTATCCCAAACAGGAAAGTGTTGCAAAGATCTTGCACTGCTTGGGAGGTGGGCTAAAACCTGCTATAGAAATCAAAGGATGCTATAAAATATGAAAAATGGCATTGAGTTGAATAATATTTTTTTAAATGCAGTAAGTATTATCTAATATTACAGAACCGATTAAAAAAAAAAAATCCCTTATAACATTTTAAATGTTTTGCTGCTTTAACCATTAGTATCTGATTTTGGGGACCTGCATTTAGATGTACACACATCTTCTTTAGAAATACTTTATAAATCACATCCAATATTTATAGATGAGATCTTGGAAAGTCTTTGTAGATGTAGCTAGAAGGATCATGTTCTAATAAATCCTTTTTTACTTTCTCAACAAGTTCTCTGCAGTGCCGTTCTTCTCCCTTTCACAGGGAGATCTTGTATACTTTTGGTACTGTAATAGTAACACAAAAACTGGGCCTTTCATCAGTCCCGAATATGGTTCAGTAATTCTCCTTACAGCTTTCAAAGGGTTACCTACAAAATAAATCACACCAACTACTGTTCAAAATCAGAGATTTTATGCTTTAAAAATCCAAATGCTTCCAGGGCTATAGTGGCTTCTGGATCCCTTCCGAAAGCTGCCTTCTTAGGCCAGGTTCCATAGTAGGCGCGCGTGTGCTCGCGACCAAGCGTGTTATGTCACACGCGCCTGTACTTGAAGAGATCGGTGGCCTGCAGGGTTGCGCAATGGGGCGCATGGTGAGGGCGTGCCGGGGGGGGGGGCGTGCCTGTGACGTCACGTGAGCGGTTCGCCATCATTGGCTGATCCGCGCATGTGACACGGCCGTCGCGCGGAAAATTCAAACAAGTTTGTCCTGCCACGCATTGGCCACCTTGGCGCTCTCGTGCACGTGTGACCTATGGACATGCGCATTGGCCTCCAGTTGTTTGTATTTGGCATGAGCGACATCACTCACGCCGTTGGATCCACTATGGCCGCGGCATTAACGATAATATGAAATGGTGCCTTTTTTATTCACACGGTAAGGATCTCTGAAGAAAGGGTCCCAGGGAAGGATTAAAACCGCCACCAATGGCCACCATGTCATAGAATCCACCAAAAGAAAAATAGCAATAATGACTTCATATGTAGGAATTTTATAACAATCTGACACACGGAAAAGCTTGTGTTTGGGAAACAATGCTGCATTGTAATATGAATTTAGCTCTAAAAGCATTTTGGAGAGGAGACTGTTTTACCAGTTAGAGGGTGTACTCACAGCGGATCCCGGAAGTCCTCTTTCACCCTTGTCACACGCGCAGACAGTTACCTGGGGACACTGGAAAGAAATGTTCACTATTAACAATTAACACACTACTTCACGGAAACGTGTTAGAAAAAAGTATTGCAATGCTTCAGCACTTTAGATCTGCGTTGTGCATTTAAAGCAGCAATCCAAGCACTTCTTTTTTTTATCGTTTTTAAAAAAAAAATCTACACAGGATTGAAGCAGAGGGTCTCTGAACCCCATTAATTTCAACTCTGGGGACCCCCTGCTTCCAGAGATACTTACCTCCGTAGGGGTTGCCGTTAGCGGCTCTGCTTGGCTAGCAGGGATCAGGTAACGGCGGAATTTCAAAGCTCACATGCCCTGAGGGCCAATAGGAAGCCATGACATCATCAGGTTGGGCTTCCTATTGGCCCATGTGTCACAGGAGCTTTAATCCTTTAAAGCCCAACTGGAATGACTACTGGCACACCCCTACGGAGGTATGTATCTCCGGAAGCAGGGGGTGCCCGGAGCTGGAATGTTCCTTTTAAATGGCTGTAATCATATTTATCTTGTCCTGCAATGCTTAAACTAATCATAACCCATTCTGTCCTACCTCACACATTTGGAGAATACATTTAACTAACCAATATAATTTAAAACATTTCCGCCATCAACGACCCTTGTCTTTCAATGCTTTGCAGTCCTCACTAGAAATGTTGGGGTTAAACTGGGAGTATTATATTAAAAATGGGATTATTAAACATGGACTATACAATAAAAAATGTTCAGTCCAAAAACTAATGTTGAATTAGTTTGACCTTTGCACCAATAATAATAATAATAGCATGTTTTTGTATAGCGCTGCTAGTTATACGTAGCGCTTTACAGAGACATTTTTCAGGCACAGGTCCCTGCCCTGTGGAGCTTACAATCTATGTTTTTGGTGCCTGAGGCACAGGGAGATAAAGTGACTTGCCCAAGGTCACAAGGAGCCGATACCGGGAATTGAACCAGGCTCCCCTGCTTCAAACTCTGTGTCACTCAGTGTGTTTTACTCACTGAGCCACTCCCTCTCCAATATAGACATTAACTTTAAAACAGCAGTCCCGCTTAGTCATGAACTATAAGAAATGTACAACAGTAATCCTGTGATTATACTTGTGTAAGGAATTCCTACTCTTGGACTGTTAATTGAAGGATTTCAGGGTGCCTTCTACTGGTAGCCTGGGGTTATATATCAAGCAAGATCTAATGTGGGGAAGGTTGGGCCTATAAGTACATCAGTGTTTCTCAACCTATTTTTCTACAGGGAATCCCTATTGAGATGATCCAATTTCTGGGGTACCACTATAACTGGCTAGGAATTGACAAAAGTATTTACAATATAATTTTACAGCAAAAATGACAGTGTTATCACAATTGCTGTTTGTAAATGTCATTGTACAATTCAGGGTTTCCACTATTTTAAATGAAATGCAAACATTTTTATCAGCAATAAATTCTCTTGCTGTCGGTAGTGTGGCTGCAAAACATTGCAACATTAAAGTGTATACACTAAAATAACATTGCAATTTGTTTTTCTACTGGGCACCCTTAAGGTTAGAATGAGGCACCCCTGGTGATATGACACCCTGGTTGAGAAACACTGCTCTAGATTAATACATATCACATTGTTTCCTTTATCGTTTTCAGACAATACAAGAGACCTCTCTCAAGTTTCCTAATTCATGTTTATTAGTGTAGCCCTGATTGTTTTTTTTGGCTATAGGTCTGCTCTCTCCCTGGCAGTAAAGCCTAGTAAGGGTATGTTTGCCAGGAGTAATTATGAGTTTTCCCTACTCACTGCAGTGCAGTGAGTCAGAGAAGGTAGTGTCATCAGGCCTTGTGTCCAATCAGAGGCACAGGGGTAGTGCCTACTGTATCTGTACTTTATGCATTGCACTTCCTGTATTTAGGCAGTCTGCCTCTACCGTGAGAGAGAGGCTGGTTTACCCAAACTAAGCTGTCAGGGCTCTGGCAGCTTGAGGCCCTCCCTTAGGGGAGCGGAGGGAAACCATTTCCTCTTATCCCACCAGGAGATAAGGAAAGAGCTAGGACCGCTCCTGGTGCCCTTTGGTTGGGAGTGAGTCCAGGGACATCCTGAGGGTGGACACCCTACAAGCTACTGTCAACGGCTGCTGAATACACAGAGAAATAAAGGACACTGTGTTTTATTATACCTCCTGCATGAGAGTGAAGTCTATTGGGAGGAGGGGGAAGAGTTTCTTCTGCAGAGACTTCTCCCCACACACCTGGGGGCGGCACGAGATGCAGGTGCTGCACCTGTGAGTACTATTCGGGCAGGACCCCAGAAGCCTGTCCAATCATTCCCCTACAACACCATGCGGGAGACCCAGGGCCCCTTGTTACCAGCAGGTTTGCACCACACGAAACCATGTAACCAGAGCAATATTCCCCAAGATAGGCCCGAGATGAGATTGGGTGGGGGAAACAGGGTTACATTAGTATCGTTTAGCCTCAATGCCAAGCTCACAGAAATAGCCACATATTTAGATGGAATAATTCCTCCCTTAATTCCTCCAACTGGTCTATTTGGCCTTTCTCAACCTTCTATACAAAACTTATTTATACCTTCATAACTCCACATAAAGAAGGCCTGTTGTCAAAATCTCATTGTGATAACACGTTTGAAATGCTGGTGTCAAAAAACGGTACTGGGGTTATCAAATAAAATAATGCCACTATTTGCCATGTGATAGTTAATTTGATAATTTAATTGTGGTGTTACTTTCAATTGAAAGGTTTTTTTTTTTAAAGGGGTTTTTCGAAATTCCAATTTAGTACCAAAATAGACAGTCTGACTGAGAAGATAAACACATAGCTGTTTAAGCTGATCAAATAAAAACTTACCCCATCTTCTGCAAGGTCTTTCTGCAAAAATAGAAACAAGGAAAACAATCAATACATAAAATAACATAAAATATAAGTCTATAAGTGAGTTTTATTTGTAAGCCTCACAAAGCATTGATTGCTTTGCAGTACATATAAAAACATGAATCTATTGACACTGTTCTGTACAGTATTTTTGAAGACTACAGGTTCCTCTACCTATACAAATTCAAAATGAAAATGTGTACTTTTATACACACTCATATGAGACATTTACCTTGACAAGCCCCAACTTGACACCGGATGAAATTAAGTGGAAACAGTACAACCACTAACAGTTTACCAAAAGTCATTGTGAAAGACTGAAGACCGCACTGTTTATGCAATGGCTGGCCATCATATCGTTACATGTATGCAATAAGAGTTTCCTTGGTGTGTTTCTACATTTTATATAGTTTCAGTTTTGTTTTTCTTAGTTACTATATATGATAGAATGTTACACTGTAGTACCTGCTCCTGGCTATTGTTGATACCTGGAACCTTAATCTAGGGAGCAAGGAACAGGTCCTCAGGCCGCGGATATAGTCAGTCGTGTGCGCCTGTCGACCAAGCGATCTGTGGACTGTCATCCCCAGCGACTCGGAGGTGTGGCCGTGATGTCACGTGAGCGGTTCGCCCTCATTGGCTGAACCACGCACGTGACCCGACCGTCGCACAACAAACACAAATTTGTTTGTTGGCTCGAATCGTGCGTGCAGTCGTGCGCTATGGCCTCCAGAGGTACAGCCTGTTTTATGTCAACTTAATGTAATACCGCTCCTATTGCCTTACAAGAAGGTTTTCTATGGGCCCAAAGTTTGGCAGCGAGGGAGTTGTTTGGCCAGGTGGGAGTGAGTTGTTTGGGAGGGAGTTGTTTGGCAGGGTGAAGAGAGGGAGAGAAGAGAGGGAGAGAAGAGAGGGAGAGAAGAGAGGGAGAGAAGAACAGAGGAGAAGAAGAGAGAGGAGGAGAAGAAGAGAGAGGAGGAGGAGGAGAAGAGAGAGGAGGAGGAGAAGAAGAGAGAGGAGGAGGAGAAGAAGAGAGAGGAGGAGGAGAAGAAGAGAGAGGAGGAGGAGAAGAGAGAGGAGGAGGAGAAGAAGAAAGAGGAGGAGAAGAAGAGAGAGGAGGAGAAGAAGAGAGAGGAGGAGAAGAAGAGAGAGGAGGAGAAGAAGAGAGAGGAGGAGAAGAAGAGAGGAGGAGGAGAAGAAGAGAGGAGGAGGAGAAGAAGAGAGGAGGAGGAGGAGAAGAAGAGAGGAGGAGAAGAAGAGAGGAGGAGGAGAAGAAGAGAGGAGGAGGAGAAGAAGAAGAGAGGAGGAGGAGGAGAAGAGAGGAGGAGGAGAAGAAGAGAGGAGGAGGAGAAGAAGAGAGGAGGCGGAGGAGAAGAGAGGAGGCGGAGGAGAAGAGAGGAGGCGGAGGAGAAGAGAGGAGGCGGAGGAGAAGAGAGGAGGCGGAGGAGAAGAGAGGAGGCGGAGGAGAAGAGAGGAGGCGGAGGAGAAGAGAGGCGGAGGAGAAGAGAGGAGGAGGAGGAGAAAAGAGGAGGAGGAGGAGGAGAAAAGAGGAGGAGGAGAAGAAGAGAGGAGGAGGAGGAGAAGAAGAGAGGAGGAGGAGGAGAAGAAGAAAGGAGGAGGAGGAGAAGAGGAAGAGGAGGAGAAGAGAGGAGGAGGAGGAGAAGAGAGGAGGAGGACAAGAAAGGAGGAGAAGAGAGGAGGAGGAGAAGAAGAGAGGAGGAGGAGGAGGAGGAGGAGAAGAAGAGAGGAGGAGGAGAAGAAGAGAGGAGGAGGAGAAGAAGAGAGGAGGAGGAGAAGAAGAGAGGAGGAGGAGGAGGAGAAGAAGAGAGGAGGAGGAGAAGAAGAGAGGAGGAGGAGAAGAAGAGAGGAGGAGGAGAAGAGGAGGAGGAGGGGGAGGAGGAGAAGAAGAGAGGAGGAGGGGGAGGAGGAGGAGAAGAAGAGAGGAGGAGGAGAAGAGAGGGGGAGGAGGAGGAGGAGAAGAGAGGAGGAGAAGAAGAGAGGGGGAGAAGAGAGGAGGAGAAGAAGCGAGGGGGAGAAGAGAGGGGGAGAAGAGAGGAGGAGAAGAGAGGAGGAGGGGGAGGAGGAGAAGAGAGGGGGAGAAGAGAGGAGGAGGGGGAGGAGGAGGATAAGAGGAGGAGGAGAAGAGAGGAGGAGGAGGAGAGGAGGAGAAGAGGGGAGGAGAAGAGAGGGGGAGAAGAGAGGAGGAGGGGGAGGAGGAGAAGAGGGGAGGAGGAGAAGAGAGGAGGAGGAGGGGGAGGAGGAGAAGAGATGAGGAGGAGAAGAGAGGAGGAGAAGAAGAGAGGAGGAGGAGGAGAAGAGAGGAGGGGGAGAAGAGAGGAGGAGGAGGAGGGGGAGGAGGAGAAGAGAGGAGGAGGAGGAGGAGGAGGGGGAGGGGGAGGAGGAGAAGAGAGGAGGAGAAGAAGAGAAGAGGAGAAGAAGAGAGGAGGAGAAAAGAGGAGAAGAGAGGAGAAGAGAGGAGGAGAGAGGAGAAGGAGAAGAGAGGAGAAGAAGAAAAGAGAAGAAGAGAGGAGAAGAAGAGAGAGGTGGGGGGGGGGGGGGGGGAGACAGAGGAGAAGAGAGGAGAAGAAGAGAGGAGAAGAAGAGAGAGGTGGGGGGGAGAAAGAGAGGTTTGGAGGATAGAGAGAGGAGGGGGAAAGTGGTGAAGGGGGAGTGAAAGAGAGGTGAGGTGGGAAAGACAGAGGTGAGGGGAGAGGGAAGTGAGGGGAGAGATAGATGAGTGGGGAGAGGGAGGTGAGAGAAATGAGGGGAGGGAGAGAAAGAGAGATGAGTGCGTTTGACAGGCCTGGCCTACAACATATACATGACTTTATGCATCTATATGGATCAGAAAAGCCTTTCATTCAATCCTGTTTCTATTACAATCTGCATGACGACATGTTCCTCTCTTGAAGTTATTGTATTATGTGGAGAAGAACCTGCAAAACATAGCCACCCCATTTCCTGTATCTGTGAGTTATGATCTAGGTATTAAAGTAACCATACTCTTTTCTAATCTGCCAACAAAATAAAGTTATCTTACTTTCTTACCCATAACTTGCCTATATATGATCAATGTAACTCTGACTAACCAAGCTCTGTGTTCTACACCAGTGGTGCTCAACTCAAGACCTGAATACCCGCCAACAGGACAGGTGTTAAGGATAACCACCTTCAACCCAGGTGGCTCCATCAGTGGCTCAGTCTTTGACTGTGCCACTGATGGAGCCACCTAGGCTGAAGCTGGGATATCCTTAAAACCTGTACTGTTGGATGGTCTTGAGGACTGGAGTTGAGCACCCTTATTCTACACAATAGCTAATTTTGTATGTGTTCTACTGAAATGTAGTTAACTCATCATAAACCTAATATGCATTAATATTGAAGCATGGTTTGAAATAACTGGCATACAAGCAAATCAAGAAATAAATAAATCACATATACAGTACATATCAGTCAATTTTTAATTCTACTGCTTGATGCCTAATCAATAGAAAGTACAATACATACCACTTCCTTGAGGATTTTATCCACAACGTCATTTTCCTGTAGGTGGAACACAAACCTAGTTGAGGGAACACTTGCCAGCAACCGAATCTTTGCAGCGTTGGCTGTTTCCTTAGATACCTCCGACATGCCCACGGTAAAAAACTTAAGACCCTGATTTTTTGCATTGGAAGTGGCTGCAAAAATATCAGGATTTCTCGGGTGGTCTACTCCATCTGTTAGGAGTATGGCCACTTTCACACTTTTGTGATTACCTTCATTCATATAAAGTTGGGTTAGGTTGGTTATGGCATAGGATGTATATGTACCATGGCCAATGTATGTTATAGAAGCAATACGAGCTTTAAAATGGTCAGGACCTTGCCAGTCTCTGAATGTTTGCTCGATCAGTACAGTGCTGCTATACTGAATTAGTGCCATTCTCCAGCTGAAAGAGCGTCCTGAGTTGAGTTGAATTCCTTTTAGCTTGTCCACCATTTCCAACACAAATTTTTTTTCTTTGTTATGATTGTAGTCCTTTGCACTTTCTGAGCTGTCCAATAAGAAAGCCATTTCCAGCATGCAGTCGTCATCTGAAATTGGCAGAGAGATCACAGGGGTTGGGTTATTACCTTAGTTTATATGGATGCTAATAATCAGCAGGCTGCTGACTTCACCAAATAGATAACATTTCCTTTCAGGCTATTTTCCAGGCTGCGTTTCTTCTAAAGTCTACTTCATACAATTTAATCCCAAATCTCCATCATCCTAAAACATCTTTCCCCTTGAAATAGACAACCGTGGAATTGATCAAACTCAACAGATGTTCGATGTAATGTTTTTCAAAGTACGTATCATTATCTTTCCTACAAGCTTCAACCTTAAAAGACACTTGAAATGTTATTTTAAAATCTCTGACTAGATGAAGTGCACCCCATGAGCTTTTGACCTACACGTACATGTACAGGCCAACACTACTTTGCTTTGCCGCCATTCAGTTATTTTTGAAGTCCCAAACTGCAACCGATTAAGTGTGGGCTACAGCAGAGGTGGGAATGTCCAGTCCTCAAGGGCCACCAACAAGTCAGGTTTTAAAGATATCCCTGCTTCAGCACAGGTGGCTTAATCAGTGGCTGTCTTTGACTGAGCCACTGATTGAGCCACCTGTGCTGAAGCAGGGATATCCTGCAAACATGACCTGGTTGGTGGCCCATGAGGACTGGAGTTTCCCACCCCATGGCTACAAGAACCTATTTTTTACTTAATCACTTCCAGTGTTCTCAGATAAGTCAGTCTGTACATCGCCCTGCATTGAAGAGGAGGTGAATATATAAGGCTGACAGAAATATGTGTACGTTTTATTATATTCACACCACAGAATTTGTGCATCCAGTTTATCTCTATAGTAAGGTAACTATGATACTGGCTTTGGTCAGCTGTTAATTGCACTACTCACAAAAGCATATGCTTTACGTAACCCCTTCAGGGCCCTTTCACATTTTTCACTAGTCCGTGCGACAATAATTACATATATTCAGTGTAGGTACCTGTAAATGTGGTCATGCCTTGACGTTGGCTACAGGCTTATAACACTTTGGCCAAAGGGTTTAACTAAATACTTTAACCCTTATTCATGAGACCACTATTTTATTTTAGCCTAATTGGTAGGAGCGCAGTAATCGTTCTTTTTGTTGTCCTATATAAACCATTACACAGGAATATAGAAGTTGACGACAGATAAAAACAACTTGGTGCACATACTGTAGTCTGCCCATTCTCCTATCCCCTGTGAAACATCAGACCTTACTAGAGCCTATATGCTTTTATATTTAAGATAGCGTTTTTGAGCTCCCTTAATGTGTTGTGGCTATGCCAGGAATCCTCCACCCTTTCCATGAAAAAGTACAGTTGCTCACATTTCCCTGTATCTCACACTCTCTACTTTTAAAGCATGACTTCTTGTTCTAGCACTGTTGTTTTTAAGGAAATATGCTTCCATCCTGTATCTTGTTGACACCCTTGATGTATCATTTGTATTATATCTCTCCCTCCTCCTTCCCTCTTCCAAACTGTACGGTTGAGTTCCTTAAGTTTTTCCTTATAAGTTTTATAATGCAGACCATGTACCATTTTGGTAGACTGTACGTATACAATCTCTAGTATAATGATGTCCTTCTGGAGATCTGGCCTTTAGAACTGAGCACAATATTCTAAATGAGGTCTTACCAAAGATCTATAAGATTGCATCATTACCTCTCTCTTCCGGCTGCTAATAATTTTCCTTTACAACCTAGCTTCTTGTTGTCTGTCCTCATTGTTTTGATACATACTCTGCCTTCTTTTAGTAGACAAGTTAAAATAGTAACTCCAAGGTCCATTTCCAATATAGTAGCTTACGTTTGTGACGATAGGGAGTAACCAGGCTCTTCAATAAAGGTCAAGCCCGTTTTGGTTACCCCTGATCCGCGTATAAGGGTCCAAGAGAGTTAGCTCTTGGGCCCAATAACATTGTATCATTCCAATGTACTGTATGTATTAAAAGTCTTTTTGGTGTTTTTCCCTTTCCGGGCATGCAATCAAGCAGGGATTGCTGGGGTAGGAGTTTCAAGGAGGGTTTTGCGGAGGAACCGTTGACAGAATGTGCCTAGGAGGTTGAGGTCCGGAGTTGTCGGTTCCCCCATAAATGTACTCGGGAATCATGCCTGATTCTCGGATACATGTAGGGACATAGTCCCGGCAATACATCCCCTTGAAAACGCAAGCGCGACTCACCACTAGGGTACCCTGCTTCAGCACAGCCAAGAAAGGAGAATGAGGCATAGGGATAAAACCTGTATTCCTGAAGCGGAGGGAATCCCAATGTTAAGGGGGGTACCCCAACTTGTTCCAAGGTGACCCACAACCAGTAAAGGGCTTGTGGTTGCCACAACTGTATATAAGGTTGAGGGGGGACTCTGAGAGTCCAAACTGAGTCCAAGGGAAAGTGTGTGGGGAATAAGGCAGATAGAAATAAAACTACAACATTTTTCCTTTTCTGTCCCCTGTACCCAGAGACTCAGAAGTATATGAAAATATACTTTAATATAATGTAATGTGTTTGTAACATTCGGAACTGATGTCCAAACAGGCTACCCCAGCTAACCCATAGGCACCGTTAAGTCTGCTGGACATCAAAGTTCAAAGCAACCAGAGGATACCCAGAGGTGTGAATAGCATTTGGTCAGCGGGGAAAGGCGGAGTACCAGGTCTGGAGATCAATGACAGTCCTCCGGGATGCCACTTGCTCTGCCAGACCTGGTGGAGCCTGCTCCAGTGGGTGGCATTGAGATAGCGAGGGAGAGAGGTGGCAGGCTTGCGCATCTCTCCTGGCTATTTCGACTTTCCCTCTGACCCGGCTTTTCTAACCGACTTGGCTCTGATTGGTTGCTTGGGAAAATTCCCACGCGTTGATTGGCTGCTCAGTTTTGTGAATGAAACTGAGAATACTATAAGAATCGATGAGCGAATCAGATTCAAAGTCTCCAGTAGTAAGAGCGCAGGCGGGCTTTTTAAAATTGCTCTTGTGTGAATAGCAAAGCAACTGGGTTCAATTTTGAGCCTGAAAAGCCTGCCCACCAGAGTCTAAGTCCCGACATTTGCGCCCAAGTTCTCAGAAACGATCGTAGCGGATCCGGCTGGGATTTTATGCTGATTTGAGTTCCAGGAGATTTGGACTAACTCGTGGTCAGGAGGGACCAAGTTCTCAGAAGAGAACGTAGCGGTGGCGTATGGAATTTTATGCCGATTTGGGTTCCAGGAGATTCTAGGCTAAGTCCTGGTCAGGGTAAAACTCTCCCATAGAGTTCCCTGCACCTAGGAAAGTCTAGTTTTCGACCCCAGTCCAAAAATAAGTGTGTCTTTTTGTCTGTATTTTGTGTATCATTGTGTGTTAGCAAATTTATGCCGAATAAATTACAATTTATTTAATTACCTTGTTTTGCTTAATGAATGATCCTGGTAAAAAGGTGTAAATAACCTGGTCTCCCGTGACAACGTTATAGTGCCATTACTCCTGTATTTGATTATATTGCACGTTGTCATGATATTGAATCATTAATTATTATTAATTGTTGTGTTTACCCCTGTTTCAACCCGGTCTTTCTATCTGCAGAGGGGAATAATTTCCCTTTTAAACCACCTGTAATGTCACTAAGAAATATATTAAAAACCACCACTCCCAGTAAAGACCCCTGAGTTACTCAACTGGTCACCTTCTCCTCCTCTGAGTTGACTCAATTAACCACATCTCTTTGGCCCAGATAAAAAAAAAGGGCTAAGCTTTAGCATGTCTATATTCCATTCACCTAAGGGCATGCTAAAGCATAGTGCCCTTTTGTGGAAGTAGGCCTTTGTTGCCAATCCCTCAACCAGTCATATCCAATCCCAGATATTACAATTTGTGTATAGGTGAATTTGAGTAATTTATAAACATTACACCAAACATGTATTTTGTTAGTCTCCTTGTGATGCAGTAATTTGGTTCCCATTAAGTAATCAACTTTATAGAAGCTCCAATCCCCCCAGGTGAGGCAATAATTCATAGGAACCAAATACCTGTACTTCATTATCATAATCCTATCCATTGATGACACATCACTCATTGATAATAGCTTAGTGCCCTCATCGCAGATGTGTAAACCAGTCACAGCTCACTTTATTTTACTTGGATTATCTATGTAAACATTCAGTTTTGTGAGAGATTAACGTCTCACCTTGATCGCTGAGATTGGAAACTTTTTCCACTGGACTTCCTACCAATGCTTTAGTCTTATATCTTCCAAATCTTCTTTCTTCAAATACATTCTGTGCAACATAAGTCCGGACATCTAATAAAAACAAGAGCCACCACACCCGGAGGAACATGGTCGACCTAAAATAGTAAAAATAAATAAATAAAGGACTATAACAATTATAATAATAATAATAATAATATGTTACTCTTACAGTATATAATGCTCATTATACACAGCACTATACATTATCGAATACAACCGCTTTGCTGCAATGCATTGCAAAATGCAGCATCTTGTTTGCAGACGCAACTTTGGTGTAGGGAATACGGGTCACAGTTTTGCACTCTTTATTTAAAGGAGAAATCCAAGCCATTTCTTTTTTTCTTCTTCATTTTTTTAAATACAGGTTTGAATCAGGGTGTCTCTGGAGCTGAACCCCGTTAATTCCAGCTCCGGGAACCCCATGGTTCCAGAGATACTTACCTCCGAAGGGGGTATCTCCTGCAGTTTTCAGCCCCTGGTCACATGGGCCAATAGGAAGCGGCGCCGGATGATGTCACAGCTTCCTATTGGCCTGCAGGGCCAGGGAGCTTTGAAAAGCAGCCATATCGTGAGCACTAGAGTGGCTACTGGCACCCACTATGGAGGTAAGTACCTCTGGAAGCAGGGGGTCCCCAGAGCTGAAATCAATGGGGTTCAGCTCTAGAGACCACCTGCTTCAATCATGTATAAAATAAAATAAAAAATGAAAAAGCGGCTTGCATTGCCTCTTTAATATAGCCTTGTGCTAATTAAATTGGGATATCTGAACTGGCATAAATGCTATTTTTCTGATAAACCTGTGTCAAATGCAACATACAGTAGGTGCTGGGAAAGATTTGCATTGTTCACACAGGCTTAAATAGTACAGTCTATCACTGAGATAAATGTCATTCTTGTCTTTCTTATTGCTTTTGATAAAATCCGTGCAGAAAAAGAGAACCCAGTCATGTTTCAGTTCTATTTTTTATATCCATAAATAAAGGTGATTTGTCACTTTATAAATGCTGAAGAAGATGCCCATTGAGGTAAAGCAAAATATCAGTCTAGTAGATAAGTATCAGAGTAGAAAGCTTGTTGCCTAAACAAAATCAAGACAAGATATGGATTCAGATCACATGTATTGTTATGAATTCTTTATAGTTTAAATATGGCTTAGTTTGCTATAAAAAATAAACTTGCTAACTAATCTATATGTTTCTTAGTTTATGGACCAAATATACTATTACATTTCAAGATAAAGGGAATGCTTTTAATGTTAATCCTGCACTGTACATTCCAATCATCTCAGTTATACCCATTATAACCCCATACCTAGAAGGATTATGTAGGAATGCACGTTTATGTAAAGGAAAGAATACTTTTACTGCAGGTATTTTTTGCCATATACATTAGAAGTGCAGTAACATGATTGTACATACACGTTTAGCACATTGCTTACAATAAAGTGTAAGATATGGTAGGTTTAATGTCTTTAAATATGAGCCCGAAGGCTATACTTTAAACTAGAGTAGTGCTGAACACAATCTTTAAGGTACAGGTTTAACTAAGGAATGTAAACAGCTATGAGGGGTGGATTACAAAGCAACTCTGGGAAAATGTATATACCTGACCAGGGTTATTTCAACCTCTAGAGTAAGATAAATGAAACCGCAATCACCATACTTTGACAGAAAACTGGCAGTGACAAACTGCTCTGGAGGATAATATGATTATTATAACAGTGTTGATCAAAGAAAGATCAGAAAGTTTCCCCCTATAGTGTGCACTCTATGCCATATGTAAATATCAATAGATGGACTTGATAGCCCAGCAGTGAATTACTGCAAATCAGGTCTAATGACCCAGAATCACCGGAGAAACCAAAAAATTATACAATTTTATTACTTCTAAATTGAAATTAAAAACACATATACATTGTTAAAAGTCCCCATACTAGTTATACAGTTTAATTTTTCTTAAAACAAATAGGGGGCTAGAACGACATAGATGGGAGAGGCTCAGTGCGTAAAGACACTGACTGGCACTGATAGTTTGAATCAGGGGAGCCTGGTTCAATTCCCGGTGTCAGCTCCTTGTGACCTTGGGCAAGTCACTTTATCTCCCTGTGCCTCAGGCACCAAAAACATAGATTGTAAGCTCCACGGGGCAGGGACCTGTGCCTGCAAAATGTCTCTGTAAAGCGCTATGTAAAAACTAGGAGCGCTATACAAGAACATGGCATTATTAATATTAGATACTCAGCACCATGATACACTGTGCTAGGTTTATTTCTATGAAACAAATAAAGAATTTCAATATTGGAATATGCACCCATAATTTCTATAATAACCAGCACTGCTAACTTCTGTATATGTTAGCTATGGGATAGGCAACTCCAGTCCTCCATTTCAGGATATCCCTGCTTTAACACAGCTGATTGAGCCACCAGTGCTGAAGCAGAGATATCCTGAGAACCTGACCAGTTGGTGGCCCTTGAGGACTGGAGTTGCCCACACCTGTGTTAGACTGAGCTAGTTCTAGAAAAGAGGCTGGAGGGGCAGCTCAGTGGTAATGTTACTGCCCCGGTGCCTGTGCCTCGGGCACTAACATTAGATAGTAAGGGGCAGGGACTTATTGTGCCAGCTAAATTCTATGTACAGCGATGCATACACTGTCAGCATTGTTTCGTGGGGGTAACATTGGGGGGTTATGCATAGCAAGACCTGATTTTGTCCTAAAATAAAGCTAAGAGATATTTTTTACATCTCCATGTTTGTTGGCCTTCATGCAGTATGTTGTACTTTCTGCAGCTCGGGGAAGATGTTTCACAGCACACTGAATATTCGCCTTTCTGCTAGCTTGCCGTTTGGGGAGGGGGGATTTACAGGAAGTAATAGGGTATGTAACGATATGATATACAAGGTGCACTCATAGGGCACATGCATCAAGTGCCGGTAAAGGTTATCGCACCTGTTGCAGCGTTAACTCCCATTAAATCGAATGCATGTGCCCCATAATCTCGATACCATAGATCAGTGGTGGCCAGCAACTATTCAGGTTGTCAGAATATCCCTGCTTCAGCACAGGTGGCTCAATCAGAATGACTGAGAATGACTGAGCCACCTGTGCAGGCATATCCTTAAAACCTGACCTGTTGGTGGCCCTTGAGGGCTGGAGTGGGCCATGTGTAAGAAACTTAATATATGAGTTTCCTGTGTTTAATAAAGCCTTAAGGGGGGAAACCCCCACTGTATAATCTAGATACATTTTACAGGGGAATAATATACACTCCCAATATGCTTCAGTGTGTTACATTTCAGAGGGAAACACAACTACTGACAAGGTACAGTATGTCCTGAATTGACTGCTTGTTTCAAGTGAGCACATGCACTAATCAACTCTTTGAATGACACTGAGATCCTTAAATTATTCCTATTACATACTCTCCAGTTACAAACACTAATGGCAACTCAGCTATAATAACATGTTTTAAGTGGCTATAATATATTTTAAGGCTTTTTGATGGTTTGATCTGAACTATTAGTAAGATAATATGTTCTGCCACTATCAGTATTAACATACAGCTACGTAAAGGTAGGACAATATTCTGGTGGTTGAGAAATGTCTAACATACTGTACCACTCACAGTTCAGTATAAATACACAATTGCCATATTAAAAAAATAAGACATCAGAATGAAATCGTTATGTTGCTATGGTCTGGGACAGAAGGATGTCCCATATGTTGATGGCGGTTTTAAGAAGTGAACAGTTATTTGTGTAAATTGCAATATAATGAAACATATATAATGCAAAGATGTGCATGCAAAGTATGCAGTAAAAATAAACAGTTTACCTGTAAAGTGTTGATCAAGATGCTGTGAAATGTGTGTCAGATCTGGGTTTGTAGAAGAGAAGTGTTGGGTTGCAGATGTTAATTGCCAGAGGTTCCCTGCCCCATGTTACTGCATAGCCTCCCTCTTTCAGTGCTGCACTGAAGTGCTGTCCAAGACTAGTCTTATAACTGAGGGTGGGACATCCCTTTGTAGCAGGTGGGAGAACTGAAATAATGTTTCATTAAGGGGCAAGGCACAGAAAACAAAGTGGGAAGAGCTTATTAAAAGAGGGTGGTAATTTGGAGGGGAGAGAAGACCAAGAAAAGTTAGAAAGAAATACAAGAAATGTATAGTGCTGATACAAGTGTTGTGCACTGTATATATGTAATGTGAAATGGCAATGGTACATTGTGCTGTACCTGTTTGTCTCTGCACATATTAACTTGACTTTTTACATGTGTTTGAGAAGTAATGGTAAACTCACTTGCTGTACATACAATAATGTATCTATAACCACTTTCATTGTACATCTTGTCATGCTACATTCCAGTTTGTTTTAATCTGTGTAGAGAACAAAACAGAACAAATTGTATTTAAAATAGGCTTTTACAGATGCAGCGGCCGTTATTCGAACATATCACGGAGCCGTTTTCGTGTGCGCTGCTATACTCCACGCGGCCAATCATGTGGTTGCTTTGTTTGAATTTCATGGATCCCGATTTCTTCGGGTGCAATTCTTCCCGTTTCCGTGGCAGAAATGAATGAATTATAATGTGTACAGTACAGTACTGTGTCTATTTGCAGGTGTTTAAAAACCCGAACACTAAAATGCCATTTTCTGCACTCGATAAAAACGAGTCAACACGCGGTAATGACGCGCCATGACATGGGTATTCCGAGGTATACAACGCGTGATGTCCGAATAACGGCCGCTGCATCTGTAGTTGCAGTACATTTACTACCAGGACATTTCTGCTGTTAAGATCTGTTTGTTAAGATTCTAAAAGGAAGTATAAAAATAATAATAATAATCAAAATGTATTTATATATGTATACTTGCTACATGCTTAATATTTATATGACCATATTCCCAAACTTTATCAGCACTGTTTAGTGCTTAGTTGGAATTGACTATTGAATTCATGATATATTTAGGTAATGAATTAATCAAAATGATTGCAGAAATTCAGTGTAAAAACATTGGTCCTATGTATAAAGACTTATGTTTTCAAAATAAAATGAAAGAATGCATTGTGTTAAGAATTAATTTACATACTTGAAATCATTAGGGACATATGTTGGTACTTACGTTTTATTGCACGTCTTAGTTATTTGTATGGAGGGCACTATGTTAAATCATCCTGACTCTTGCGTTCTGCTCAAGGATGTCTTCTCTCTACCCTGTTTGTATCTAAAGCCCTCTCCCGCCTTAAACCTTTCCCACTGACTGCCCCACACTCTGGAATGCCCTTCCACTCAATATCCGACTAGCACCCTCTCTATCCACCTTTAAGACCATCTTAAAACACACCTCCTTAACGAAGCATTTGAGAAGCTCTGTGGCTGATACTGTACACCTCATACATAAATCTTGACCCCTTGCAGACGCACTTACCAGTACACCCTCCAACGGTCTCTGCACGCTCCTCCTACTTACCAATTAGATTGTAAGCTCTTAAGGGCAGGTACTCCTTTTCCTAAATGTCACTTTTATGTCTGAAAGTACTTCTTCCCATTATGTGTTATTTGTATTATTTGTTATTTATCACATGTATTACTGCTGTACATGAATGGCGCTATATAAATAAAGATATACATACATACATATGTACATAATACGGTACTGTAAATATGTCACAAGTGTTAAAGAAACCCAAATTAAAAGTACATAAATTATGAAGATATTATTTTTATTTTTATTTTACCATGATCCTGTTATCTTACAATAAACCAAATACACAGCTCATCAATTACATACATTGTTTACGATGAAGCGTCAACTGAGCAACTATGTTCATACATATGGATGCACTATGAAAGGTTTGTTTCTACTTGCACTCTTGATGGACAAATTGGATGCATTTATAATGCCCAAAATGGGAATATAATTTACATATTTACATATGTGCACCACAGACAACATAAAAAATCAATCTCTAACTGCATCCCCTCACGCCATTTTTTTAACGTTGAAGTTAACACATATAAAATGGCTTTATACATTTGTGCACGGAGACTAACTAAATTGCTATTCTTCTGTGTGTCCATTTTAAGACAGAATCGCTTAAAATGATGCTTTATACATAGCCCCTATTGTATTGATAGGGGCCTATTCTAGTAGCTTCGATAATGAACTCATTGGGCTTTTTGAGCACTTCCCGTACGATTTGGAAAGGTTGCTATTCAGAAAGCTCAGATGACTTTCCAAACTGGTTCGGGAAGTGCATCTCCCCGAGCAGTCTCGCTCCTGCTCAAACACACCGAGCGGGAGATGAAAAACAGCTCCAACTCGCGTTTTCTCTCTCTGACAAATATCTTTATTGGATTCACATACAACTTGTATACAGTTATTTTTCAGGTACAGTATATAGCATTGTTTAATCGCATACATCGTAATGTTCCTACTGTTTCGCATTTATCTTGACACAAGTTCGTGGGTAGAATTGACGTAGGATTGACGTAGCTCCGCTTTCCACATTTATTAGGCTTTTGGGATGTTAAGTCTTTCCCCGTTTGGGCTCGTGTTTAGTTTGTATTTGTAATAATTTGGTTACTCCCCATTCCTGGGTGAGAATTGGTGCCTTTTATTTGCCATTTATATAGGCTAGCGGAACCACGTCCTCCCCTTATTACATTTTCAATTTCCCTCAATTTTCTGTCTAAGCACGTCTCCAGCCTGTCTATCGTCATTAGTTTGTACAGTACGTTGTGTAGGTTCTCCATTGAGGGTTGGAGTGGCAGTATCCAGTTTAGCATAATGGTCTTCCTTGCAGCTAAGAGTATTATTTCTGTGGGTCTTGTCACTGTTCTACTAATTTGTTTGCCGTCTGTCCAAGTCTCTATGTTTGCGAAGACCATAGGAATTGGGTCTTTAGCCCATGAAATCTTTAGTTTTGCTCTTATGTATCCTTGTACTTGATCCCAGTATCTGGCAATGTTTTCACATGTCCAGAGGCAATGTTTGAGATCAGCTTTATGAACCTTACACTTTGGACATTTGGTCGAGCCTGAGGAAGCTGGGAAAACAGTGAAACGCGTTGCTCTTGCCTACGTGACTTTTTGATCCACGGCAGCTGCCGTATTTGCCTGTCACGGCTGCGCTCTGACTACAGAGCCGGACTAGATACCGGACGCGGTAGCTGGGGACTTGCCAGTGCTGCAGCATTACACAGACTCTACCGCAGTCCCCAAGGATACTTTACCTACATGTGAGTGTGTACATGTTATTTAATAAATATTTTTGTTTTGACTGTAAACGCACGCTCCATGCATGTTTGTTGAACATGGTTGTTGAACGTCGGAGAACTCTCCTGTGACAGGGTGGTGCCACAGCTTTGACCGGTAGAAGTGCAGAGCCAGAGAACAAACGGAGATTACAACGGGGAGAGGGAAACATTCAAGAAACTTTCTATGGGTTCTTTACTTACACATGGCCGTGTAAGTACCATTTTTTGACTACACCACCCTGATCATCATCACAAGTAAGTTCATTGACTGTGGACTAATTAACCCTTGTGCATTACTTGGTGTTTTCGGTGGGTTGGTTATCTTACTAGCCAATCCACCATCTGTTATTTGTCATCTGCACATTTGTTTTCACATTTGCGTTCCCCTCATTTTCTCTTCTTTTTTTTATCTATTGGGGATCCTGGAAAAGATCCTTGGGGTTTGAGCAGCAGACATTGGACACCGACGTAGTGCACCAACATTTAGGTGCACGTAGGGGCCCGTGAATACGGTAGTATCATAGCCATTATTTATTCATCCTTTAGAGAGAGCGCCATAGCTGACTTTTTCTGTCACTTTGACATTTCGTTGTGTCTTCTGTTTTTGTTTTTATCTGTCTTGTGAATGCGATATAAGCCCTGTGTGGTATTTTGAATTGCCTGTCCCTCAAAGTCTCTGATGGTATAATCTTGTGTATTCTCTGCTTGCCTTTTTTCAGTTGGTCAATGCTTTGTATCTCTGAGAAATCCCTTTTCCAGGCCCTTAGTGTATTAGCGTGTGTGGTTTCCGTATCTTGATCTCTTATAATATTATATAGTTCTGACTGTGCTTTTTTTTGTTCCTTTAGACTAAAATAGTTGTCGAATTTGTTATTTAATAGTATGGATGTTTTGTAGTTTGTCAACTTTTTTGCAGTAACTAATTAATTTTGTGTGTGAGAAGGCATGTATCAGGTTTTGGGAATGTCCCATTTTTCAGCAAATTCTTGGAATTTCATGAATTCCTGTTTATCTTTATTTATCAGGTGGTCTAGGCATGTGATGCCTTTCTCTTTCCACACTTCGAACGAAGATTGGGTGGACCCAGGTGTGAAGCTGGAGTTGTCTTGAATTGGTATATATCTTGAGATTGTAAAAGATACTTTACATTTTTTCCTGACAGTTTTCCACTGTGTCTTTGAGTGGAATGTTGTTTCTTTGAATTAATGGGATATCCCCCCACCCTTTGTGGATTCGTTCTCTCAGGGAGGACCCTGGTGAGAAAGCCTTTTCTAGTTCTGGCGAGGAGTAGTGGTTAGCGTCTTGAATCCAGTCCCATACATGTCTCATTACCAGGCTATATTATACAGTAGTTCCTAATATTTGGTACATTGTTGCCTCCCATTTCTTTTGGTAGCTGCAGTTTTTTAAGGGCTATTCTACTTCTCTTAGATCCCCACAGGAATGTGGTCATTGCTCTGCGTATTTCGTTTACACCTGCGTGTTTCAGTTGCAAGGGGAGGGTTTGCGTAGGATACAGAAGTCTGGCAAATGATATCATTTTGATCACATTTGCTCTTCCGAAGAGTGACAGTGGTAGGGTCATCCAGTTTTTTTAATTTTCTCACAATTTTTTTTTATAATTGGTTTGTAATTGTTGTCATACAGCCTGGAAAGATCTGCTTCCAGCATTTTACCTAGATATCTAATAGGTTTTTTTTGTGATTTTTACTGGGAAAATATTTGCCTCTTTTATGTTAGGAGGTTCTTTAATATATATAATTTCCGTCTCAGATATGTTGATTTTAAATCCGGCAAAAGATCCAAAAATGTCTATTTTGTTGCAGTATCTGTTTAATTGATTCGTTGGGGTTGGTCATAAACATTAGTATATCATCTGCAAACATTGATAGTTTTAATTCTGTTTAATTCATCATGATCCCCTTTAATTCCTTCATTTGCCTCAGATTTATTGCTAGCGGTTCTATTGCGAGGTTGAACAGCAGGGGTGAAAGCGGGCACCCCTGACACGTCCTCTGTATAGCTGGAATGGGTCAGAGAGGTGACCTGCTACTATTATTCTGGCCTTTGTCTTATTGTACATTGCTTTTATCATGTTATTAAAATTTCCGCTGTGTCCAAATTTGTCTAAAACAAAGAACACATGGTTCCACAATATATTATCAAATGTCTTTTCAGCATCAATGGCTACTAAGGCTGTGTTCCCTGTTTTATGCAACCGAACCCATTCTATGGCGGCTGATATTTTTAACTGCTGACCGACCCTTAACAAATCCCGATTGATCTGGGTGTATCATGGACGGGAGAACGTTCAAAAGTCTGTCCGCCATAATTTTGGTGAACATTTTTGTGTCCTGGTTTATCAGGGAGATTGGTCTGTAAGATTCAGGCCTTAGAGGATCTTTCCCCTGCTTGTGTATTATCATGATGTGGGCCGTCTCGCTTGTTTGCATGAACACCGCCTCTTTTAATGCCCTATGATACACTTGCTGTAGAGGTTCGGTAAGTTCCTCTTTCAGAATTTTGTAGTATTCCCCTGAAAGCCCATCTGGGCCTGGGGCCGTGACATTTTTGAGATTTTGGATTGTATTATTTATCTCTCTTTGAGTAATTGGGGAGATCAGTCTATCCATATCTTCCTGGCTGATTCTTTTTCCCATAAATAAAGAATTTGGCCTCCCTTGCTGATCTTTTTCCCAGTTCTTTTTTCTCTAACCATACCTCGCAGGTTGATTTAGGGTACAGATAAATACAGTGATAGCCAATGCATTTTTTGGCAAATACTTGTTTTCTATTGACTGTTATTTTTTCTATGTCTGTTTATTGCTTGGATTAAATAGTTTAGAATTTGGATGGCTTGTGTTTAGTACATTTTAGGATTGGTTAGCGTTTTTAATTATTTATTATTTTTGTTGACTACTGGTTTAAATTCATTAATTGATTTGTTGGCTAGTGTTGTAAATTAATTATTAGTTTTGTTGGCTAGTGGTTTTATTTGTTTAATAGTTTGTAAACTAGAGCAGCTTTAACCTCCCCAAACATCAGCGAACGGCGTTGGAACAGGAGTTGGATGTTCAAAAGGACTATAAAAGTGACCGGAAAACAATGAACGACTCTGACAAGTAAATTCATCAATGTATTAGGATTAGGCATGTTATAATTGCAAGAAGAAGAGCTGGATTATTTCATTGATCAACTTAAAAGAACAGTGTATGCTCTCTGGAAAACAATTAGCACTTGAAAAAGAAATATGCCAGCTGTTTGGAAATGAACACGCAAAAGGTTGCAATGATACCGAGTACCAACACAGACAAGTACCTTCCCATTAGGTCGGATAGGCTCGAAGGCGCGGCTAAATTATATGGGGGCGTTAAATTTTGCCGCCCCAAAATGTTGCCGCCTTAGTCCTGGGCCTAGTGGGAAATCTGACGCTGCTTACAACTAAGTTCCAACTTCTTTCCAGTTACCCTTTTTAAGGCTCTCTGCTAGTATACATTTTAGGTTCCTTAACCCAGTCGCATCTCCTCAAGCAGTTTCTCCACGCATCCAATTACCCGCCCACGCAAGCTCGGTGTGCACACTTACTTAATGGTTAGGGGAATCTCTTGCGAACTCCGACAAGGTGGCATTTTTTTTCGCTGCTATCAAATGCGTCTAGTCCTTAGCCTGGGGTGAAAGCTTTGTACAACTCTATTTATGTTTCATTCAAAGGGTTCACAACCACTGATGAAGCTACACTTCACAAATACATACTTGAAGCGTATTCCAAGGATTATCTGGTTGCTAAACTCTATTCCTTTTCCTGTTGGATTCTGTCCTGTGGCATTAGCCTATAATGAAAGCAGAAGGAAGAGATGAGAATTAGAGGTGGGTGATGTAATGTATATTTTATAGTTATGACAATGTGCATATGTATTACTATTGATTGTACTATGAGAAAATACTTGTAGCATTAAAAAAACAAAAAAACAACAACTCTGAATGACATTTTTTATGTATTATAATGTTACAAGCATTTATTTTTTTATAGGAAATATTTACAAAGTCACATCCCCTTCCTCTTCTGAAACAGACTCTGGCACAACCTTTTTTTTTTTTTTTAGCCCTGCCCTCTCTCTAGTAACTGCCTGGTTACATGATCTTTCCCACAGAACTTCACATCCTCTTCTGCTGCACTGACAGCCATTTAGTGAACCCCCGAGCCGAATCTTCGCCGAGCGATCACAGGAAAACAGATCGATCGGCAACTTAGCTAATTATTTATCATTGTGTGGATTGTAATGATGCGCATATTAAAGGGGAAAAAAATGAAATGTAAAAAAAACAAACCCCAGCAGCTTGGACTATGCCTTAAGATGTAGTTTAAAACGCCCCAAATTGAGGGCATTTTTATTGCAAAAAGCAATATCAAAACACAACATTTTGGCCGTAATATGCAACCTTTGGCAGTGACATGTAACATTTTAGCTAGAACATTTTAAATGTTAAAGTATAATGTTGGTGCGCTGTCAGTACAATATTTAAATAATGCATATTTTTTTTACAACCACTTTGTACAGTCAGAATGAAAATTCCTCGATATTTACACCTACTAATCATGGTTATAGTTGTTGAAAGATTGATTTGTATTTTCCTTCCAGAGTCGTATGCCGTGTAAAGATTTATATAGAAAAAAAACTCCACTACATTTGCCCTACAGTAGACTCAGGGAGTTATAGAAGGTTTGAACTAGACCCACTGGAGTATCTGATCATATCTTATTCAAATCTATTCAAGGTATCCATTTGACAGCAGGTATCTCATAGAATGGGATATAAACGCGGACCTTACGGTGATTCATGTCCCATATTTTACATGCTGGCACTTGTCTACTGAGTGAAATCATTTGCAAAATGCACTTTGTAGGATTTGCTCATCTTTGTCAGGTCATTTATGTGAAATATGTGTTTCGTTCATATAATTTATATCACCTGCTAGCACTATGCTTGATATGTATATATTCAAATATACATTGTTTATCCCTTTATCTTTGTCCTGACATGCAGTAATAATGTAACTTTTAACGCTTCCTTAGTATTTTAGTAAATATCAACAAAATAAGTAATACGTTTCAATATAGTTATATCATTTGACTTAGTGTTTCCATTCCTGTTAAAAATACTGTACTCATAAAATGCAGCTGTTTGCCACATTAAAAAAAATATTTGACTACATGATTAGTAATACAAGCAAGGCACCTTAATACCAAAGCCAGCTGTGGTCTGGGCTGCAGCTTTATTCTTAGTTAAACCCTGGGGGCTAAAATAGTTTGCAAAATAGGGCTGTCACTAAGGAATGCACATCTGGAGCCTTCATCTTCAAATTCATTTGTCATTAATTTTCTCTAACCAGGTATCTCATAACTACTTCACTGCCAGAGTTTGAAATGGAAAGCAATGGCAAAAATATACTTATTAGCTCATTTTCAGTATAGGGGCCCTATTTTCTGGATCATTTCTAAATATGGTCAGTGAAGGGATTAATAAACATGCAATGATATTAAGGAGCAGCTCAGAGACACTGACTCTGACACTGAGTTTGGAGCAGGGGAACCTGGTTCAATTCCCAGTGTCAGCTCCTTGGGACCTTGGGCAAGTCACTTTATCTCCCTGTGCCTCAGGCACCAAAAACATAGATTGTAAGCTCTATGGAACAGGGACTGTGTCTGCAAAATGTCTCTTTAAAGCGCTACGTAAAACTAGCAGCGCTATACAAGAAAAAATTATTATTATTAATACATTTTTACACAACACAGTCCCAAAAAGCTTCTCGATCATTTCTGATTCAATATTGAAAATTAATGCTTTTTATAAAAAAATTAACAAAAGTTACTACAGTGCTTAATGAATGAGTTTGTTGATATGACGAGGAATGGGTTATTATTTATATTTAGGAAATTTTCAAATGAGATTGCCTCATAATAAATATGCTCCCTAATATCTTATGTATGTGTCTTTCATGAATAAATGGAACATAAATGAACACCTACCAAGTACCTCTATGTGGAGATTATAAATACATTTGTTGAAAGCTTGTCTCCGGTTTATTAGGAAATATTATATTAATATTAAGAAATTTTGGATGGATTACAAATCCCAGAATGTTTATGGGTACCTAGTCAAATCCAGAACTGGACAACCTCAAAATTGAGTTTGTTACCATGTCTGACTAATACAGTACATATTGCAGTATCTCTACTTGCATATGAATAAAACATACAAGTGATACAGGTCATCACACTTCTAGCACTGGCTGGACGTCTTACTGGGATTCAGAATGTAGATCCATCGTAGGCTGTGATACCTTATGGTGAACCAACTTTAGGGTTCTTCATGCTGTAGATGAAACGAGACTGTACAGAGCTTTCAAAACCTCCTAGAATTCTTCTTCAAGTTTGATTCAGGTACATAACTTTGAAAAACTCATGATAAACCAGCATATAGACAGATAAATGGAGTCAAGCAGACCAAAAAGTAAAGGAATTCAATGAGTAGCAAAAACGGCAATTTTAATGACTTAAAGAAGTTATAGTAGCATCAAACATTTCGGGGCATACAAGCACTTTCATCTGTATTTTTCTATGATAACTACATCTTGACCAGATTTATGGTCATACCGCCCATTTTTGTTATCTGACAAGTTGCTGGATCCGATACTCTGTTTGTCTATGGTATATATAGACAGTCATATAAATTAGATGCTAGTCACTGTTTTTAAATGGTACCGAAAATATGGTCCATGGATGCTCAATTGTGTTTATCTTGAGAGTGGCTTCTCTGTTTCTTAACTGGGCTATAACCATTTGGAAAGTGTGTATTCTCAATTGTAGGAATAACAGAGTAATACTCGACTACAGGGATGCGAAAACTGGGGGACGTGAGTTTATCTGGGGGAGTGGGTGTGGCGCTTACAGAGGCCCCCTGCGCTCTTCCCCAAAGCATTTAAATTAAATGCTGGGGAGTGCGCAAGGCCTCTGTAAGCTCCCTTACCTTGTCTACGGCGGCTTCTGGCGATGGGTCGCCATGGCAACGCAGAGTCAAATGACGCCATGGGGTCACATGACGTCGTGGCATCAGAAACGTCAGAGACAAAGTTACGGGGGGGGGGGGCAAGAACAGGAAGAGAGCAGGCAGGGGGCGCAGAGGACAAAGTTTGCACACTCTTGCTCTGCTCATGTGATCTATGTGCATTCTCATGCTTGTTAATCCCTTAGCTATTCTTACAGTTCACAGCTCTAGTAGCCTAATTGGTCCTGGAGAAACGTACATTTGTTGGAGCTCTTCAAAAGAAACATTAGAAAGTACAGAACTTTCAAAACCTCATGGATTTCTTCTTCCTGTGGAAAGTGCACTTGGTTCTTCTAAAAATGTGGTGAGACTTGGTTACCTGTAGAGAGGGAAAACCGCTGACCTAGTATACTGTATCTGTGATGTAATGCTATATCTGTGATGTAATGCTTTATCTGTATCTGTGATGTAATGCTTTATGCTGTATCTGTGATTAATGCTGTATCTGTGATTAATGCTGTATCTGTGATGTAATGCTTTATGCTTTATCTGTGATGTAATGCTTTATGATGTATCTGTGATGTAATGCTTTATGATGTATCTGTGATGTAATGCTTTATGCTGTATCTGTGATGTAATGCTTTATGCTTTATCTGTGATTAATGCTGTATCTGTGATCAATGCTGTATCTGTGATTAATGCTGTATCTGTGATTAATGCTGTATCTGTGATTAATGCTGTATCTGTGATCAATGCTGTATCTGTGATCAATGCTGTATCTGTGATCAATGCTGTATCTGTGATTAATGCTGTATCTGTGATTAATGCTGTATCTGTGATTAATGCTGTATCTGTGATTAATGCTGAATCTGTGATGTAATGCTTTAGGCTGTATCTGTGATGTAATGCTTTATGATGTAACTGTGATGTAATGCTTTATGCTGTATCCCGGATGTAATGCTTTATGATGTATCTGTGATGTAATGCTTTATGCTTTATGCTGTATGAGATATATTCATGTCAGCTTCTAATTGTTTTCAGCTGCAATGCTACTTCAATACTCTGTTTTGGTTTAGGCCAGATCATTTCTTGATGCCCCAATTTTATTTCAGTGCGCAGTATTTTTTAGGCCAGTGCCTAATGTACCGATCATTAGTTTAGATACGGATGTTTGTGGTTTTTTTCTATATTGAACGATATATCCGTTACATTTTTATACATAATTGTAGGATGCAGAAAGTAAAATATTCCTTCATTGGAACATATTAAATAGCTATATTTATCTCTTATAGTTATTTTAATAATAAAGCTCAGAATTGCACTTTGGATAAAATATGTTCACATTATTTAGAATGTATACACCTTTTAAAAAGAACGTGACTAACATGACTTCATTGAACTCAGCCATACACTGTAGCATTACTAAGCACATTTTAGACAGGTTTCATGTTCCAGTGAATAGCACTGTATGTGACTTTTACAGTGCTAGAAATGTTATAAAGTAACTGTTTGCATTAACACACTCAGCATTTAGGTAAGCGGGACATACTTGACTTCCGGCATTTCCTTTATAATGATGCTTACCCTCCAGATACAATATTTTTCCCAGGTGTAATTCTGTCTATAAAGCTTAGTTGGGCCTCAGTCGTTTCATAGCTGAGTGTGTATAATGCATAGAGGCTTTCTGGTCAGAATTCTAAGTATGTGAAATGTCTCTGTGCACTTCTAGACTTGTAGTTAACGGAAATAATAACATGCTCATTATCTGGAATGATGCTTAAGGTGACAGAACATCAAATGTATGAAGTTATTCAGGCTTCCCCCCTCTTCCCCCCTCGATATATATATATATATATATATATATTACTGTGACACTTATGATATGTGTTACAATTAGGACAGTATTGAAATAAAGTAAGTTTGATTGGATGTGTTCAAAGTGTTTCACCCAGGAATAGATACACACACACTCGTTTAAGTGAGAAACCATTTATTGAATATAGAAGAGATAGGCAGAGCACATAATTTCAGGGTGTTACCCTTCCACAGGTGAAATAAAGCTAGCAGTGTAATTAAATATCTTTATGTAATTAACCACCAATCACAAATCTATTCAATTTGCCACCATATGTAAATTAGATGACTTCATTGGTACCCCCCTTTAAGTAATATAATCTATACTGTAAACAAACTGTCATTTTCTATATCATTGTGGGTACACATGTTTTGTACACAATAGAAATATGCAATAAGAATATAAAGTGAATACGTGATTAATAAATTTATATATATATATACAAAACAGTCATTTTCAATGTAAAAAGTGTTTACAGATATCTTCTAGATCTCGAAAGTTGACTTTTTCAGAAAAACATTTGGTGAAATCTAGAGAATATGTAAGAGATATCTATAAGGATCTCAGCGTCTCTTTTAAGATTTGTTGAGGGACTTTATATTTGATACTTATTAGCAATTCTAATTGAGATGATACTATATTTATTGGAGACATAATACATATTATTGATTGTATCCATTCAATGTATCTACCGTATATACCTTTGTTGGAATAAGGAGCATACAATGTAGTCCGTATTATTAGAAGTAGTATGTAGAGTATTTACAATCAACACAAATTATGGTCAAGAAATTATATTATAATATATATAATAAAATCCCAGTAAGCTCAAGAAACCCCAAAACCCACCACATAATATATATATTATATACGTGTCCAAAAGGAGTGCTACTGAGCGTGTTCAAATGTATACAACATCATGCGTGCTCATGCACTAAGAAGAAACAAAGACACACACACACACACACACACACACACACACACACACACACACACACACACACACACACACACACACACACACACACACACACACACACACACACACACACACACACACACACACACACACACACACACACACAATACTTTTTAAAGTAACAGCATTTAGATACTTTAAAATCCAAAATATATGTATCTTACTTTAGTTTTCATAAGTCAATGGTATGATCTATTCCAACTGATACTATGTACATTTCTGCTGAAAAAAATAATAATTATACACTCAAAAGTCTTTCATTCAATCAAAATCATCAAAATCAAAACACAATTTTACAAAAAGACAAAGAAGTTTCACTTAAAATACGCATGCTCGGCACACACACCCTTTTTTTTATACTTATATTTTCTTTATGATTTTCTGGAGAAGCTGCTTGCGGCACCCCACCTACACAGGTCTGTGGTTAAATGAACCACCATAACATTTAAACTGTGACTGCTGGGGGAGGGCGTGGGGCCTCTGTAAGTGCCGGCATCTCCTCCTGCTACCATGCGACGACGCGACGCCTTGACGTTACATGGTGGAAGGGTGGGCAAGAGGCACCGCGCATCACGTGATATCGCATCGCCACGGTGACACATTATAGCAGGGGCAAATGCCGGTTCCAGAGGAGGTAAGAGGCCCCCTGCTCACACGGTGCAACTGGCCCCGTCACACTTCCAGCTGACCCTGGGGGTAAGGCAGGTTTCTGGACCTGTTTCAGATGTGAATGTGATTATAAGTGATTATCATTGCTGTAGGTTGGACTGTGGAGGGTTTTTGTCATCTTTTTTTACTCACCATAACATACTTGTTTATGTGTATTTAAAGAGGAGCTCTAAACTGTATATAAAATTTCCTTTTTCCTTTAGCCCTGTCAAGTCAAAATAATTCAAAACACATATCAGGTAATTTGTTTAAAATCAGAAAACGAAATATATTCTAAATATGATTCTATTTTACCAGTCTATTCCATAGAGCAGTGTTTTTATAGACAGAAACTGCTGTACGATCGCAAGTTTAATGCATTTATTCAACTGTTAAAGAATGCAGTCTCACCAACATTCCGGGTCTTGTTGGGATGAAGACCTTTCCCCTCCAATACATTGCTGACTATGTCACCTTTGCACTACTGCAAGTCTCTAATGCAAACTTGCCTGTAGTCATGGCTCTTTAAAACCTCTGGCCTTTTGCAGAAAGTTTTAGTGCAGTAAAGAACAATAGTTCGTAGCTCATTTTTTCCCTTTTGCATGTCACAGCACAACAAGATGTAGACATGTGGTTTTGGCAGTTATAGTCTTGCCTCAGCCAATGACAGTTTTTGTGATCATAGGACGCTCAGTGTAGATCTCGTGTATCAAAAGTGGATTGCAAACTCTAGGCAATGAGACTTTATTGTGACTTGATCCTCTGTAATTGGGGAGAAATATAAACAAAGTATAATGATATGGTTCCTGTTAAGGTTTCATGAGTACACCATTTGACAGTTTTTGAAGCAAAAAGTGGTCACTCAGTGACATTCCTCAAATGCTAATCTGGCCTAGTTTTGCATTTAGGATTTACAGACCTATTCATTGAACTACTATAATGGTATTTCCATGGGAAAGGGTGCAATATTGCACAGAATTACATCATGTCATATGCATTAAAAAGTACTTGTGTGACCGAACCATGTGCCAAACAGCATTGCAAGATGTGATTTGATTCTGCTGTGCAATTCCGTGTAATAACATCAATGGTTTCATAAACTCCAATGGAATATCTGTCTTTGTCGTCATATTTGTACCAAAAATTGTTTTTATTGTCTGGTACACATGAACCTGGTTAAATTGAGACATCTGGCTTTAATAGCTTTTAACAGTAGCTGAAACTATTAGGGGTTTATCAGACATTGCAGATTATGTAAATGGCTGTGGGACCTATATACTAAGCATCGCAAAGGGCTTGGTAGCAAATCGGTACAGGGAAATCTAATTTAACATTGCACTAGTGTGCGCTTGTGTACTAACCTGAAATGTCTACATCTGAGTAGAAATGAACTGTGCTTGGCGTACAGATGTCAACAGTATTTACTAAAAAAAATTATGTTTCTGTGCGCCCAAAAAAGGAGAATATTTGCCAAAATCGTCTTCTAAGTTCAACTTGGAATAGGGAAATAGGGAGAGGAGCTCCCGTGGATGTGCTGTAATCAACTCTAGTGGTAGTGGTATGTAACTAATAGGACAAGGTAAAGGACGGCAGCATGAAGTATAAGATTTGAATAGTCACCGTGGGGGTGGGTGTGAAACTGCTATCAATGATGGCAATCCGGATGAATATGCAGAAGAATATACATGTGAATGATGTAATTAGCTAGGTTCACATTGACCATTAGGGGCGAACCAACTAGAAAGCATAATTTCTACAACATCACACTATCACTTATTATTTTATTTCATCCATTTGGACAAATCCTTATGTCCAATAATATATTTATTCACTTTAGATATATATGTAAGTAGGGTCACAAGTTTATTTGTTTAATTTCACACTTTACACACCTTAGTTATGATTCATAATATTCATTCTAGACAGTCAATTTAATTATTTATTTTTTCTTTATATATATATATTTTTTATCATATCCATCCGGACAAATTCTTATGTCCCCCATAGTTCCTCTGAGTGTAGATAGCAGCTCCTTGTACCTTGATATTGTAATCTGAAAGAAAGAGGAAAAAGTGTTAAATTACACACATCAACAAACATCCAGCCAAAGAAATAATTCAGTCATTCATTACTTCAACCAGCCCTGATTGGAGAATGGAACGATACACCCTAAGCCATGGAGGGTATAAAAACTAGGCAATACGATCGGGAGTCAGACTCCTCCTTTCTCAAGAAGCGTGTCCAATCACGCGAAACGCGTCATACGTCGAGTCCTGACGTCACAGAGGGACGACACCTCAGTTCAGGAAACACGGCCAGTATATTGGTGTTAAAACACCACACCTTCCGGGGAACCTGTATACCGTGTCTCAGACACAACAAACCCCTTGACAATGTGATCTGTGGTCCGCCGTGACCTTTTAATGGAAGTTGTTTGGGGACTATTATGTCTATAGGTCCGCCGTGACCTTTAAATGCTCAATATTGGTTTTTGCACATTTTTGGGTCCGCTGAGACCATAAGTGTTTAACACTTCATTGCTCTATGAATACATATTTGATTAGCTATATTACTTATCATATAACATTTATCAAGTGACACCGGTCTCTATGAGACATTAGGATTATCACAGACCTACAGAGATATATATATATATATGTGTTTTATGGCTATTGAATATATCTATAGATGTGACACCAGGGGCTATTGTGCCACTCAGATGTTAATTTAGAGTCACATATATAGATAAAGTGTATATATGTCACAAATGTCTCTCTACTATGGGATTTGATACTGACCATCTAGATGTGCATTTAACCTAGCGTTTACCAACTACCACAATATACTGAGCTGTTAGATATTTATATTTGACTGATTATAATTCTGAGCTGTCAGAGTAGATTTAAATATACAGACACACATATTAATGTGTTTTTATAGTCTGAAAATCAATACAGAGTCTCTTACCACTATTTCCCTTTGTGAATAGGACCTTTTAAACCTTTTATATGTTTATTTACTCACAGAGTCTTCACAGATCCAAAAGCCTCACAATAAATAATATTTGTATTTTACACACATGATATAATAGAGAGTGCAAGAAGAGGAATTCTTTCTATCCTTCTTGGATAAAATTTGTGTGTGCTAGTATATTTTCCTCATGCAGCCTATTACTGATCAAAAATATGATTTGTATTCTATAATAGGATGAGCGGTTAAAAACCATTTAGCTAACTATTGTTTATTTTGTAGTCATATATAGCTGTTTCACTTTAGTTCTAGGTGTGTCTCTATTGTACTTCGTGGTTGGCTTTTCTTTAATTACCATCTTGAACAGTAATCACCAATTAGAGACACCTGACTGAAGGGATTCACTATATATGACATTATCTGTCCATACTTCATTCACCCTTTGAGAAAGCGCCCTGAGCGGCGGGAAACGTGTCAGGTGATATTTTGTGCTGTTTTATCTTTTTGGCTTATATGCCCCAATAAAATACAACTTTATTTTACCTAGACCAGACTCATTCTCTACCATCTGCAGTGCCCAATTTTTTCTCCATATCTATCTCTACAACATGCATTGGAGCACGCATTGGGACGGCATGATTTAGAGCCCTCATTCAGGGGCCAGTTATTCATCCGTGACACGGTGGGGGAAGGTGTCCGCTACTCCAGCGGGGAACGTGGAACCCCATCGGGACGACAGAGTCGCTGAAGGATGACATCACAGCCGAGTTGACGAGTCAGCCGGGAGAAGAGGCTGTTTCAGTATTGACGCCGCCCGCGAGATCAAACTTACAACCCATGGAGTTCAAGCAACATCTCCACATCGGATTCAAGGCAAGTGTACCCTGCACTCTCTACTCTTGGGCTAGGTGAGCATGCCTCAGTTATATACCTTGTAATTCAGGATTGTACACAGCTTCCATGCACCAGTGCTGGGTCCAGACACGGAGAGGTAGTTACTCACGCCCTAACTATCTAAAATAAACAATTGTGAACAATATTAAGGTGATTGATACTTGAATTTAATAAATATAAATGTGACCATACTTAGATATATGTCTAAGGTGAATAAATTAATAAATATGTGTGATTTTTTGATGTATATCTATTGCTCTATAATGATTCATAACATCAATATTAAATAATATGTATTTTATAAATATGCTGAAAAAATAAAACCTTTGTTTAAACCATCTGGACTCTGTGTATGTAATTGGTAAATCCATTAACATTCTCTCTGTAAGAGACGTTTATCCCAGTCTCCTCCCCTTAAGCCTTGTGTCACATGTTCGATTCCAGTAAACTGAAGTGTTTTCATATCTCACTGATGTAATTCATTCACATGTTTGGCTACTGGTTTGTCTCTTATATTACGAATGTCTCCCATATGTTCCAGGATTCTCGTTTTAAGATGTATTCCCGTTTTTCCCACATACATTTTGCCACACTTACATGTAATTAAATAAATCACTCCTATTGTCTGACAGTTAATGAAGTTTTTAATCTTGAATGTCTTAGATTTCCTGGAGTCCGTAAAAGTTTTTGTCTTAGTCATAAAATTACATATTTACATCTAGCACATGGGTAGGACCCTACAGGTTTGTCTCCCATCCATGTTTTAAGGGGTTGTGCTTGAAAGTGGCTATGTACTAGAGTATCTCTGAGATTTTTCGCTCTCCTGTTTGTGGTTGATCTTTCAATACCATCCTGAAATCTGGATCTTCAAGAAGAATATCCCAGTTTTTCACTTGTTTTTTGTTTGACTTGATAAGATTGATCAGAGAAAGTGCTAATAAATCTTATGGTGTGATCGGTTTCCTGAATCCTCTTATTTGTTAAGAGTTTAGGTCTATCCATTTGTAGCGCTTTGAAATATGCTTTTTGTATTTTGTTCTTGGCATATCCCCTTGTTCGAAATCTCTCTTTCCTTTCTATAGCTTGCTTTTTGTACTCAGCTATCGTTGAGCAATTTCAACGCAGTCGTTGAAATTGTCCTATAGGGATGTTCTCGATGATGTGTTTTGGATGGTGGCTTTCCGCTAGAAGCAGTGTATTAGTTGCTGTCGGTTTTCGATATATACTTGTATGTATCGAACCTCTTTCAGATTTAAAAATTGTTATATCCAGAAATCTATTTGGTCTTTACTTATTTGGTACGTAAGTTTAAGATTATGTTCATTAGTGTTTAGTACCTGGATAAATTCCTGGAGGAGTTTTTCTGTGCCATCCCATACCAAAAGCACATCATCGATGTATCTAAGCCATTTAATAATGTGTATGGTAAATCTTTCAAGTTCCTCCATGAAGACCACTGCTTCCTCCCACCAGCCTAGATATAAATTAGCATAGGTGGGAGCGCAAGTGGTCCCCATGGCTGTACCTTGTGTCTGTAGGTACATCGCGTTGTTGAACAGAAAGTAATTATGGCTTAGTACAAAGTCTAAAAGTTGTAGGATAAGTTCATTGTGTAATTTAGAATTCTCATCCCTCGCTCTAAGGAAATGTTTCACTGCTCTTATGCCATATTCATGGAGTATGATTGAGTAAAGACCTTCAACGTCTAATCCTACTAAGTAGGAATTATGTTCTAAACTGATACCTTCCAAATGAAGCAGAACATCTTTTGTATCTCTTATGTACGATGGCAAAGCGCTAACAAATGGTCTTAAGAGTTGATCCAAATAAACACTGATGTTACTGGTTCGATTGTTAATACCCGATATAATCGGTCTCCCCGGTGGGGGATTTTTGTTCTTGTGAATCTTTGGTAAGTGATAAAATGTAGCTATTTGTGGTGATTTAATTAGCATAAATTCAAGATCATTTTTTGATATAAGCTTTTGTTCCAGCCCTTTTTATTAGAGTGGCCTTTAATTCCCTTGAGTAATTTTGAGTTGGATTTGTTTTGAGAATTGTGTAGCATTTTTTGTCTGATAGTATTCGCATGCATTCGGTTACATAATCGATTTGGTTCAAGACCACTACAGTTCCTCCTTTGTCAGATGGTTTAATTACAATTTTTTTTATCATTTTCTAAATCTTTTAATGCCAATTTTTCATAGTATGTTAGATTCTGTTTACTTTTGTTAATGTAGAGATTTGTAAGATCTTTAGTAACCATTTTTGTAAAAACTTCCACATTATTACATGTTTGGGGTGAAGGCATGAAAGAGGATTTTTTTTTTTTTAGGTCCGTGAAGGGACCCTCTCCTGGGGTTCTCTCACTTTCCTCTAGGAGGTTATTAAGTGTTCTTATAATGTGTTCATCTTTAAAGTCAAACTGTTCAAATGGTGTATTTTGGTTCCGTGTATACATGCGTCTACGAAAAAATTTATGCAATATGAGCTTTCGTGAAAAGAGATTATGGTCTTTGACCGTTTCAAAAATGTCTATTTTGTTTGTCGGACAGAAAGATAGACCCTTGGACAGTACCCTGACATGGTCAGGATTAAGTATTTTGAGGGATAGATTGATTACCTGCGATTCTTTTTCGTTCGTTGACGTCTCCTCTGTCCTCCTCTCCCCTGATAACCCCATCTCTCTCTGTTTCTTAAGTAGTCCTCCCTTTCCCCTTGTGGTTTTTCTCTTATGGGGGGGAGGGGTGTGTGTACAGGCCCGGATCTTCTAAAAAATGAGTTTAGCTTCTTTGTGGTAGGGGTAATAAGGGAGGGATAATGGGATTTGTGGTATATATACAGATAGGAGTGATGCCGGAACATGCTCAAGACCTGAAAAGGAGAAGGGGGGATCCAGAACTTCTCCTTTTCAGGTCTTGAGCATGTTCCGGCCCACGTACGTAGGGGTGATAGATTGAACATGCTCAACAAAAGGGAGATGTTCTAGATCTTTACGCTAGATTCTTTATATCCCAATGGCATCAATGTTGACTGGGAGCTCACACATTTTCTCTAGGAAAAGTCATCACCTATATATGAATGATTATTTTTATTATCATTGCTTGTTTCATCGCTTGTTTTATAATTTGACTGTATTCATGATTTCTTAGATGTTACGCTATCCCATCATGTACATGAAGTGACAGATCTATAAGATGCATACAATTTTGTGTATAGAATCAACCATGTATCAAATTGAACAATTTATATTGCATTTTATTTTTCATATATTTGAAGTTATGTTGTTGCGTATTTACAACAATTTGTTCAATATTCAATCACAGGTTTATTGACTAATCTTAAAAATATACAATTAATAATGTGTATAAGTTTATTACAAAGTATTTTCGAATGTAGATTATTTCATTGCAAATCTAATATTTGTTTACATGTCTATGCATGCATTTCATATTCATTATTCTTGGTACTTTTTATTAATATTGTCTTTTGGGACATTGTTCCTCAATTCTGGTATACAGACCTTAATTATGGCAATCATTATTATGTACATTTATACATTAAATCTATCTCTTTATGAGTTAAGATACACAGAGTGGTTTTATACCATATTCAGATTCAAATAGCATATCCAATCTTCGAGTTGGAGGTCCACACTATATCATTGTCATATATGTGTTGACTATACATAATGTATATTATGTTGTTCTAACAATTTTTTTCATATATTTATTTTTATACATTTATTTTCACACATTTTTGTATTTATGTACATTTCACAAAAAAACACATTTTAATTCATTTTTTCTTCATTTTATATATTTTTTAACACAGGTTGTTAAGAATCTTCACATTGACATATTTCTAGTGCACATATAAGTTGGGTATTCACATATTTATATTTTCACATTCATTATAGACATCTTTTTGTTTTATATATCTAACCACAGTTCACTTTATCATTCATAGTTAATTTATTTATTATGATCAACATACATCTTTCACATATGCACATCACCAAACCGAGGGTTCAATTTGAGTGGTGTTATTTTAGCTCTTTGATCACTAATTACATTGTTGTTAGCTTTATTGTTTAATATATTTGTTTATTTTGTAGTCATATATAGCTGTTTCACTTTAGTTCTAGATGTGTCTCTATTGTACTTTGTGGTTGGCTTTTCTTTAATTACCATCTTGAACAGTAATCACCAATTAGAGACACCTGACTGAAGGGATTCACTATATATGTCATTATCTGTCGATACTTCATTCACCCTTTGAGAAAGCGCCCTGAGCGGCGGGAAACGCATCAGGGGATATTTTGTGCTGTTTTATCTTTTTGGCTTATATTCCCCAATAAAATTCATTTATTTTACCTAGACCAGACTCATTCTCTACCATCTGCAGTGCCCATTTTTTTCTCCATATCTAAGTTCAACTTGGCATGAACCCTAAAAAGACTCTTAATATTACCAGTGCATAATTAAGTTAGAATGTATCAAAGCAAAACAATTTTTGATGTAGCACAGATGTTTAAGTATATAGGTTACCAACAATGTATTATTTTCCCAGTATGGCTATTATAAATAACATTGCACTAATCTTTTATATTTACTAATTCTTGTAAAAAATAAATAAAAAATACACAGAATGATGTTTTAATTTCAATGGGATTAATCAGGTATTCAACATGCATCACAAATAAGTGTTCACACATTTTTTTTTTAAAGGTTTTTATTTTTTTTTAGCACTGAAATTTTAATGCACAATTTTTTTAAAATAAGGTCTTACGCCCCAGTGTGGTGAAAGGTATGTGCATGCAGTTTAACAAAGTGAGTAATGGAAGAGTTAGTAGTATTTGTAAGGCTTTCCTCAGGAATTTATACTTGCAGATTAAGAGACTCATTGCAATGTTTTTACTGCTATCAGGTGCCAATTGCTAATACAAGCACCATTCTGCAGGCTACAGTTTTAATAATGAAACTTGTCACACCCCAACAAATGTAAATGTTAAACATTGGTAGATAGTACTGAGAAAAGAACCAGTGTGTCTAGGGGGAGGGGGGAGGGGGGAGGGGTGAAGGGGGGTTGGGGGGAGTAGAAAGGTGGATCAACTATACTAGGGGTGGCCAACTCCAATCTTCAAGGATCACTAATATCCCTGCCTCAGAACAGGTGGCTCAATCAGTGGCTCAGTCTGAGCCACTGATTAATCTACCTGTGCTGAAGCAGGGACATCCTTAAAACCTCTCTTAAAACCTCTCTGAAAAAGTTTCGTAAGCCTATAATATACATCTTCTTTAACGGTACATGCAATGTATTGTATATAATGTATACCCTGTTCATTTATGTAACTGTATTTGTAACCATGTATTATTTGTCATTTTAACTCTATGCCCAGGACATACTTGAAAACGAGAGGTAACTCTCAATGTATTACTTCCTGGCAAAACATTTTATAAATAAATATAATAAATAAATAAACCTGACCTGTTAGTGGCCCTTGAGGACTGGAGTTGTCCACGTCTTAACTATACACAGTGTAAAGAATTGGCTGGGGCAGCGGTGCGCAAACTGGGGGGGGGAGATTTGTCTGTGGGGGCGCGGGCGATTGCTGAGGTCCCGCGCTCCTCCCCAAGACATTTAAATTAAATGCCGGGGATTGCGTGAGGCCTTTGCAACAGTAACACTTACCAGGATTCAGACGTGTCTCCATGGCAATGCAGCGTTATTTGAAGCCGCGGGGTCATGTGACGCGACGTCACTTGACGCTGCTGGCAGGTAGGAGAGGGGGCGTGGGCACCGGGGGAGGCCAGGCAGGGGGGCTCAGCTACAAAAGTTTGAACTCCCCTGGGTTGGGGTATCGCAGAGGATCACAGCTATGGTGTAGAGGTGGGCACATGTATGGAATTAACATTATTTTGAAAAAAGCCTTTAGTTTCTACAACATTTTGTACAATAATGTAGTAAATAATACAAAATAATTTAATTTAATGGTGAGAGCCATATGAAGGGTTTTCAAAGAGTGAAGACATTCCACCACTGCTAAGTTCATTGCAAAAGTCAAATAGCTATGACGTAATGATGCTAAAATATACTGTACAATGTACGTGGAGTGAAATGCCTTTGGCAAAACAAGTGTTGTGCCATTTGGTCCTGTATTCTATTTCATGAGCATTTCTAGAAATGTGTAGTCTGCATATTTCCGTTGACTCTCGCAAATACATAGGACATTTTAGTGGAAAATACATTTGTTAAGTGTCTGACAATGAGGAATGCTTTCTTTTTTTTGTTAGCCACAGAGAAATGCAGATGGCCCTGGAGCATTTAAAATAATAACCATCCAAATGTAATTTCACATAACATATACTTTCATATTTAAAAGGCAGTAATTCTTACCAGTAAAAAAATATTTCACATTAGTACAATCATTTTTAAGTTCTCAGAGACTTATTTTTTTTTTAGCTTTACTTCATGTAGTTCCATGAATATTTTAAAAGTATTTGCAGTGAATTGATTTCAATAAATATTAACCGACATGTACAGTATGTTACAATGATACTACAACCACTTCTTCCTTTTACAATGTAAGGTTTTTGAAGCAGGGACTTCTTTGCATTTTGTACCACTAGGTGAAAATGTTAAATGTTAAAATAATATTTGTTTCTTATATTGAGGCTTTGGCCCATATTTACTAAGCAATCTTCTTTCATAAGCTCCCTGGCAGTGCGCTGTTGTTTTCTTCTTTGGCTATCTTTCATAAGGCACCTTCCGGCAGGGCGCCAACAGAGTGGGTCTGCCAGGGTTGGCGTCCTGGGCCCGTGTCTGGAAAAAAAAAATGCCCGCTCCGCCTGCATTAGAGGCCTGGGCGGCCGGGCCCTAACCCGCGCTCTCCCCAAGTCCCCAGCAATGCTTCTCAGCCTCCCCCTCCACTGTCCCCAGGCCCCCCCACTGTCCCCAGGCCCCCCCACTGTCCCCAGGCCCCTACCGGCATCCCCACGGCTCCCCCAGCCAGGCCCTACCGCCCAGCATCCTTCCCCACCCCTCAGTCCCAGAACATATGGATCCTTTCCCCTCCCTCCTTGCCCCCCCTACCGGCATCCTCCAGGCTCCGCCTGTAGTAGGGGGCCGGGCGTTAACCCGCACTCTCCCCGAGTCCCCAGCCACACTCCCCAGGCCCCCCCCCCACCATCGTCCCCAGGCCCCTACCGGCATCCCCTCGCTCCCCCAGCCAGGCCCTACCGCCCAGCATCCTTCCCCATCCCTCAGTCCCTACTAGGATCCTTTCCCCTCCCCCCGCATGGCATCCACTATCCTCCGCGGCCCACGGCTCCAGTTCTGGGTGGGCCCACGTGACCCGGGCCTGTGCCTAGCGCCCTCCCCAGCTAGGCGGCTCCTCAGACCCCCCAACGGCCACCAGACCCAGCAGCCACCGGTCCCGACCATCCCAAAGGTATGTCTACTTTTTTAATATGTATTTGGGGAGTGGGGGTCTTGTTATATGTATTGGGGGAGTGGGGGTCTTGTTATATGTATTGGGGGGAGTGGGGGTCTTGTTATATGTATTGGGGGGTGTGGGGGTCTTGTTCTATGTATTGGCAGAGTGGGGGTCTTTTTATATGTATTGGGGGTGGGGGAGTGGGGTACTTGTTATATGTATTGGGGGTGTTTTTATATGTATTGGGGTGTGTGGGGTTCTTTCTATATATATTGGAGAGTGGGGATCTTTTTATATATATTGGGGGAGTATGGGTCTTTTTATATGTATTGGGAGGAAGTGGGGGCTTCTTTATATGTCTTGGGGCTTTTTTGTATGCATTCGAGGGGTTTTATATGCATTGTTTTTTTTATATGTATTGTTTTTTAAAAAATATGTATTGGCGGAGGTGGTTTTTTTTTTAATGTATTTGGGGGGGTTTATATATATTTGGGGAGGTGGGGGTTGTATATATTTGGGGGGGTGGGGGAGGTTGCATAAATTTGGGGGTTGCAGATTTTTTTGTATGTATTTGGGGGTGGGAAGATTTTTGCAATGGGGGTGTTTTTGTTTGGTATATATTTTGTGGGGGGAATTATGTGAGAGTGGTGTAATTGACGGAAGGGGAGAGGGAGCGAGGAAAAGAGGGAGTAGGGGAGAGAAATACATGTGAGGCAGGGGGCAGGGATTGAGGGAAAGTGGGGTAAGTGATGGAAGGGGGAGAGTGAGAGGTGAGACGGAGGGGAGAGAAATACATTGGAAAAGGGAGGGAAATAGAAGGGGCTCGCAAGGTGTAAAATGGGGGGGCTCGTGAGGTGTGAAATAGGGCACGCAACACTGCCATTTAAGTAAAAGTTGCACCCTAAAAAAAAATTCATGGTAGGTGTGCTATGGGTGCGGGGTGGTTGGGGGGGCCTTGCTCCTTGCATTTGTCCTGGGCCCTTGTTGGCGGCCCTGCCTTCCAGCGGTGTAAGACACCTTACAGCCAATTGACTATATTCCGTAGCGTGGTATAATGGGGCTACAGAGTGATGTAAATGACAGAATGACACACATATAAGGACAAACAAGCACAAACAGATACAGAAAGTAATGAGGGCCCTGCTCGTGAGAGCTTATGTTCTAGAGCGAGTAAGAAACAATGTTGAAACAAAAGGTAAAGTTGCTGCTCATTGTGGGATGGAGAGTGTCTCAGGATGGAATATGGCACCATTAAGCTGGTCCCATTAAGATGGGGGGGGGGGGGGGCATGTGAGGTGGTTAGGCTGCGTTAGATAGCATGGAGTTTGATCTAGCCACACAGCTGGTACCAATAGATTTGGTTCGAGAAGTGGATGTTAGAGGCATGTCAGATAGGCTTCCTTAAAAGGGTGAGTGTTCCGGAGTTTTTAAATGTCTGAAAGCTTGGGGAGAGTCTGATGGTGCGTGGTGGGGAATTCAAGAGAGAGGGGGCAGCACGGGAGAAGTCTTGTAGGTGGAAGTGAGCGGAGGTAATATGTCAGGAGGAGACACGGATGTCATGGGCAGAACAAAGGGGGCATTTAGGGGTATATTTGGGGAGTAGGGCTGAGATATGGGGTAGCATTATTGAGAGCTTTCTAAGTGAGACCTAGGGTTTTAAATGTAACTCTAGAGGACATGAGAAGCCAGTGTAGGGATTTGCATAGTGGAGCTGCAGAAGTGTAGCAGTGAGTGCGGTAGATACTGTAAGTCTGGCAGCAGCATTTTGTATAGATTAGAGTTGGGACAGGTGGACAAGGGGAATGCCAATAAGAAGAATGTTGCAATAGTCAAGGCGGGACAGGATAAGGGAGTGAATTAGGATTTTAGTTGCGTCATGAGTTAGAAAAGGGCGTATCCTGGCAATATTTTGTAGATGGAGACGGTAGAAGTTAATGAGGGCTTGAATGTAAGGAAAAGGGTAGGGAAAGGGCAGAGTCAAAGGTGGCCCCTAGGATGCGGGTTTGATGTGTGGATGAGATTGTGGTATTATTGACAGTGAGGGAGAGTTTGGGTGTAGGGGTGACAGTGAGGGAGAGTTTGGGTGTAGGGGTGACAGTGAGGGAGAGTTTGGGTGTAGGGGTGACAGTGAGGGAGAGTTTGGGTGTAGGGGTGACAGTGAGGGAGAGTTTGGGTGTATGGGTGTCAGTGGAACGGGAAAAGATTATTAGTTCTATTTTTATATAGAGTATTTATCAGATTTCTTACAATTGAAATTGGAAGTCCCTGTTGCCAATTATGTAGAACAAATAACAAATAAATAGTTAGCATTTCCTTTGGCACAAACACTTTCAATTCTAATTACAGAGAGCACCTGGGCAATATATTTTATGTCCTTCTGGTACAGAATTCTTTATAAACTACTGTGAAGCGCTATGCACATTAATGGCGCTATATAAATAAAGACATACAATACAATACAACATATTTTGCTTTAATTATTATATGTCAGCAAGTGTTACCATCTGACTCCAAGTCATGTAAGATGTGTTAGACATGTATCCTGTTTAAATCTTTAATTTGGTGATGTCATAAACTCGATTGTAGTTGGACACATAGAAAGTGTTCAAAGGGGGGATGGACCATAGTCAAATGATTTGATGAAAATTCACAGATAAAATATCGCTCAACAGCCAATGACCCACTGATTTTAGGGTGAGGTACTGGTTTTCTAGTGGACTATAAAATAATTTCCTAGGCCAGTGGTGGATCTTGTAAGTCCTTTTCTGAGCAATCTTGTCATAATTTAGCAAAACACGTGTTTATTAAGCGTAATGGACCTGCCCAGTCCTCTCCTTATACTGTAGCTTGCCTTAGTCCTTAGGCTGTAATACGTACTAGCATCCATTAGGTGGAGATCCACCTCTATAGCATTACAAATTCTATTTTAGGCCTAGGTAGTATGTTCTAGGACATTTGACCACAGCAACTTTGCCCTGTCCAAATAATCACCAGTGTTTAGCTCCTGCTCACATCACCGTCGGGACACTTGGCCGCCGGCCACTTCACTGCTAAGGTAAGTCACTATCTTTAGCCATTACCCTAAAACCTTAACCCCTAATCTTAACCCCTAATACTAATGCTTACCCCTACCCTAAAAACCTTGACCCCCTATCCCTAACGACTGAAACCCCTAAAATGAGCCCCCCAACCTAGCGCTAAAACCCCTAAAGTTAACCCCTACCCTAACTGCTTTAACCTCTAAAGTTAACCCCTACCCTAACAACTAAAACCTCCAAAGTTATCCACCTATCGTAACCACTAAAACCCCTAACGTTAACCCCTACCCTAACCATAAAAACCCTAAAAAAAACCTACCCTAACAACTAAAACCCCTAAAGTAAACCCCTAAAGTTAACCGCCTCCCCTAACCACACAAACCCCTAAAGTTAACCCCTTACCCTACCCACTAAAACCATAAAGTTAATCCCCCACTCTAACTGCTAAAACCCCTAAAGAACCCCTACCCTAGCACTAAAACCCCTAGCGTTAGCCCCCTACCCTAACAACTAAAACCCCTAAAGTTAACCCCCTGCCCTAACCACAAAAAACCCTTAAAAAACCCTACCCTAACAACTAAAACCCCTAAAGTTAACACCCTCACCTAACCACACAAACCCTTAATGTTAACCACCTACCCTAACCACTAAACCCCCTAGAGTTAGCCCCCTACCCTAACCACTAAAACCCCTAAAGTTTACCCCCCACCCTAATTGCTAAAACCTCTAAAGAACCTCATACCCTAACTGCTAAAACCCCTAATGTTAGCCCTTACACTGACCGCTAAACCCCTAAAGTTAGCTCTCTACTCTAACCGCAGACATTATATTTATTAGAGACATGAGAATTGTGTTTTTGTCATTGTTAAGCTGGTTCTCTCAATTAATCTACCACCCTGTGCATCCATCTGAATGTTACAGGACTCATTTCCAGCACTGGGAAGACACTTCATAGCATTTAGGGGGCAACATCCATTATCACTGGCAGGGGTCTTATCCCAGCTTTTACGAACCACTTCTAACCTCTCATTATAAATTGGAGTAACTTTAGAGTGCCTGTTGTAAGGCTAGTACGAGTTCCAGCACATTAAATCATTTCAATAATTTCTTTAACACCTTCCGGCTGTAATAGTGGGTCAAAGGGATTCTGCTAACCCAGGGGTACATTTCTTGATTTATTTCTCCTGCCAAACGGTTCCCCTTGTTGCTCTTTATAAAGGGATGGCATTTTTTAAAGGAGCGCAAGACGTTGACTTCTGCAAAATCCAAAAAAGAAGATTTCAATTCCATCACTGAAAGGTTTAAGGTGTAGAATTAACGAAACCATGTACAACTTGCAAAGCAGAATGGGATCCTAATGACAAGAAAACATAAGCGGTTCACAGTAGCATATAACTACCATAAGTATACATGTACATGTAACTGTCCCTGTCCGGCTTCTACTGAGATTACATCGGTGTGTATCATACGGTTACTGCGCATGGGTTACCTTACCCCAGGATTCAGGGGGCTGGGCAATAAGGTAGCAAGGTTGTAGAATAATGGCTGCTAGGAACTTTTGTAGTATAATAGTCATTTAATCATGTCTCCATGAGCAGGGACCGCTCATATACATATTAATAACGGGGTACTATATTTTATAGCAGACATACATGTATGCAGGTCTTCTATTAGTGTCAGCTCTTAACACTCCAATGATGGTACTTTGACTTAGTTCCTCTGAGTAAATATGGGATCAGGCCCCCTTTGTTGCTTCGGAACCATCATCAGTATTAATCTGATTACTTTGGGCCTCTATGGGAATCCTGGCGGGTCTTTTCTCACTTGTCCAATACCTGTTGACTGTTTGGGGACTGTCACTTTTCTACAGACTGATGAGGAATACTAGCGCTGATCTGCGGTTAGATTTGATCTTCCAGCACCCGGGAGCCCTCTTTTCTGAGGCCCTCTATGGCGTGTCGTATTCCTTTTTATTACTTGTTCAGGACTCCATTCCTTTGTGATGGTGAAGAGGTAGCCAGGCTCACTAATAAACGTTAAGCCCGTTTGGTTACCTCTGATCCATGTTTTGGGGTTCAGGAGTGTCAGCTCTTGGATCCAACTGTTGTAAAAACATTACCTGTAATTATGCGACAAAGTGTTGGCATATTTTGTCTATCTAGCCAGAGTTGCTGGTTCCCCTACAAATGTACCCAGGAATCAGGTTGGATGCCTGGATGCTTGTAGACACAATGTCTCGGTAATATCTCCCCTTGAAAACGCATGCGCAACTCACAACTAGGGGTCCCTGCTTCAACACAGCCCAGAAAGGTAAATGGGGCATAGGGATGTGAGTTGTCCCTGAAACAGTCAAGGGGTCCCTAGGGTGATGGGGATACCCAGTAAATGCCCAGGTCACCCAGAACCGGTATAGAGGTCTGGGGGTAATCCAATCATCTACAAGGTTGTGAGGGGACTTTTAAAAGTCCAGTCCTAAGTATATTGTATAAAGTGTGGGGAATATGGCTAGTAAGAAATAACGTGCAGCTTCTTATTCTATTTCCCATAACCAAAAGACTTAGGATATTTTTAAAGTGTATATTTTATGGAACAGTGTGTTTTAAAACAAATGCTTGTGCACAGAGATGTGTTGGGACTTTCAGAGCCAGAGTTCCAAGTGAGCCAGTGGGCTATGAACTTGGGTGCGACTGCGTCTACTCATACTGTGGAGATGAAAGTCACAGAGGGTCTGAGGTGTCAAGACCATTTGGACAGGAGGGAAGGACAAGTATCCACGTCCTGAGATCAATGGATGCTATTTGCATGTCCATTTGCCCCACCAGAGTAGCAGAAGTCTTTCACCATGGGTAGCATTGAGGGAACCATGGCCAGAGGTGCCAAATTGCCAATGTCCCTTGGTTCATTCAGATTTCCAGGTAACCCTGTTGTTTCTATCAATTTGTCTTGGATTGGGTGCTGAGAATATTCTCATGCTTCTGATAGGGGGGTAGTATTCTGTGAATGAAAGTCAGAGGTATTATAATCCCTTGCGCCCATTAGATAGTGTGTTCTCCAGTGATCTCCAAGGTCTCTCAAAATTCTTTCAACATTTTCTCAAAATTTTCTAAGAGTCTAAGCGCCAAGTGAATTCCAGCCCTTTGGAGAGAGAGGGGAGCTGTGGCATTTGGAACTGCAGGTTGATTTCAGTTCCAAGACTTTTTAGGGTAAGCTTTGAATTGATAAGCCCCTACACTTAGGAAAGTAAAGTTTTTCAACCCCAATTCCCAAGTAAGAATGTATTTTTGCTGTAGTTTGCGAAACATAGTGTGTTTGCCTTTTCATGTGAATAAATTTACAATTTATTTCATTAACTCGTTTTGCTCAAAGCATGATACTGGTAAAAAGGTGTAAATGGCCTGGTCTCCCGTGACATCCTTCTTTTGGGAATCCTAACTTAACAGGTACTGTCCCTATCTACAACATAATAAGCAGGGGGGCCTGGTCTATAGTATTGCTTTATAAACATTACTTATCTACTCTCCCTGAGGCTCCTCTCCTCTTGACCTCCTGGAACCTAACTTTCTAGAATAGTCCTTCCTCCTTATCTATCCCTGTGTCTGGATGCCCATAGCAACCCAGGGTGGGGCCTAGCATACAAGAGTCATGTTAGTAACCCTTTGGGAGTGGGGCTACATAACTGTTAACTGAGGTTGATTCATGTGGAGTATTTTCCTTCTACACCTTGTGTCACTAATGTGACTTGACCTTTAAGCTTGTGTATCTGACAGCACATTTGAGGAATGCAGTTCTAGGTCAAGATTACCTGCCCCATCCTGCTTTATTGCTGCAAAAGATAGTATTTGCAGGTATTCTTATCTACAAAGTGACACATTTTTACATATACAAGCTACCTCTTGTTTCATTAGGTTAAAATGCAACAACACCTGCAAAGCAGACAACACTTATTTTATCACGGAAACCAGCTTTGATATAGTAACTATAGTCCTGCCACAAACTCCTAAACTAAACCTGACCTTTCCTTTGTGCAAATTTACCTGTCACACCTGTATTTTTAAGCGTTATTTTAATACTATTAAATGATGTAAAGAGTGAAAGAATAATTGTTTTCTTCACCATTAATTTATTGTTGACTTTGAATTTCTGATCGTGTAAATGCCCTTGACATCTGAAAAAACAAGTTTCAAAATGTTTAATTTGTTAGATGGTTAATTCAGCGTTATAAGTACCTTTCCCTGCCAAATGAGGCATGTTCCGTCTGTAGTAATGTATAATTGGATGAGCGAAGACATCAACTAGACTTTGTGGACACTTTGGGTATGTGTGCTTTTTTTTGCCTGTTTTTTGTTATTCGTGTTCTTCCTCCACAGACCAAACCCCTTGACCGATTCTGATGACATTTTGAGGGTAACTTTGTGACACCCTAACTTAGATCTGCCAGAAGTGTCAACTAAATCGGTGCAGCCCCTATCTTGGAATTATTGTTTTGTTTTTTGAAGTGATAACAAATAAAAAATGGACTCATCAACTGGATTCTTGATATTAAATGTATTCATTTGCAACTTGTACTACATTTTCAGACAATTTGCAGGAACCGTTTCAGAGAAATGAAATATTAAAAAAATGCAAAATAAATTGGTAACCACGGTAACAAACACTGTACAACAACAACCTGTAGATTTACTCTGACATCCAGGTGGCAGTGATAATTATTCGCTGCGCAATAGGTTTTCCACGGTATCCACAATGTTAGTATTACTGTTCATACATCACGGCCTTCTTGAGAATAATGAGTTTTGTGTGTTGTTTTTTTAACTTTCAATTTGTTGCGAATGAGATTGTCATTGCTACATGAACGTGTTTTGAAGTTTGTGATATTAGATTAAACACATTTATTTTCGAGTCGCAGTAATGTGAGAGCTGAAGTGGTATTCAGTATTTACATTTTTGTTTGACTTCAAGACTGTGACAGACTTCTTTGCTGGTGCCTCGACTGTCAGTGGAAACTCTGCTTAATTACTGTATGGGCTTGTATAATACCACACAATAGTGTGAGAATTAAATTGGCCAGACATGACCGTTTTAACTGAAGTTTGAGAATACTAGGACACTTTGATGTCAAAATCCACAAATTGATGGCGTTTGAAGTTTGCCCGTGTTTCATTCCGTGTTATGAATCTTTGTCATATTAGGTTTACTTGCTCATCCCACAGCATGGTATAAAATACAGCGTTTTCCTAGTATATTGATGGTATGGCTTTGCATGCATTGTAATATAGTACGATATAGCTGTGTTCAAGCCCGCCAAAAGGGGGGGTCTCCCGGGGTTGGCGTCCCGGGCCCGGTGAGTCAGGCCGGCCCCCCTGCCCGGTCTTACCAGTGTTATAATAATTTAACAGAGGGACACAGAAGAATTATGCTGCCAGTGCTCAAGGGCCAAAGCGTAGAATGTCTTATTCTTAGAACATAATGGCACACGTCTGCAGCATATAACTATCACTCTAAACAAGCGGATTAAGCAGACCCAGTGGAGCAGGCTGGGGGGAGGGGTAAGGTGACGCTAAGAGTCGCCGACCATCCAGAAAACAGCCAGGCTGACGCTAAGTCACCCACCGTCCCCTCTGCCAATGATAATACCTGCTGTCACGCTGCTTGATCCGGTGTAGCCAAAGAGATAAAGGTGAAGCACCGTTGAGTGAATGCCTGCAGTGATGTGTGTCCTGGAATCCACGTGCAACCAGCAAAGGTACCGGAACAGCCAAACGAAGAAGCGGTGCACTGAGGTAAGTAGAGAACCACACGCAGCTCTAACAAAAAACGACTAATTTATTGAAAAAAGGGAACAAACATCATGAAGCTAAGAACCTCTTACGCGTTTCATCCCACAAGGGACTTTGTCAAAGACTTTGGGGGCTATGCACTAAGCTCAATGGCTTTGCGTTCTGATGTTCCAAAAAAGCAGGCTCGTTAAAAAGTGAGGCCGGGGACGCGATGCACTAAGGCCTTGAGGCCATTTTTTAACGTACCTGCTCAAAATAGCTCAAAACAGCCACAGCGTACGGTTTGCTTTTTCCCCCCCTGCTAGCGTTCTGAACCTCTCCGTTCGCTAGCTGATAGAAAAAAAAGCCGCCTGTAACATTTGCATGGAGATTTGCTATCTTCATGCAAGACTGTTACAGGCGATCGTACACTAAATAAAAACATTTTAATAATAGTCTACATGAGCAGGGGGTCTCCCGAGCTGAACGGCATTGGTTTCAGGTCCGAGGACCCCCTACTTCAGGAGTTACAGGCCCCGTTATGGGGTGCCGGTATCCCCTGCAGTTTAAAGCTCCCGCGTCACGTGACCGGGTTATTTACATTCTGCAGGGGATACCGGCACCCCATAAAGGGGCCTGTATCTCCTGAACTAGGGGATCCTCGGAACTGAAACCAATGCAGTTCAGCTCAGGAGACCCCCTGCACATCTACACTAGTATTAAAACATACATAACAATAAACAATAATTCATTACCGTAGCGGCTATCCGCTATGGTAATGAAGCAGCATTAATGTATTTTAAATATTAGTGTGCGGGATCAGGGGGTCCCCTGAGCTGAACCGCATTGATTTCTGCCTCAGAGACCCCCTGCTTCCCGAGTTACAGGCCCCGGTATGGGGCATCAAGTGCGAGTGCTGCCGCCATCTTTATAGCGTCCAAGACGCGACGTGGGCTCTATAAAGATGGCGTCCGCACTGACACCGATGCCCCAAACCGGGGCCTGTAACTCGGGAAGCAGGGGGTCTCTGAGGCAGAAATCAATGCGGTTCAGCTCAGGGGACTCCCTGCTCCCGCACACTATTAATAAAAATACATTAATGCAGCTTCATTACCTTAGCGGATAGCCGCTAAGGCAATGAAGGGGTTAAGGCACATTAGCATGTTTATTGGGGACAATTGCCCCCAATTAACAACACACATCCCCCCGCCCCCTAACACATACAGTACCGTAATGGGCAAAATTACTATTATCCACATATGGATAATAATGCATTTGCCCATTTTAAATACATATAAATTACAATAAATACAGTCAAAACATTTAACACTTACGTTTTACAGGCACCCACGATGAAGGCCTTCTTCATCCTCATCTTCATTCTGCCCATGCCCCTACGGTTCTGCAAAACATGCACAACAATTACAATAGCCAATGTAATGTCCCCTAACCCCTTAATCACCATAGCGGTTATTAACCGCTACAGTCATTAAGGGGTTAACCCACCCTCACCCACCACTCGGGAGGCCTACATACCCTCCCACTCTAACCCCCCACCCCGTGAGGCCTAACCACCCTCACCCACTACCCACAAGGGAGGCCTACCCACATACCCTTGGAGCCAATACACCCCCCCCCCAACAGCTACAGTACAATAATGTGCCAAATAACTATTATCCAGATATGGATAATATATTATTTGCCCATTATGAAACACAGAAAACATCCACAAATCAAAACATGAATTTTTCATCTTAAAACCACCACATTGCATGTTAAAATAAATACAGCAGCCATTGCAAATCTAAAAAAAAACCAAAAAGCAGCTACACAAATGTCTATGAAATCTCACACAATTGCATTGTGTGTACATGATGCAATTAATCAGTGCATCATATAACACTATGCAAAATATATGTAACAATAAAATACACTATGATCAATGTCCCCTAACCACCAATGCCATCCTGAAAATCAATTAGAAACTAACCAACATCAATACAATTAGCATCAGTCAATTAATCCATTTCCTCAAACAATTAAAATACAATACAAATCAATTATACAATTCCCTATTCAATTGCTAAAGCCAAACCATTGCCAAAACAATTCTAATTTAAAGTAACCACCATCATTCTAATGTAAGTACCACAAAGAAGCCTTTAGCTAAATACAAACTACATTATTCACAACAATGACAAAATAAAGATGCAAAATTCATTATCCATACATGAAAAGAACCTAAACATGAGCCAAACAATCACTTATTATCCCTGTATGTCTATCCATACAGATAGATAAACATAACATACAGGGACAATAATACAGCATGAAATACAATGCATTTACATACAATACACCCATTCAGTGTCCGTGACTGTATTATATACATAGATACATTAACGGGCATTAAATGGGAGTGAAAAAATAAAAGACATGCATGAAAAATCATAAAAACCTGTAAAAGTAAAAATAATAAACTTTTCTTTTCTTTACTCACCATTAGATGTCCACTCTCCGAAATCCAAGCGAGCCGGAAGCACAGGAACCAATCCACAGGTAAGCCATAAAATAAAAAACCATAACAAATCCACGTCTGTGTCTAATGTATTTAGCAGCTTTATTTTGTCATTGTTGTGAATAATGTAGTTTGTATTTAGCTAAAGGCTTCTTTATGGTAGTAAGATTAGAATGATGGTGGTTACTTTAAATTAGAATTGTTTTGGCAATGGTTTGGCTTTAGCAATTGAATAGGGAATTGTATAATTGATTTGTATTGTATTTTAATTGTTTGAGGAAATGGATTCATTGAGGAAATGAATTCAATTGATGCTAATTGTATTGATGTTGGTTAGTTTCTAATTGATTTTCAGGATGGCATTGGTGGTTAGGGGACATGGTTGATAGTATATTTTATTGTTACATATATTTTGCATAGTGTTATATGATGCACTGATTAATTGCATCAAGTACACACAATGCCATTGTGTGACATTTCATAGACATTTGTGTAGCTGCTTTTTGTTTTTTTTTATATTTGCAATGGCTGCTGTATTTATTTTAACAAGCAATGTGGTGGTTTTAAGATTAAAAATTCATGTTTTGATTTGTGGATGTTTTATGTGTTTCATAATGGGCAAATAATATATTATCCATATCTGGATAATAGTTATTTGGCACATTATTGTACTGTAGCTGTTGGGGGGGGGGGGGGAGGGGGTATATTGGCCCCAAGGGTATGTGGGTAGGCCTCCCTTGTGGGTAGTGGGTGAGGGTGGTTAGGCCTCACGGGGTGGGGGGTTAGAGTGGGAGGGTATGTAGGCCTCCTGAGTGGTGGGTGAGGGTGGGTTAACCCCTTAATGACTGTAGCGGTTAATAACCGCTATGGTGATTAAGGGGTTAGGGGACATTACATTGGCTATTGTAATTGTTGTGCATGTTTTGCAGAACCGTAGGGGCATGGGCAGAATGAAGATGAGGATGAAGAAGGCCTTCATCGTGGGTGCCTGTAAAACGTAAGTGTTAAATGTTTTTATTGTATTTATTGTAATTTATATGTATTTAAAATGGCCAAATGCATTATTATCCATATTTGTCTAATAGTAATTTTGCCCATTACTGTATAGTATGTGTTAGGGGGTGTATTTAGTTAGAATGGTTGTTTTTTATTTTTGGAGTGCAACATTGGTACCGCAGGCCCGCGGGGACCCCGGGACGGCCACGGGGACCCCCGGACTCCCGCAGGGACCCCCGCACTCCCACGGGGACCCCCGCTTGGTCAGCCGGGGACACCCGCGCGACCCCCGGGCTCCGTCGGGACCCCCGCGGGGTCAGCCGGGGTCAGCCGGGGACACCCGCCGGCCTGCTTTATGGGTTTTGCGCATGCAAAAAAAACCCCCCAGAATTTTTTCTAAGTCCAGATTTCTTTGCGTCTACTCTGACCTAACGTGTTCTAATCAACGCAACTTTCGCGTTTGCTAAGGTTGCGTTGCTTAGTGCATCCCGCTTAAGGGCAGAATTTCACGCAAACAGGGCTGCGATCGAGCAGAGTTGGACTTAGAAAAAGTCCCTGAAAAAAGTCATTTTTAGAGCGCAAAGTGCCAGTTTGCGTTGCTTAGTGCATCGGGTTGAGCCTAAAATCACGATCGAAGAGCACTTTGCGCTCTAAAAGTGACTTGACGGAGCTTACTGCATAGCCCCCTCTGTCTCTTTGACAAAGTCCCTTGCGGGATGAAACGCGTAAGAGGTTCCTAGCTTCATGATGTTTGTTCCCTTTTTTTCAATAAATTAGTCGTTTTTTGTTAGAGCTGCGTGTGGGTCTCTACTTACCTCAGTGCACCGCTTCTTCGTTTGGCTGTTATAATAACTTTAAAACAATGCCGCTGGGTATGGCGGCGGCGGAAGCGCGATCGGTCCACGGGCTTGTTGCGCAAAAAGCCGGCCGGCGATCCCCGTGCACATGCACAGAGGTCTTGGCGCATCATTCACTCACCCAGCCAGCCACCCACCCAGGCAGTCAGTAATCTCCCCTCCGAAACCAGTCACACCGCCTGCCAAGTGAAAGCCCCCTCAGTCCGGTTGAAGGCTCCAACTCCCTCCCCCCCCAGGCCCATACTGAATCCCCCCAGGCCTTTTGCCACATTGGATGTAGCATTGGTTATCTTTGTCCTTTGTTGAAAATATATACATAAACCGAGTGCATTGTAATGTTTTTTTCCGTATTACAATAAGAAGAAAATACTTAAGTAAAAGTTGTGCACTAATTTTTTTTTTCCGTGGTAGATGCGCTATGGATTCAGGGGGAGGAGGGGGGGGCTGCTCCTTTCATTTGTCCTGGGACCCATGATTTGGGGGCGTCCCTAACCGTAGCCGGAAGTGACGCTGCGGGACGCGAGAACGAGACGGACGCATATGGAGCTGGAATAGTGAGATTGCGTCCATCTGGCTTTCGGGACATCTATGTGTCTTAATGCCTGAATTACTTGCACTCTTGTAAGCCTTGATTTCGGAGGTTTTTCTTTTCATATAACGTATACATTTTCTTTATTCCGTCTGCACCATTGTTGTGTATTTCTCCCTGAGATTACCAGGGCCACCCAACACCATTATCATCACTGAGCCACAGATTGCCACTGATTAGGATATGCTTTACACATGTCCCTATTGTGAGTAGAAACATTGAAGGTTTCAGCACGATTCTGATTCCACATGCACCAGCAACACTGCTCTACATAGTTTTTGTCTCTTCACATGGTAAAGCCCTATGCTCCGCCTTATCTTTTGGAGAAGACGTTTGGAGAAGACGCTTGGAGCAGTCTTTTCAGAGGGTTGAGTGGAGGAGTACACCTTCTTTACTATACGTGCTTCAGCACAAATTGTTTTACACTGATTAGTCAATTATAGTACTGTATTTGGGACCATTATAGTTTTTTCCCTTTTTTTTCTTAATTCACAAGTGCATTAATTTTTGCATATAAATGTGGTATTTATTGAGAGTGCAGCGCACCACTTTTTGTTTTTGCTAGTCCTTCTTTAGTACACTTGAAAGAACTTATGAGGTTTTGAAAGCTCTGTACATTATAATTGCATCTATGAATAACATTAATGTTAGTCCCTTAAAAGATATCACAATGTACAGTACAACGAATCTATAAAGAAAGACTAAATGGGACTCCCATAGGAAATATAGATCTATTATAAAGCTAACAAGGGCACACCCGGCACAGGTTTACATGTGTGAGCCATATAGTGAAGAAATTCATATTTTTCTACAGACCTGTGCAAACAAGGACTGTTTCCGGTAAACTTGGACTTGTGGGAGCTTTGAACTACTACAATGCACATAATCCCATTTTATCCATGGAACTATTACAATGGAAACAAGTCCATTTTGTAGTCCGCTGCTAAAGTCTTAATATTTGCGGGATATCAATGCTGCCTTAGAGCTTCAAACACCAGGGGTAAGGTCTGAGGAAGAGTGACTCAAAGGACATTAAAGTTTAAGATGAAGTATTGAATAACCTCATATTTTGTATATCATTAAAGATGCAGTCTGTGCTAAGTGCTCCTTTTGATTTGATACTAGCTGAGAGACCTGGCGTTGCCCGGGATGTAATGTTCCTGCTCCTCTCTCTCCTCTCTCCTCCCCCCTCTCTCTCTTCCCCTGTCTCCCCCCTCCCTCTCTTCCCCCCTCTCCCCTCTCTCTCTCTTCCCCCCTCCCCTCTCTCTTCACGTCTCCCCCTCCCTCTCTCTCTCTCTTCCCCCCCTCTCTCTCTTCCCCCCCTCTCTCTATCTTCCCCCTCCCTCTCTCTCTTCCCCCCTCCCTCTCTCTCTTCCCCCTCCCTCTCTCTCTTCCCCCCTCCCTCTCTCTCTCTTTCCCTTTCTACCCCCTCTCTCTGTCTCTTCCCCTGTCTCCCCCCTCTCTGTTTGTCCCCCGTTCCCATCAATCCAGCTCCCCCCCCACCTTTACAGGTCCGGTCCCTCCCCCCCCATTTACAGGTCCGGTCCCCCGCCCCCCTTTCCAGCTCCGTTCCCCCCTAATTTACAGCTTCATGCAGTGTGTGTGTGTGTGCGTGTGTGTGTGTGCGTCAGTCAGTGTGTGTGTGTGCGTCAGTCAGTGTGTGTGTGCGCGTCAGTCAGTGTGTGTGTGTGCGCGTCAGTCAGTGTGTGTGTGCGCGTCAGTCAGTGTGTGTGTGCGCGTCAGTCAGTGTGTGTGTGCGCGTCAGTCAGTGTGTGTGTGCGCGTCAGTCAGTGTGTGTGTGTGCGCGTCAGTCAGTGTGCACGTCAGTCAGTGTGTGTGGGCGCGTCAGTCAGTGTGTGTGCGCGTCAGTCAGTATGTGTGTGCGCGTCAGTCAGTGTGTGTGCGCGTCAGTCAGTGTGTGTGTGTGTGCGTCGGTCAGTGTATGTGTGTGTGTGCGCATCAGTCAGTGGGTGTGTGTGCGCGTCAGTCAGTGGGTGTGTGTGTGTGCGCGCGTCAGTCGATGTATTTGTGTGTGTGCGCGCGCGTCCGGCTGTGTGTGTGTGCGTCAGTCAGTGTGTGTGTTTGTGAGTCTGTGTTTGTGTGTCAGTCAGTGTGTGTGTGTTTCAGACAGGCAGTTCCTGTTGCAGTTCCTGTGTCAGTCAGTTTGTTGTTTTGTTGTGTGCCCCCCCCCTCTGCTCTTTCCTCTGCCCTGCCAGAAAGGGGGTGGGGGGTGGTTGTTGATAGCTGCTCATGCTCCCGGCTTCCCGGCCTGGCCGCTGGTCCGGGGGGGTCGATACCTGCTGGCGCCACCTCGGCCGCGAGGGGGGAGGGGGGTGGTGATAGCTGCTGGCGCCACCCGGCTTCCCGGCCCGGCCGCGGAGGGGGGGGGGGGTGTTTGGGTGGTGGCGCACCCCGGCGGTAATATGTGAGGTGGCGGCGGCGTGTGAGAGGCGGCAGCGGCGGTTACTTGGTGGGAGGCGGCGGGAGTTTTGCGGGCGGGAGGCGGCGTGTCGAGAGGTGAGGTGGAGGAGGGGGGCATTTGAGGTGAGGCTGTGGCGCCGAGGAGCGGGCGCCACTGGCCGTGGGTAGCGGTGCAGAGGCTGGGGTTTGCTGTGGGTGTGGGGGGGGGATGTGGGGAGAGGTGAGGCGATGGCGGCGGCACCGAGGAGCGGGCAGCGTTGGTAGCTGTGTCGGCGGCGGGTGAGTGTGACCAATGAGGCGTGCGGGGCGGGGCTGTTCCAATCTGATTGGTCAGAGGGTGTGACAGACCAACTGACCAATCAGATTGGCCTTTGGGACAGTACATACACCATTTTCAAAAATATATATATATACAGTAGGTGGGAAGCAGAGGGTCTCCGGTGCTGAAACGTTTTTATTTCCCTGGTTCCTGAGATACTTACCCAGGAAGGTGTTGCTGGCTACTTCCTGACAGAATATTTAAACACCATTATATTTCTCGTAGAAGGGCTGCTACCGGCGGCATCTTCCCCATTAAGTATCTCAGCAACCAGTGAGTCCCCGGAGCTGAAATGGACACATTTAAGTGACGGAGAAACCCTGCTTCCTATGTATGTACAATAAATTGTGGAAACAAAAAAGAGCACGTGGAATGGCTTCTTTAAATACTAATTAATTTTGTAATGTGGATAGGTTTTCCTATTGACAAATCTGGTTATAGAAGAACTATTGTATTATTTGCAATAAGGGACTAAAGCAATGGAAGTGTAGTGATTTGTCCCTGCTGTCGGTGAATGAAATAAGGTGATTTGAATGTTAGACAACAGTTGACTGCAGGTTGTTAAAGCTCTTTATATAACACCACTCACCACTTGGTGTCACTGTTGATTTATTTCACTTCTTAGTATGTATTTTCTTTTTTTATAGAGCCCCTATTTTCCTGCCCTTGAAACCTTTCTCTTAAGTACATTGTACTAATGAATATACAATTTCTTTTATTTAAGGAATTAATTTAGAACTACAGTATGAAGCTACTATGATATAAGTATAATCTCCTGAAATATCTTGTCTGTAAGTTGTGTCACAAATATATCTTCAAGTAAACACCCATACAGGCGTATGAGTATGTTAATGCAAGATCCCTTATAATTCAGCATGAGATAAAATTCAATTGTAATATCCCAGAAGGAAAAATGACTGTGTTTGAAAGCATTGTTCTGTACCATTCGCAAGTCAAAGCCAGGCAATAACAGTTGTGCCCAGTGAGATGGTAGAAGCCAAGGTACCATACAACATCTGTATAAATCATACCTATTTATTGAGGAACAACATTATGCTATTACATCAGGATGAAAGGTGGTTTAAATGGGAAACATGGAGGTCAGACTTGTCTGTTCTTTAGAAAGACTTTGGGGTATCCTATACATGCAGCTCAGCTTTGTTGTAAATATTATGCTAAATATTGCTGTTGTAATAAAAGATTGTCATTACAGTGTTAAATAGATGTAACAGTGTTTCCCCCACCCGATGGGAGATTCTGCCATTACAGCGTGTGTGGTGTATGCTACCTGTTGGTAAGCAGGAGGGTTGAGTCCTCCGCCGATGGTTGTGGGGACACAGGACACGTTTCTGAGGTACATACCCAGCATATTTGTCTAGCAGTGCAGCGCCTCCATCTGTCGCAGGCTCCAGGTGTATGGAGGCGATCTCCAACGATAGAAACGGTTACCTCTCCCCCCAGTAAGATCACACACCAGGCCAGAGGTATAACAGGAACGGTTTATTCTGTCCGCACTTACAGTCACGGCAGGTGTCTGCCCAATGCAGTGTCTGGCGCGGATATCCAGCTGTAGGATGGTCTCTGGACCTGCAGTACGGGTCAAGGGCCCCCGCAGCAGTCCTGGTTCATCCCTGCCCCTCTAGTAGAGGCAGGGAAAGGTACACATTCACTCTTCCCCGAGGGGAAGAGGAACAGAGAAGGCCCAATGTTCAGGCAACCTGTTGTGTGACCTGCCTCTGTCAAGGGGGGAGAGACACTAACTAAATTTGGGCGGCAATCCCCTTAAGTACAGCCAGGAGGAGGGCACCAGGTCTGACCCATGACTGGGCAACTCAGGCCTGGTTTCGCCTCCTCCCCTGTCACTCAAGAGCACTGCAGGGAGTGGGGAAAACCCATATTAACTACTGGCACGCCTGCTCTTACCAGGGCTTACTGCCAGGGAGGGCAGACTGGTAGCCAAGAACCTGTCTTGGCTACATAGAGATGGGTGGATTTTCTTGCAAAATCCAAATCCACCAGGGATTGGCCAGTTCCTTTCATCCATGTAAATCTGTGGATTAGTTTTAGAAATGCAGATTAATTTTTTTTGGGGAAGACAACTTCAATTGAGTTGTCTCCAGTTTGTATATATAGCCCCTCAAACCTGTCTCCAAACAACTTAGGGAGAGATGCCTGTGCTGAAAAAAGAGCACACTTGAGGTACCCTGGGAGTTATGCTGATGGCTATGTAAAGTAAATTTAAATGAGTCCCATCACCACACAAAAATGATATTTTAGGTATTTCATTCCCACTTCGGATTTTTAAGAACTCTGATTCAAGTTTGGATCCAATAACGGATTCCATAGTATCCACTCTGATTTTTTAGTACCCAATTCGCGGATGGATTTTGGTGTGCGGATTGGATTTAGATAAAACAGCCATTGAAATGCACAGATTGGATTAAAAAAAAGTCTGCCCATCTCTAGTGTTAAGCTAATTTGCTCCTATGTTGCCCTGCTTGCCTCATATTGAGATTGAGAATTGGCAATTGAAATAGCTAATGAGAAGTTATTGAGACAAAGAAATTGTTCTGAGTAGAAATATTTGCACCTGGTTGGAAAACTGGTTGAAGGATAGACAACAGAGTGTTGTCATAAATGGAACCTTTTCAGGTTGGGTTAAAGTTGTGAGTGGAGTACCTCAAATATCAGTACTTGGACCCCTGTTTTTAACTTGTTTATTAATTATCAAAGTCTATATTGTTGTTGATGACACTAAATTGTGTAAGGTAGTAAAATCAGAGCAGGATGTAATTTCTCTCCAGAAGGACTTGGATAGACTGGAAACTTGGACAGGTAAATGGCAGATGAGGTTTAATGCAGATAAAAGTAAGGTTATGCATTTGGAAAACAAGAATAAATGCATAATTTACAAATTAAATGGTGATACATTGGGGGAATCCTTGATGGAGAAGGATTTAGGAGTGCTTGAAGAAAGCAGACTTAGCAATAGTGCCCAAAGTCATGCAGTAGTTGCAAAAGCAAACAAGATCTCATCTTGCATTAAACGGGCAGTGGATGGAAGGGCAGTAAACATTATTATGCCCCTTTATAAAGCATTAGTAAGACCACACCTTGAATATGGAGTGCAGTTTTTGGGCACCTCTTCATAAAAAAGACATTATGTAAAAAAATGCAGAGAAGAGCAACTAAATTAATAAAGGGGATGCATAATCTGATTTATGAGGAGAGGCTAGCTAAATTAGATTTGTTTACAGTAGAAAAGAGGCATCTAAGAGGGGATATGATAACTATATACTGTACAAATATATTCAGGGACAATACAAAGAGAAAACGCGAGGGTTAGGGAGTGATCACAAAACCACACTAATTTGTCCCTGAAGAAGCTCCTTTGCTGGAGGGAAACACGCGTTGGATGTGCAATGTTGTCAGTCTCCTACTTGGAGCTGTTTTAATGTAGTGCTCTGTAGTCTCCTGGTTCTATCTATGTAGACCCTATTAGTTGGGTATTTTCACCAACAGTCAGTGAGCTTGCCTTCCTGCTTTATATCACATGTGTCTACTTGGAGCTTGTTGTTGGGTAACTCACCGGTATTAATGCTGTGAGTGCCAGCTTCACTATGTTGTGAATTATTTTCCACCATCATCACATTATTAGCTTTACTACCTATACAACTGGATGGTTATATACTATTAATTATCACTCCAAATGCCCAGTGGTTCATATGTTTAAGCAGGACTGCTGGATTTTCCACTAATTACTCACTGAGCAGGTTACATTTATATATAATTTCACATACTTACCTCTTGGTCTCATAGGTGCTCCAGAGGGGTTTTATACCCTGACTAATAGCATCCTTTGTCTTCCAATCTCAACAACATTGAGTTGCTAAATTGGGATTATTCTAACATACATTCACTGACACGGATGCTTGGTATTGTTAATTTAATTTATTTTTAATTCACATTACACGACGTTTTGGTAATATATGTTTTAAGTAAATCTATTAAAAGTTAAATTTTATACAATGTAGGAGTGCAGTATAGTGAATTCTTTCAGGAGGCACATCCATTTTGTGTTCTCCTCCCCACCCTTTTTCTGACAATACAAAGAGCTTTCAAAATAACTATTCACCCCAAGAACAGTATAAACGACACAGGGTCATCCCTTAAGGTTGGAGGAAAGGAAGTTTCACCAGCAACAAAAAAAGGGTTCTTTACAGTAAGGGCAGATAAAATGTGGAATCCATTACCCATGGAGTCTGTGATGGCAGATACAATAGATGTGTTCAAAAAAGGTTGGACATCTTTTTAGGAAGGAAAGGCATACAGGAATATACCAAATAAGTAAATATGGGAAGAATGTTGATCCGGGGTGTAATCTGATTGACAATATTGAGTCAGGAAGGAATTTATTTTTCCCCTTAATGAGATATCATTAGATGATTTTTTTGTTTGCCTTCCTCTGGATCAACAGATGATCAACAGATCAGCAGCCTGTCAACCAATTTGTACCCATTTATTGGAACACCTGAAAAAAAAATTGGCCACCCCTGATATATACTTAGTCCTGGGTAAACTCTGAGAACCATCATTTTTATTTCTACTGAAGATAATATTTTTTTCAAATCTGGTTAACATATCACAATCACTCGGAATAAACATTTTTGTCTTGTAATATGGGAAGATGAGATTCTTTGTGAAATGTTTTTTCCTCAGTAGGAAAGTGTTCAGTCCGCGCTCTTATTCTTCATGGATGTGGAATGTTGATTCCTCTCTGTCCTTTTGCAGCTCCTGTAGTTCGAGGCGTCTTCCCCCACCTCAAAGATGGATCCCAGCGGAGAACTCCGACGGCAGTACCAAACAACCAAGAAAAAAAGGAACACAAGGGCGCACAAAACTTTAATAATCCTCAATCTAGACTATTTCTTCTTTAGTAAGGCATCACAGTGGGTGTGCAGGGGCAGTCTCGATCCTCAGATACCAGTCCCGCGTGCTGGGGCTGACTCTATAGCGCTATTTGACCTCCACGAGTGTAAGCGTGGCTGGAAGCGTAGCGCGCATGCGCAGGAAAGAGGCCCTCTGTAGCTGTCCTTAGGATGCCTGTCTGTTTTGATGATCATGATCGGGACAGATACACTTGTGTGTATACTGGCAACATTGTGTGTATACTAAAACATTTCTGTCTGCTACGCCTCCGCACACCTGTGAAAGCGTGCGTGAGCCCCTGCTAAAGCCGCTCTCATTGCGGCTGCAGGGGCTCACTGACAAGCATGAGCGCGGGTCAGTGGCTAAGCACTGACCATGCCCGCGGCCTAAAGGGCTAGATCTGCAGACTGCTTCTTTATCATAAAACCATATACGTATTCAATTATACATAAACAGAGACAGTGCTATTGAGTAGAGCTTTCTTTTACCCTTCTTCATCTGATGAAACGACCTCGGCAGTCTCAAAAGCTTACGCACAAAAAAAAACCTTGAACGATTGATATGTTGGTTGGGTAAAATGTATCATAACCTTTGAAGTATCTTATTCTTTCTGGGCCTGATGCAGCCTTTAACTAAACCTAGAGAGGGGACATCAGATTATTTTTTTTTTTTAATGATTTAAACTTACAGCACATGAACATGTTTGAAGTTTAAATAATAAATGATAAGTATTAATTAAGTGATGAAGGGAGTTCTACAGTTATGATAGGTTATTCACAATAAAGCCTTGTAGAATAGATATGTTGGTTCATTAAAAGATATCTTAACCTACAAAGTATCAAAGTTTTGTTAAGAGTAGAAACCGTTTTCAGACTAAAGCAGATTAAGTTGCATGACTTTTATATTTGTTTTGAAGACATTCAAAGAATATCTTTCAGACTACAGCAGCTACTGTATGTACTCAGTGCTGAAAATTGCTTTTTTGGGGGCAAAAGTAAAGTCTTCATACATACAACGCCCATTTTATAAAAGTTTATATTCGTTTTTAGTACTGACATTTTGATGCACAATCTTTTTTGTAGATAGAATGTTAGTACATACGGTAGTGCCCCTCAATGGCAAAAGTTATTAAAGTTATTAAAGTTCAAGCTGTCGTTTAAAAATAAAAAATGTCATTCAATATGTGCATCAATACAGAGTGTAGGGAAGCAAGGAGCACAGCTGAAGTAGAAGTCTGCAGGGAGAGTCCTGTAGAAAAAGTGAATAAGGGGCACAACTCCGTGCTAAAACTGAGGGTGATTTATTGGATAATTGCACAGGGACAGAAACACAGCCCACACACCGACATGTTTCGTTCCACGGGACTTTAACACCTTGATAAAGTCCCGTGGGACGAAACATGTCGGTGTGTGGGCTGTGTTTCTGTCCCTGTGCAATTATCCAATAAATCACCCTCAGTTTTAGCACGGAGTTGTGCCCCTTATTCACTTTTTCTACAGGACTCTCCCTGCAGACTTCTACTTCAGCTGTGCTCCTTGCTTCCCTACACTCTGATTTCCCTGATCAGGATTGCACGCAGTGGAACTTCGCCTGGATGGATTTCGTATTCCTATACACTCAATGGAAAGGTAATGGGCAGTAGCCCTCATTCTATGTTACCTTGGTCCCTATTTAGGGAAGTGTATATGTTAAGGGGGGTAAGCAGGGTAAACCATATCTGCGGTAGTCGCACTGACTGACCGCTAGGTCCCATGTTCATGTCCCCCCTTGACCTAGTATTATATAATTGCTGGAATTATTTATAGAAGTTCCTATCTACCTATATGCTGTAATACAGTTGGTGAGTCCATACACTTGTATGAGCGTCAATCTCTACGTTTATACATATGTGCATCAATACAACCTACACACTCTAAAGTGATTAGTTAAGTTGCCTATTGATCCGTTCTCCTGTGATCGATTGGCAAAGATTTGGCTCGGGGTTCACGAAATGCATCTTTAAATGCACTGACAGCCAAAGTTCTGTGAGGAAGATCATGTGACCAGGCAGTCACTAGACTCAATTGGTTCACTGCTAGAGAGAGGGCAGGGCTCAAAAAGGTGATGCGGTTTCAGAAGGGGAAGGGGATATGTCTTTGTAAATGTTTGCTATAGGAACAAAAATGCTTATGTAGCCCTCTTTCCCCCTGACTAAGAGACTACCAGTGCTGCTGTTACCAGTTTGGCTACCAGAAGGCCTGAGCCTCCGCTACTGGGAGCCTGGGGTGATATCTTGCTCGTCAGGGCAGCTCCTCCACCTTCGAGGGATCCTAGTGTAGTGGGAGGAGCCCCTCACAGGAACCAATAGTACTAGTAAACACACACGGTATATAATAACAACCTTTACTGAACACATATACATATAATATAACAACCCGTACCACACAGTACAATGCACACCCAGCCCAGTACCACCAGTGAGTGTCCCCAAAGTACATTGGGTGCTAGGCACCAATACCCTGATGTCCTTCTCCCAATGTCAGGCCCACCCAAAAGTGTATGGAGTAGCGCTACCCTGTGACCTGTTGGTGCACTTTGTTGAGGTGCCTGCCGGGTTCTCCAGCACCCGGTGCAGACGACTTAGCAATAAGGATCCGTCTGATCCAACGTTGTTATCGTCGTCAGCGACGGCGTCCACCTCCACGTGGGGGGAACTCCCACTGGATGGTATCACCATACAGAGTTTCATAATGTAGGTGGTCTGGTACCAGACCACAGGGCTGCAAATCACTGCGCGGCGTCTTTGCTGATGGCTGGTCTCACTACTGGTAGCTATTGGGGAAAGATCCCTAACTATGGGCTTTCCCTATAGCAACCACAAGTTGAGCATGAGTGGGGCCTATATGGGACCTATAGGGGTGATCTGGACTAATCTGGGTGCCACTGACACCCAGACCCTACCTTCCCCTTCTCTGTTCTGGCTCCAACTGACTCCTCGTGCTCTAAGCGTGCCAAATGTATCAATATTTCCCTCAGGGAATCAGGGAGCCCTATTGGCTATGCTGCGCCTTGTGACCCTACTTCCTAAAGCACTCTGGGAAGTGTAGTTCCCCATCGGATCTATGTAGAAGATGGCCGCCGCTTCCCTACGCGCACGGCACATGCGCACCCTATCTGAAATGGCCGCCGCACCTCCGACTGTCTCTGTGCAAGTGCTTCTGTGCATGTGCGGCAAATCCAACATGACGGCGCCCTTATCAGCGTCCCGCCGAGGAGCTCCAGCGACCCGGTCGCCACTCCAACTCTCCCCACAACAGCTGCAAACTCCGCTGAAGCGCCGATCGCCGCAGTGCCTTCCACATGCCACCCCCAGCCACATTAGCGTCCCCCTTCCCGCGTCTTCATCGGAGGTAATGGGGGGCGGGGGGATGGGGGGGCAGGGAGACACAGCTACACTTGTTACACTAAAATACATTCAAAATGTCTTAAAATTTTTTTTTTTAATTCTACAAGTATTTTCTCATAGTACAGAACTGATTTATTCAAAAAACACACGTAGGATATTGCTTGAACTGCTGCTTTAAAAAATCTTCAGATATGAACGACAAGTTAAAACAGCACAGACTGCGTTTCTTAGTTGAGCTCTTTATCTTAAATATATCTTCCGACGTTACTGCGGGCCGTTATAAAAAAATTCTGTCTTTAATTACGCATAGGTATTAAAGCGGTAAAGGCCATTTAACTTAATGTTTTCAAGTATATTTTTTATTCGTTGTCATGCTTACTTCAGTCTTAAATCATGCTTGAACTTTTGAAAGTATAAGTCTTTAATTCCTGCTTCAGCTTTTTTTTTTATATAGAATAAGTTGAGCAAAGCCATCTATTATGAGAAATGACTGGATTTATTTTGTCAGCGTCTATGTCTGCTGTAGTTTTACCTTTGTTTATTTTGATTGTAGGATCAAATATGCAACCAATAGCTTCTTGGTTTTTAAAGCCAGTATAACCCTCCTCACAGTGAGACCCACAATGGTCAAAACAACTGTCTGTGAGTAGGTTTACTTGCTATGCACTTCTTTAACCCATGCTGTGCTGAAACAGCTGTGTAATGCGGCAGGCATTAGCTTATAGGGGGGTCCATGTTAAATTGGAGATGAGGTAAAAGGTGGCACTGTATGCTTATTTGCATTTCATTTCCCAGAATCCCTGGCTGCAGTGGAAGCACTGTATGCTAAGAGATAATGATGAATATCAGGGTTACAGACCTGTCTGAGACATGTGAATGTGTTCACAAGTGATATTTTTATTTGCTGCCTCTTTAAGGAACTCTTAAATGATACCCCATGTTTAGTGCTGTATATTAATTCTTTGTATATTGAAATTGTAAAGTAGAACATACACAGTTAGTGCTGTAGCGGAATAATGTTGCACCACCTTACAGATTATAAGAATATATCTGTGATGTTTTTGGAGGACGGTGGGTGGATTTACAAACTAATGAAGCATCAATTTATTGTGCTTCATAGAGTCTGCCCAATGGACATTTAGATTGATAAAACACGCTAGCTCATACATTTCATCTTTGGTTTTGTGTGCATAGATGGCTTGTTCAATTAAATTGTCTGCCTCACAAAGCAATATCAATCAATATCTTGAAAACATAAATTGGATGGATACCTAGATATTACTGGATATGCCGTTTACTTGAGGTTTATGTGGATGTTTCAAAAATCCAATTACCTTTTTCCTATTGGCCGCACACTGAAGAAAAGGTGAGGTTACACTACTCCAAGCTTGTTTACCCTCAATTTGTTTATCTTCAGTATTGCTAGAGGGCATACAGTGACTTGCTGGCCAATCTGCTGCAGGGCAAACCCAAATCAAAGTGAGGGAATAAGAGACCACTAAATAACAAACTGACACAATATGCCATATTTACTAAGAGGTGGGGGATTTTTACTAAGAGAATTGGATCTACAGTTTATGGGAGCTTATTGCGTAAATATACTAAAGCATTACAATCAATTAGGATTTTTTGTTGAAAATAGCTTTAACGGACACTTAAGTATATAGAATTACCCCCTTAAAACCTAGCATAGCGTAGTAAATACAGGCATACCCCGCATTAACGTACGCAATGGGACCGGAGCATGTATGTAAAGCGAAAATGTACTTAAAGTGAAGCACTACCTTTTTTCCACTTATCAATGGATGTACTGTACTGCAATCGTCACATAAGTGCATAACTGATGTAAATAACGCATATGTAACAGGCTCTATAGTCTCCCCGCTTGCGCACAGCTTTGGTACAGGTAGGGAGCCGGTATTGCTGTTAAGGACGTGCTGGCAGGCGCATGTGCGAGCTGCCGTTTGCCTATTGGGCGATATGTACTTACTCACGAGTGTACTTAAAGTGAGTGTCCTTAAAGCGGGGTATGCCTGTATGGCCTAATATTTTGCTGCACATAGGTTGGATTTGTGCATACATACTGTGAAATTATTGCGTTCATCTGCTTATGTGATTCCTAAAAGATTACATCCTATTACCTGTATTTTGGAAAGGTTTATTTATCCAAACGCTGGGAATAGTTTATATATTAGTATTATATTTCAATATAAGATATGGCTCAAATGCAAATCTTTACTTCAGATATGTACCGCGACAATAGGGCCACCAGATTGAATGGGAAGATACCATTATTTGTCATGCAAAACCACACAGATAAGACCAAAGTAAAACTTCGATAAATTAAAAAAAAAAAGTTTTGGAGTTTTCAGAGAACAGTGATCAATACAATCCAGCTTAAATCATTTGTGAAAATGTCGCACATTGTGCCACAATACACTGTGGGGGTTACGCACAAAGCAGTGATAAGTGTTTTTAAGTGAGATAAATGCTTTGTGGCGCAATTTATGGCGCAATTTTTTTTTAGCAAGGACTGTGTTTTGATGATAAAAAGCCTTTTAAGCGCAAGTGTTATCACTGCTTTGTGAATCGCGCTGCACGCAATATTGAGAAATAAAGGCATTTATCTCACTTAAAAACAATTATCACTGCTTTGTGTATAACCCCCTATGTATTTATTCTCTAAATAAAAACCCACATGAGTAATTGCTCAGTCACTAATCACAAAGGAGAATGTACAAGTGTATTATTTATTACTAGCTGAGAGACCTGGCGTTGCCCGTGAGTTAAATGTCCCGCTATGAGTGAGGGAGGGGGGGGGGACAGTGGACAGGAGGGGTAGGGGGGGGACAGTGGACAGGAGGGGGGGGGGACAGTGGACAGGAGGGGGGGGGGACAGTGGACAGGAGGGGGGGGGACTGATGTGAGTGGAGCGCCGGGGAGGTGATGTGAGTGGAGCGCCGGGGAGGTGATGTGAGTGGAGTGCCGGGGAGGTGATGTGAGTGGAGCGCCGGGGAGGTGATGTGAGTAGAGCGCCGGGGAGGTGAGGTGAGTGGAGCGCCGGGGAGGTGAGTGGAGCACTGGGGAGGGGAGTCAGCGCCGGGAAGGGGAGGTGAGTGGAGCGCCGGGGAGGTGAGTCAGCGCCGGGGAGGGGAGGTGAGTGGAGCGCCGGGGAGGGGAGGTGAGTGGAGCGCCGGGGAGGGGAGGTGAGTGGAGCGCCGGGGAGGTGAGGTGAGTGGAGCACCGGGGAGGGGAGTCAGCGCCGGGGAGGGGAGGTGAGTCAGCGCCGGGGAGGGGAGGTGAGTCAGCGCCGGGGAGGTGAGTCAGCACCAGGGAGGGGAGGTGTGTCAGCGCCGGGGAGGTGAGTCAGCACCGAGGAGGGGAGGTGAGTGAGCGCCGGGGAGGTGAGTGAGCGCCAGGGAGGTGAGTCAGCGCCGGGGAGGTGAGTCAGCACCGGGGAGGGGAGGTGAGTGAGCGCTGGGGAGGTGAGTCAGCGCCGGGGAGGTGAGTCAGCGCCGGGGAGGGGAGTGTGATAGGGGGGGGAGGAGGGGTGTTTGTGTGGCACCATGGGGGAAGAGAGTGGCAGTTGGGTGACGTCAGACCCACCAATCTGATTGGCCAGTGGCCAGAGGCTGAGGACCAATCAGGTTCACCGCAGATAGCACTAACCTTTCAATTTTATATATTAAGATGTATCTGTCGAAAAAATATTGAACTGCTATATGCCCCTATGTTTTTTGTAGTACTGTATGTAGTTTGTTCACAATGCTAATGGATTTCCAATTAACACTCTTAACAGATTTTTATGGATCTAAAAAACTTCTATTTTCTTTCACACAAGGAAGCATTTCAGGGCCCAAAAGGACTGAAGTGAGAATATTCCTATCTCATCTGCTTATGCAGCATTACATGTCACAAGCCAACCTATCCCATCCCATATGATTACTAGTGCCAGGTAATCAATCTACATAAAACCAAAAATACAATGTCATGTGCTCTAGGAGAGGCATTCATTATGTCCTCCATGGGCTAAAATATGCAAAGCTGGGATATATAAAATACACTGTATCCAAACACCAATCCAGGCCCTATGAAGAAAGGAACAAGCTTGCCTCTTTTGTGAGATCTGGGGTGTACGAATTCCATTTCGGTTACATTATTATATTGTAATTAGGTCTGAATCCAGTCTATAAAGACAAAATGCCACGTATGACATGATTTGCAATGATTCTTTTACATACATATTATATCATAAGTAATGGTGGCTAATTGATATCTTCTCATAGATTCAGTTACATTGGAATAGTATTTTGAGTTATAATGGGATTGCAGCTGTGCGGAGTTGTCTGAAAAAAGGGGGGCCCTGCGAGTACCATATCCTCTTACGATTGCATCAGGTTGGATTAATAAAGCCTTCTGAGATCTTTCTAGAAGACACACCATATTTGGTTATAAACTTGTATGGAGGGCGGGCAGTTCCTTATCAGATATGACATCAGTTTTAAGCTGTAGAACATATCTAGTTATAGAGTTAGTGGTAGAAAGGGCTGACTAAGGGATATTATCTGGATAAATATCCAGCAGAGTGTAGCTACTGGGAGGACAGCGGGATTACATCAGGATATTTTGAGAGGAATTACATGATATATCATGATATTAAAATCAAATACAAGGATTCCACTCAGGAACAGAATAATATGCAACCATATTTAAGGATATCATAACTTAATTGATGTCACCGCCATTTTGTACTATTTTTGTGTGAATACTTATCTTCAAAATAAATGTTTATTTTTTTGTGCGAAGACCAGAATGACGAGTATTGTTATATTGAGGTAATCGATCGAAAGATTCTGAAGGACATTTTACACGGACTGCTGATGTCATTTCTTCTTTCAGTGTTGCAGCAAATTTGCTGCTTAATGAATCCCGGTGGCGTGCCTCCGATTGAAAATGTAGGGCGCAAACAGAAGAAGTGAAAGTTACTTTATGGACTTTTATATTTTTCTAAAACTTCAACTTCTCGTGCAATTGCTTCCTTGCTGTTGCTCTGTTGATAAATTATGGAAGGAGTCCTCCTGGGGAGCAAAGTGTACTAATGGCATTGGTACATATCTATCTCCTATCTATCTCCTATCTCTCCTCCTCTCTATCTCCTCCTCCTCTATCTATTATCTTTAGGCATATAGGGCCTTATTCAGAGAACATTCATAAAAAAATTCGCCAGGGAATTTAAAATGAATGTTTTTTGGGCGTTGCTATCACGGTATTCAGAAAGGCTCGAATACCTGTGATAGCAGAATGCCCAAACCTGGCGAGTTGCTGCCAGCGAGAGCCTCGAGCCTCTGCAAAGGCAAAAACCAGCGATTCATTTCTGCTGCAGAGAGAGCTGCTCTGAGAGAGCCGCCTCTCCCAGCGGAAATGTCGCCCGAAATTTATTTATTTAAATATACATTCCTTTAATAGTGTAGAGGTGCAGGGGGTCTCCGGAGCTGAACCACATTGGTTTTATGTCCGGGGACCCCCTGCTTCCCGAGATACAGGCCTCTTTATGAGGTGCCGGTATCCCTCTGCATTGAAATGTCCCACGTCACGTGACGGATCCCTTGAGAAAGTGCGCGCATGCGCATGAAACGCGTCGGGAATATTGATTTTAGAGTTGGAGTTGTGGTTCCTAGTAGCAGAAGAAGCAGAAGAAGCCTAAAATCTGGTTTGCGGTGTGGGGGACGAGACAAGTAAGAGGACAGCAGTATCGGGAGGAAGAGGGAGCGTGACGTCACGTCCGTCTGGTGGTGTTTCAGCTCCTGCAGTCCGTGCGGCTCTACACAGCATCCTCTTCACGTGGGACGCCAGTGAGAAGACTCCAGTCGCCATCTTGCGACAACCAACTGTGTCTCCAGCCTTACTGCTTGATTATATTCTACACCGTGTGAGTAGGGCAACGGTTTTACCCCCCCCCCCCCGGATTGAAGTCTGCATACTACAGAACCCTACAATTGTTGTTAATAAATAGCTTTTCATTAATTTATAGTCTGGCTTGTGTTAATGTTAGTCTGTCTAGTTTGTCATGTCTGTTTTGTGTTGTTAGTGATACATGTTACATGGTTTTATGTCTGCATTGACTGACATACTGCACTATAATCTATTTTCTTTTATTTCCACATATCACACCATCCCTTGGAGAAATTTCATAGTCCGTCTGAACACCCATTGATCTCCCAAGGACTACAATTGGACTATCTCCCTTATGGTTTGGACTTTATTAATGAATGAATTAAACCATTACCCAATCAAACCAATTAATCCCTAAAGCAACTCAAAATGAATAGTAACACTAACCAATGTAAACAATGAATTAATCCTACATTAATTAATGTAACCATTAAAAGACAAATAAATACATTAAAACTATCTCTGAAGTATCCATAAAACACATTAGCTAACATAATATAACTTTAAGTACAAGCGAACACCAATCGCAAACCTTTTAATACATTAACCATAAACAAACAATCACATCCACATCAATAACAAGCGAGAAATGCCCCCCAAATATTGGCATAATAATGTATCAATCTATACCCGAAAGAGGTACAGATTAATATATTATCAGTCAATGTGCCTCCCCCAAAAAATCAAAAAACACACCCAAAAATTAGACCTGTAAAAAGAGACATTTACAAACATAGAATATCTTACTTACCATTAGAAGCGGTGGCCCTCCGACTCCCGGGGTAACAGGAAGCTCACATACCTTGAAGGCCTCGAACAGCATCCGATGCCATCATCCATCAGGATCCGGCTCAGGTACCCCCAACTTCTTTTTTCTTTCTTTACTCACTGTCTTCTATCTTCATCTGTAACCATTTCTTGTTATCTTCTTTCTTCATCTGTCAATCCATAAAACCCCATGTTAAATCCCAGCCGATGCTGTCTCGTCGGCTTCTTGGGCTCAAATGAGGCGTCACGGCCTTAAATATGGCTTGTGACGTCACATTTACCCTCACAATGGTTAACAGCCACCTGATTGGCTGTTAAAACCATGTGCAGACTTAATTTTTTTTTTTTTGCTGTGACGTCACTTAAAGGGAATGATGCCAGCCAATCAGAATGGCTGTGCTTCATTTACCTTTAACATGACGTCAGTAAATCCAAGATGGTCGCTGTGTCACAAGGTATTTCAGCCAATCAGCGTGTGGAATTGGGTCCCACGATCTGATTGGCTGAAATACCTTGTGACACAGCGGCCATCTTGGATTTACTGACGTCATGTTAAAGGTAAATGAAGCACAGCCATTCTGATTGGCTGGCATCATTCCCTTTAAGTGACGTCACAGCAAAAAAAAAAAATTAAGTCTGCACATGGTTTTAACAGCCAATCAGGTGGCTGTTAACCATTGTGAGGGTAAATGTGACGTCACAAGCCATATTTAAGGCCGTGACGCCTCATTTGAGCCCAAGAAGCCGACGAGACAGCATCGGCTGGGATTTAACATGGGGTTTTATGGATTGACAGATGAAGAAAGAAGATAAAGAACAACAAGAAATGGTTACAGATGAAGATAGAAGACGGTGAGTAAAGAAAGAAAAAAGAAGTTGGGGGTACCTGAGCCGGATCCTGATGGATGATGGCATCGGATGCTGTTGGAGGCCTTCAAGGTACGTGAGCTTCCTGTTACCCCGGGAGTCGGAGGGCCACCGCTTCTAATGGTAAGTAAGATATTCTATGTTTGTAAATGTCTCTTTTTACAGGTCTAATTTTTGGGTGTGTTTTTTGATTTTTTGGGGGAGGCACATTGACTGATCTTTCGGGTACAGATTAATACATTATTATGCCAATATTTGGGGGGCATTTCTCGCTTGTTATTGATGTGGATGTGATTGTTTGTTTATGGTTAATGTATTAAAAGGTTTGCGATTTGTGTTCGCTTGTACTTAAAGTTATATTATGTTAGCTCATGTGTTTTATGGATACTTCAGAGATAGTTTTAATGTATTTATTTGTCTTTTAATGGTTACATTAATTAATGTAGGATTAATTCATTGTTTACATTGGTTAGTGTAACTATTCATTTTGAGTTGCTTCAGGGATTAATTGGTTTGATTGGGTAATGGTTTAATTCATTCATTGTTGATGTTGTAATTGCTTCTATTGATTGGATTAGCTGGCTACTGATTTTATTTAGTGAAGTGTGTTTTTTGGGAGTATAGTTAGGTTTTATTACTGTGTGTCTTGTGTATTACTGTATTTTTTATTAGGGTGCTCATTGAGTGCTACAGAGGCTTATCATGCCCATATTATTATTATATGGGTATGATGTACCACTATACTACTCAATGGGTATAGGGTGGGTATAGTCAGTCTGGGGTGGGTGCTTAGGCCTCACGGGTGAGTGAAGGGGGTATTAGCCCTAAGGATGGGTGTTTAGACCTTGCGGGGGGGGGGTAGCGGTTGGGTTAACCCCTTTATTACCTTAGCGGTATTAACCGCTAAGGTGATGAAGGGGTTAACTCCCCCCGCAACCCCCCCGCAATGCCTAAACAGCCACTAAGGGCCAAATTCCCCCTTCACCCACCCCCGATAGCCACAGTATTGCATTGTACTGTATGTTTATTACAGTAAGCCTGGCACGGGTGTTTAACCCCTTCATTGCCTTAGCGGTTAGCCGCTAAGGAAATGAAGTTGCTGTACATTCATGTTTCCTGCCTCGGATGCATGCCGGGGGGGTCCGGAGCTGCTATTAATGGCTATCAGCTCCGTAGACCCCCGGCATCAATCCGAGGCAGGAAAAGGGCCTGATTTCTTCTAAGTCCCGACCCATCGCAGCTCAGCGAGGCCATCTCCCCACCAATTGTCCAACAATTTTGTGGGGAATTGGATTTGGGGAGAAAATCGTTTTTTAGGCCTGTGATGGGCTGCGATGGGCCGCGACACCCGACTCGCGGGTCTCTGAATAGCGGGAGTTTATCAACCCTCCGAAAATGGTCGATAAGGGCCTGATCGCTGCTCAGTCAGCGAATTTCGGACGGAGATAAAATTTTGCGTTGATACAGGCCGTTATCGAGCACTTATTGAGGCTATCTGAATACCAGTAGCCATTTTGGTCGATAAGTGCTCGATAAGGGCCTTATCGAGGCTTTCTGAATAAGGCCCATAGAGAGAATGGCAGCACACACTGAAGAAAAGCCTCAGCAGAGGCAAGTGTGGTGCACGGTAAAGGGTAAATAGTGATAGGCGGTGAGGACCCCTAGATATCCAATATACCGGCACAGCACTAGAGATTATCACATAGAAGTGGTTTATTGGGTCCAAAATGCACACATATGCCTGACGTTCTTCAGAAGAACGAAACGTTGGATATATGTATGCCTTTTGGGCCCAATAAACCACTTTTATGTGATAATATCTCGTGTGTGATATATTGGATCTCTAGGGATCCTCACAGATTATTTTTATTGAGGAAAATATATACATAAAACACACAAAATATACGTTACCAGCACAGTATATTGCAAACAATTACATTATTATCCAAATATTCATATGGTTACTTTTGAAATATACAAAGTAATTGCTGTGTGCCATTTTAAAGTTGGTAAACTATCTTTTATTCTTCCTCTATTTTCTATTTTAAAATTTTTAAACAGATAAACTTTTACATTTTTACTATACAGTTAACAAAACATGAGGGGTGAAAGGAATAAAAGGGAACGAATACAACAAAAGACAAAAATACCCAATGCTACATCCGATGTGACAAAATACATAGTTAAATACTTCAATGTTAGTATTCTCATGAGTATGGGTCATTTCGTTAAAACCCTTTGGCCAAAGCGTTATAAGTCTGCAGCCACTTCACGGCATGACCAGTATGTATTTTCATTTACCTCTGCTGGAGGGAGAATGGCCTCAGTGGACCTGTCCTGCACAGGAACATGAAAAAACCTGTTACTTAAAAAGTGGCTATGGGGTGAGCTTAAACCCTGGGAGGAGGGGCCACTAACCTCCAATAAACTGATACCAGTTTAAAATTAAAATGAATAAACACACAATCCCAGCAAGCTCTAACCCCAGAACCCACCACATCATATATAAAGGAGTTCTTCTGAGCGTGGCCAAATGTACACAGCAGGGCCCCGCTTCTCGGCGCTCCGCTTTTCGGCGATCCACTGATACGACGGCACCGAGAAGGGGGCCGCCATGTTGAATCCGAAGTCGCGCATGCGCAGAACGGGCGGGTGCGCCCGGCACGCATGCGCAGACCACAGTTTGCCACGCATACCATAGTTTGCGCGCGCAGAGCATAGGTTGCACATGCGCAGAACGGCGAAAATGCCGGTTTGCACATGCGCAGAACTGAAAATCGCCGGATCCTCTTTCGGCGATTTTCACTATACGGCGGGCCTCTGGAACGGAACCCGCCGTATACCCGGGGCCCAACTGTACAACAAAAGACAAAAGTACCCAATGCTACATCCAATGTAACAAAATACATGTAACTATGTATTTTGTCACATTGGATGTAGCAATGGGTATTTTTGTCTTTTGTTGTATACATTTGGCCATGCTCAGTAGCACTCCTTTTGACATGTATATGTAGCCAGGTCCCCTTTGGCTCCCCGGTTTCCCGTTCCTCTTCCCCTTACCTTCACCCGTGAGAAGGCAGTTGCGGGGCGAGCGCGTCTCTCGGTGGCGTCGGAGGCACGGCGCCGCCACCTTTATGTCCGCACGGGCGCAGAGGCTCGCGCATGCGCAGACGCGACGCAGCGGCCATTATAGTGAGCGCAAAGGGGCAGAGATGGCGCTCCGTAGTGCAGGTACTACCCAAGGTCGCGCATGCGCAGAAGAGAGCAGTGGCAGCCATTACAGCATTGCGCATGCGCAGCCGACAAAGCGCATGCGGCCCACATAATAGAAAGGCTCTCCAGGGACTACAACTCCCAGCAGCCTCTGGGGATAGCCCTTTAACCTACATCACGTGCAGCCAGACAGCAAATAGAGTTTGCAGCTTCTCCTACTGGAGAAGGATACAATGTTGCACAGAGACCACGCTAGTCAGTTGGATCCAGGAAGAGATTGGGGAAGGTAGTGTACAGAGAGCAGTGCTCTGCTGTACTAGGCCAGAGAAACCCCAGGCCCCAGGTAGGCCCCACTCCCCACTAGGTTAGAGGGTAAGTTCATAGGGAAGGCCCCTTAGGTAGGGACCCTGCCCTTAGCTGAGTGAGTTTAGTCAGTGACACAGCTGCAGTGCTGTGTGCTCTGACAAGAAGAGACAGTGTTGCTTTGCAATGCAGCACAGCAGTTAGTTTGGCAGTTTCAGGAAAGGCCCCTTTCAGTGCGAGGGGGAGTTGCTTTCTACAGTACAGTGTTATGTGATATCACCGGTGCCAGTTGCATGCGGTGATCGCGGCCTGCGCCTGGGCTCAGACAGGCTGTACTGCAAGAGACATTCTGCGGGTAAGACGCTCCACGAGGTGGGACACCGCGGAGACGGACTCCTGTTCCTGCGTCAGACCCTTTTTGAAGAGCTTTACACCCGGGCATGGACGTGTGCCCAGGCAGGTATCTATAAGTGCACAAACTATAAACATGTGAGCAGCGCTGCCACACATCTGGGTGGGGGTCCAGGACACTGGGACGCTGGTGCCGAGCACCCAATTATTGTGGGCACTTTATGGTTGGGTTACTATTGGGCGGAGAGGCCAAGGGCCTGTACAAGGGGATATTGGTGCCCTTGCACCCAATGTATGTTTGGTATGCATAGAGCTGTTGATACTCTAGATGAGGATACTGTGTGTTATGTTACTGATCCCTATAGTAAAACATTTTAGCCATAACCTTTGGTGTGGGCTGGTTACTTTATGGATGTTCCTATGTGAGGGCCATTCTACACTCCTAGAATCTCACATAGGTGGAGGCGCTGATTGAAGAAACGTTCCAGAGAAGCACCCCAGGTTTCCAGCAAGCGGAGGCTCTGGCCTCTTGTGAACCTGCAGGTATATGCACCACACCTGGTAACACATAGGTTCCCCCTCACATGCACTCTATCTGCGATTGGGGTAGGGGGAATACCCATTACATTTGGAGGCGCTGCTGAGATCAGACCTTGGGTGCCCTATTCTATTTTTGTGTCAAATTGTTCATTTGAATTGTCCACCATGTTACTACCCACCAGCCAGGAGGTTCATGCCTGGGCTATCAGGATGGGAGAGCTGCCTAGTCATGTGGTAGCAGTAGGGAACGTGCCCATGGATGAGGAGGGGAGTGCGCTTCAGGCATCCCTAGGGAAACTTCTGGGCTTAGGCAAAGTGCGAGCGATAGGAGAAAAGTATGACCCCACCTTTTACTGGTGTACCATACTATGAGCGGTAGATTAGGAAATATACCAGGAAAAGGCCCCTCGGAGGTTAAAAGCCCCAGAAGCCCCACCAGAAGGCTACTCCCTCATCTATGCTAAAAGCTGTAGTGAAATTAACAGAACTGTGATCAAAATGGAGGCTCCCTCATCCAGTGAGTCCCACCTAAAATGGCGGCTCCTGCCAAATCAGGAGAGCACACGTGCTACTGATTGCAAGCCTGCACCAAATTGTGTTGCAAAAATCTGTCCAGGACTGGCTGGAAACCCAGAGCCCTGCCCCCACAATGTGAGTAACTCAGTGCAGAGCCAGAGCCACTCAGTGATAAAGCGTGCCCCTCCTTTAAATTCTACCAGGGGGAGTGAGCACATTGAGCAGCAATCAGCAATTTCTGTTCTCCATAAGAAAAGTACGAGGTGCAGCGAAACACACCCTCAGTTGTATAGAACCTGGCAAGCGCAAGAAGTGAATATACCCTTTCTTTTTTGTCCGGGCTTACAAAAAGGCTTGATTATATATGATGGTATGGACACCAACCTATTTCAGCTATCCATGGATATCCAGATGACACAGGTGGGCGAGGAGGTGTGCGTACAATGTGTCAGTACCAAGTGTGACTGCCCATTTTGTGAATTGACCTGGGGACCCCATTGTGCCTGCTGCGGGGCACAGTTCCTGCTTCCCAAGCTGCTGCAGCCTACAGAAACCGCAAAGGAAGAGGCGATCGACTTCAATACTGGACCGGTCAATGCAGGTAACCAATCTACCCCTCTCACAGAAGTACCGGAGGACTTGAACACACTAACCGCGGTTCCAGATCCGGTTCTAGAGTCGGTTCCAGAGCCAGAACCAGCAAAGGAAGATGCAACTGACCTCTCTACTGGGGTGATAGATGCTTTAACCCCTCTACCCCAACCACGGAGGTTTCGGAGGCCTCGTGTGAACTAACCACGGTTCTAGACTCTGCTCTAGAACCGCAAGATTTTCAAGCTATGTTGACCAAAATGGACAGCTGCGATGCTGCGGTTGCCCCGAGTCAGTGTGCTATAACAGATGTTCCAGGGGGTCCGTGCATCCCGGTTCTAGACTCTGTTCCACACTCAGGACTGCAGATTACAAAATCACAGGGTAAGGTGTCTCTACCCCCACCCTCTCTTAGTGATTCCAGTGACCAACAACCAGCCGTGGTGATGCGCCAGCCGGCGGACCACACAAGTGAAGCTGAAGATAAAGATACATTTATCCCATCTGCTGCGGACCCCGCTGTGGGCCCGTGTGCCCTACAACTGCCAGTCTGGCCTACTACAATGGTACCATCGGTCCCAGGTTTGGGATCAGTACCTGCTAACAACGCCAAGGGTAAGGTGAATGCCCAGGAAAAGTTAGGTGCACTTCCGCTAGTGGAACCGGAGCAAGATTGCTTACTGTTGATACACAATAGCGAATACCAGGTACCCAGATGCTGTTCCCCCGTTGAAGTGTCTCCTCTCCCATCTATCACTGACCCTGATTGACCATCAGTGGTGATGCGCCTACCGGCGGGCCACTACAGCGGTGCGGCAGAGGCAGAGCGGCTTACCTGTGACTTGGGCCCGCTGCACATCGACATCCCTCGGCAGCAAGCGCTGGTGCGGCTGGAGCCGTGGAAGAGTCCCACAGCTGTGGCGACTCCCAGTGTGTCGGAGGGACATCCAGAGACAGGACCGGAGGAATAGGAACCCATCACAAGCCAGCGGAGTGGTGAGGAACCTCCTTACTCCCCACAGGCTCCGATGGAGGTGGCCGTGGAAAAGGCCCCAACTAAAGCTCATGCTGAGTAGCAGAACATCGCTGGACATCCGTGTGCCCGAGGTGAGACTGCTCATGACCTGACTGTGGGCCGTGTGACACCATAACCGCTACCATAACTGAACTGAGTGTGAGCCCGTGCGCTCCAACTCAAATGGTCCCAGGACTGAGATCCAACGCTCCCGAGTTTTCAGAAAGTGAGTGGACTGCCCCAGAAGTGCCGGGGACAGGTCCCAAGACAGCTGAGGTGGTAACAGTCAGCGTTCCTGATGACCTGCTGGCCACCATGAATCAATACAGTGGTAAAGTATCAACCCTTTACCCCCTGCAGGATGTAACAGAGACTTGGAGTACAGAGACATTCCTAATGGCTCGCTTCTCAGTGGAAGCCTCCCAAGTGCTTAGGGACAAGGACTGTGTTATGAGTGCCCCATTGAAATTTGCCTCCTCTAAGCGCAACATGGAACGCTCTGTCCGCCATGTGGTGGACCCCGGAAAAGATCAAGACCTCCTCACCTACCGCATCCACGCCGCGGATGGCCGGGTAAAGGTCTGGCCAAGAGACAATGTACTGTTAATCCACCAGGGGGAGGAAGTAGCTTGGAACCAGAGACTGTAGCACACGACCATAATCTCAAAGAGTCTACAGAGACTCCAGGATCGGTAACGGAGACTACACAGGCAGAGGCTCACAAAAGTAAAAGTGAGGTACCCCCACATTATCAGTTAGGGGCACCCCACAATTGGTCTCAGCAAACAGATAACACTCAGCTGGCCTCGGGTATAACTGTTGTGATTAAGTTATGCACTGTTGACGGTAAAGCACCTGTGATAAGTTGTATATACTATGCACTGCATTTTTATTATATAACTTTGTGCTGTGTGACGCTGTCCTCCAAGCGGGAATGTTGGTATTTCCACCAGGGTGAGAATGTACCCAGGTCCCCTTTGGCTCCGCGGTTCCCGGTTCCTCTTCCCCTTACCTTCACCAGTGAGAAGGCAGTTGCGGGGGTGAGCACGTCTCTCGGTGGCGTCGGAGGCACGGCGCCGCCATCTTTGTTATGTCCACGCGGGCGCGGAAGCTCACGTATGCGCAGACGCGATGCAGTGGCAATTATAGTGAGCACGAAGGGGCAGAGATGGTGCTCCGTAGTGCAGGAACTTCCCAAGGTCGCGCATGCGCAGAAGAGAGCAGTGGCGGCCATTACAGCATTGCGCACGCGCAGCCGACACAGCGCACGCGGCCCACATAATAGAAAGGCTCTCAGTGGGACTACAACTCCCAGCAGCCTCTAGGGATGGCCCTTTCACCCACATCATGTGCAGCCAGACAGCAAATAGAATTCGCAGCTTCTCCTACTGGAGAAGGATACAATGTTGCACAGAGACCACACTAGTCAGTTGGATCCAGGAAGAGATTGGGGAAGGTAGTGTACAGAGAGCAGTGCTCTGCTGTACTAGGCCAGAGAAACCCCAGGCCCCAGGTAGGCCCCACTCCCCACTAGGTTAGTGGGTAAGTTCATAGGGAAGGCCCCTTAGGTAGGGACCCTGCCCTTAGCTGAGCGAGTTTAGTCAGTGACACAGCTGCAGTGCTGTGTGCTCGGACAAGAAGAGACAGTGTTGCTTTGCAATGCAGCACAGCAGATAGTTTGGCTGTTTCAAGAAAGGCCCCTTTCAGTGCGAGGGGGGGTTGCTTTCTACAGTACAGTGTTATGTGATATCACCGGTGCCAGATGCATGCAGTGATCGCGGCCTGCGTCTGGGCTCAGACAGGCTGTACTGCAAGAGACATTCTGCGGGTGAGACGTTCCACGAGGAAGACCCCTCACACGGAGGTGGGACACCGCGGAGGCGGATTTCTGTTCCTGCGTCAGACCCTTTTTTCGAAGTTCTTTACACCCGGGCACGGACGTGTTCCCGGGCAGGTATCTATAAGTGCACCAACTATACACACGTGAGCAGCACTGCCACACATATGGGTGGGGGTCCAGGACACTGGGACGCTGGTGCCGAGCACCCAATTATTGTGGGCACTTTATGGTTGGGTTACTATTGGGCGGAGAGGCCAAGGGCCTGTACAAGGGGATATTGGTGCCCTTGCACCCAATGTATGTTTGGTATGCATAGAGCTGTTGATACGCTAGATGATGATACTGTGTGTTATGTTACTGATCCCTATAGTAAAACATTTTAGCCATAACCTTTGGTGTGGGCTGGTTACTTTATGGATGTTCCCATGTGAGGGCCATTCTACACTCCTAGAATCTCACATAGGTGGAGGCACTGATTGAAGAAACGTTCCAGAGAAGCACCCCAGGTTTCCAGCAAGCGGAGGCTCAGGCCTCTTGTGAACCTGCAGGTATACCTGCACCACACCTGGTAACACATAGAGTGCATGTGAGGGGGAACCTATCTGCGATTGGGGTAGGGGAATACCCATTACATATATATATATATATATTTATATATAGTGAACATGGTGTATTAACTGTTTGTGCCTGTTCTTTGTGTTTAATACATTTTTTTGCATTATACTTTTGAGTGCTGTTCTTGTCTCCTGGTGGGACACCATGTTCACTATTCATCCCTATTGAACAAGCACCTATTTACACTTAGCCTTTCAAGTGCCTGCTGCTGCCTATCTATATATTGTGAAGCCGACACCACATTGCAGTCTCTTTTGTCCAAAATGAGGGAGGAAACACCATACTTTCTAAGCAGGGGTTTATTTACAGGGATAAATTATATGAATAGGCCCACCGTCCCTTTGAGAAAAAACAAATAATAAAATCAAATCCTATTTCCATTAGGAAAGCTAACTACACATTTCAGCAGCAACCCTTACTAACCCGGGTGGATAGCTAAGCTCATTCCACCCCCAAACAGATATTATTGCTACGCACATAAAGTCTCTGTATACCGAAAATAAGGGTTTGGCTTATCTGTGAGTCAAACCGGCGATGTCACTGCTTCAGCACAGCTCTCTCAGCAGTTTCTCTCAGACTTCTTTTACCAGCCTCCATTAGCTGGGGAGCTCCTCTGTCTCATCCCTTCTCTGGGAAAAACTGTCTCTCAGTGCCTTGCTGCTTCCATGCTTTTAAGGCACTTCCTGATTAATTAGCCAGCAGGTGACCAGCCAAGCCAGAGAGGAAAACTCTATGAGAGCTGCAAAATTATATAACTGCACTATTCAGCCCCTAGAGGACAGCGATGGCACCACATACCCCTCCCCCCACCGAAACATTATCCTGTGAGCGGCCTGTGCACTATTCCCGTGCACCCACTTCTTTGTCAGACATCGGCCCTTCCCCCCCCCCCCTTTTTTTTTTTTCTTGCCTTCCAAGTTAGGCATTTCCTTTTTGGGGTAATTACCAGGCCATATGGGCCTGAAGACTGGTACCTCACTATCTCCTTGTCTTGTGCCATCTGTGCGGTCTTTCTCCTCTTACGATCACGGGCACACTTCCGTCTCATTCGCGGCTGTCTCTTCACAGTGACTGCCCTCATGGCAAGGAATCCACTTTGGGTCCCCTGGGCACTGCAGTATGACTGGATTCCCACTGTGCTTCTCCACAGCACCTTGGTCTTCCCATTCTGTGCCTTGTGGAAAGTAGACTGTAGTACTGCAACGGTATTGTAGTCATTCTTACTTGAGCGCCTCACTTGCCTAGGCAGTTCAAGCTTTGTCATCTTATTTTCCAACTGAGCGGTGTCCCCAGTTCTCACGGTACTGTTGTCTTCACGGGCATTCGTTTCTGTGGGATACATATGCTTGGGCTGGGCCAATACCTTTTTCTTCAACTTCAGCTGAGAAACCACCTGTTGGGCAGCAGTAGAGTCCAACATAGCCTCATGCTCAGTCTTTAGGGCCTCGAGTATCTCGTCCAGGTCACGCTTTTGTTTCTCTGCCACCTGGCGGTCAGCACGCTCAGACTCCAAGTCCTTCCACAGGTCATGAAGCTGTCCTTCTGCATTTCTTTTTTCACTCAGTGCAGCTGCCAGTTCATCTTCTTTGGCGTTGAGTCGCGACTCCACATCTGCCAGCTGGTTCAGCGCAAGGTTTAAATCTGTTTCTTTTCCTCTATTTCTGACCTGCAACTGTTGGTGCTCCTCCCAGACCTTGTCCAGCTCCAGCTGCAGTCGGCCCTCTCACTGGCCGTGTGGTCCAGCAACTTGCGGGTATCGGCCATCTTGGTTACATAGCGCAATGTCAGGCAATCCACCTGACGGGTGGTCACCACTTCCCTCTTGGCGAGCTGTATTTGTCGCTCAGCAATCTGCGTCTGCAGCTCTTCAATTTGATCCTGCAAGTCCCCTCTCAGGGCCCTCACCTCTTCACGGTGCTTGCTCTGGGCTTGCGTCGGCACCTCCGTCATCTTTTGGAGCTCTGCAGTTTTTGTCGATAGGACCACCGCTGCTTCTGTTTTCCAGGCCTCTTTCTCCTTGGCGTACTGACTCATGGAGATGGAGTTGCCTCTCTGCTTCTCCAGCTCCTGCTCCAGTCTCTGGACCTTCTCGCGCTCCCTCTCATATAGCGTCACCTGGCATCTAAGCTCCGCCCCCAGCGATGCTCTTGTGGCGCACAGCGTCGCCCTCAGCTCCTCATGCTGTTTTGTGGGGACATACTGGGTACTCAGCCATTCGCGTAGCACTCGCTGCTTCTCCTTGGTTGCTTGCAGACGTGTACGTAGCCCTTGCAGCTGGCTCTGCCATAGGTCCGCTGCTTGTGTGTGCTGCTCCAGAGAGACACGTTGCACCCTCTCTGGTTCGCTCAGCTCTCTGCACACGGTGGTAGCGGCAGCCTCTGTCATCTCTAGGCGTCTCGTCGTTTCCGTGACTATTGCGCCAAACGCTCTGGGCTGTAGCTCATCTCGGGTCTTATGTAGGGATATTGTCATCTGTTGCAAACTCTGCTTTAACATAGCAACATTCTCATCATGGCTCCGCTGTAACTTCGGCTTTAAAGTAGCAATACTGGGCACACATTCTCTCTCATCATCACCGTCATCAAGCTGCCTGAAGGGACAGTCTTTGGTGTGTTTCCGCTTTTCACACCAAAAACATCCCGGGTGCAGTTTCTTTTGTGGGACCACGCCAGGATACTCATTCCTGAAAGGACATTGTTTTGTGTGGCCAGGCATATTACACATAAAACATATTGTATCCTCCATTTTCTACCTTCAGGTGTATTCTTCACCTTGAACTACTGGAGGCACTATTTCATTTACACACAGCACTTGCTAGCTGCAAATTTATTCGCTTCAGAAATTTTTTGGTTTTCTGCTTGAGTTCAGTACCTTTAAATGTTCTGACCCCTGGGTGCTATTGCATCCACACTTCACACATTCTCTGTGCATGCTGTAAGCACAACTGGTCCTACACATTGGGACAAACTTTGCTTGCTTTCCACTTCAGTTGGGAAGCCATTTTAAATCCCCGCATTTATCTTCAAACCCACAGTTTCCACTGCTTCTGTCTTAGGGACTGCCCGCATTCTCCACCAATTGTGATGCCGACACCACATTGCAGTCTCTTTTGTCCCAAATGAGGCAGGAAACACCGTACTTTCTAAGCAGGGGTTTATTTACAGGGATAAATCATATGAGTAGGCCCACCGTCCCTTTGAGAAAAACCAAATAATAAAATCAAATCCTATTTCCATTAGGAAAGCTAACTACACATTTCAGCAGCAACCCTTACTAACCCGGGTGGATAGCTAAGCTCATTCCACCCCCAAACAGATATTATTGCTACGCACATAAAGTCTCTGTATACCGAAAATAAGGGTTTGGCTTATCTGTGAGTCAAACCGGCGATGTCACTGCTTCAGCACAGCTCTCTCAGCAGTGTCTCTCAGACTTCTTTTACCAGCCTCCATTAGCTGGGGAGCTCCTCTGTCTCATCCCTTCTCTGGGAAAAACTGTCTCTCAGTGCCTTGCTGCTTCCATGCTTTTAAGGCACTTCCTGATTAATTAGCCAGCAGGTGACCAGCCAAGCCAGAGAGGATTAACTCTATGAGAGCTGCAAAATCATATAACTGCACTATTCAGCCCCTAGAGGACAGCGATGGCACCACAATATATATATATATATATCTATATATATATATATCATAGAAAGGAATCAAATGCACTCCGTAATAAAAGTCACTGGTGTGGGTGCATATCCTATAATGGAATATAAGCAATACAATACCGTTTGGGAACGAAATCAGCAGGCAGCACTCCAGAATTGATCAAACAAGTGTATTGAATGAATAGACACAGAACCGACGTTTCGGTCCACGAGTGGGACCTTTCTCGAACCACCACCGTCGGTTCTGTGTCTATTCATTCAATACACTTGTTTGATCAATTCTGGAGTGCTGCCTGATATATATATATATATATATATATATATATATATATATATATACGATACCGTTCGCACGGGAATCAGCAGACAGCACTCAGGTTAAGATTTGTAGAATATATATTGTAGAAAAGACACAAATCACCAACGTTTCGGAACCCCAAATGGGACCCTCCTCAGGGTAGTGCACTCAGGAGCGCAGGGGGGAGAATGATGTGGGGTGCAGGGGGGGAGAGTGGTGTGGGGTGCAGGGAGGGGGGAGAGTGATGTGGGGTGCAGGGGGGGAGAGTGCTGTCCGGTGCAGGGGAGGGGACAGTGATGTGAGGTGCAGCGGGGGGCGGGGGAGAGTGATGTGAGGTACAGGGGGGGGGACAGTGATGTGAGGTGCAGGTGGGGGAGTAATGTGGGGTGCAGCGGGGGGTAGAGTGATGTTGGGTGCAGGTGGGGGAGTGATGTGGGGTGCAGCGGGGAGTAGAGTGATGTTGGGTGCAGGGGGGAGAGTGATGTGGGGTGCAGGGGGGAGAGTGATGTGGGGTGCAGGGTGGGGAGAGTTCTGTGGGGTGCAGGGGGGGAGAGTGCTGTGGGGTGCAGGGGGGGGGGGAGTGATGTGAGGTGCAGGGGGGGGAGTTATGTGCGGTGAAGGGGGGAGAGTGATGTGAGGTGCAGGGGGGGGGAGAATTGATGTGAGGTGCAGGGGGGGACAGTGATGTGAGGTGCAGGGGGGGGAGAGTGATGTGGGGTGCAGGGGGGGAGAGTGATGTGGGGTGCAGGGGGGGGAGTGCTGTGGGGTGCAGGGGGGGAGAGTGATGTGAGGTGCAGGGGGGGAGAGTGATGTGAGGTGCAGGGGGGGGGAGAGTGATGTGCAGTACAGGGGGGGGAGAATTGATGTGAGGTGCGGGGGGGACAGTGATGTGAGGTGCAGGGGGGTGAGAGTGATGTGAGCTGCAGGGGGGGAGAGTGATGTGAGGATAGAGGGGGGGGAGAGTTATGTGAGGTACAGGAGGAGAGTTATGTGAGGTACAGGGGGAGAGTGATGTGAGGTACAGGGGGGGAAGAGTTATGTGAGGTACATGGGGGGAAGTGATGTGAGGTACAGGGGGGGAGTGATGTGAGCTACACGGGGGGAGAGTGATGTGAGGTGCAGGGGGGAGTGATGTGAGGTGCAGGGGGGCAGAGAGTGATGTGTGGTGCTGTGAAGGGGGGGCGGAGCTTAATGGGGGGAAACAGAGCTGGGAAGGGGGGGGGTGGAGCTGTGAACGGGGGAGGGGAACGGAGACAGAGGGGGAGCGGGAAAATTAAATCCCGGCCAACGCCGGGTATATCAGCTAGTATATATATATATATATATATATAAAAGTATACATTACCGCATAGCAGCAAAAAGGGAGACAGCACTCAGGTGAATGAAAATAAATGTATTAAATACAGCACATAACTCCAACGTTTCGATCCCACAGGGGGATCTTCCTCAGGGTGAGTGTGAGTGTTTTTAATCCCCCTATCCATCCTTCCCTACATTAAATGTTACAGTGTTACACTATGGGGCGTGCACTCTCTGTTTTGTCTTTCTCATATATATATATATATATATATATATATATATATATATATATATATATATATATATAAAACAAAAATTGTAGCGCCACAGTATTAATAGTGAAAAACTAAAATAGTGACTAAAGTGTTAATAAAATATAGTGAACTTATGTGTAAAAATGCAAAGTGTAATTACTTGTAAACAACATATGAATTATTCATAAAAATGTATCACACAAAACTTCACAACATATACATAAAATATGTGAAAAGTGCAAAAAACGTAAAGGAAAAGAGTCCAACCAGTCCTTTTTAAATCAGTCCATAAATCATGTGGATAATTGATGCTGGTGTGGGGCGCTCTCTCTTCTTTGCTTATTAATGTAATTCATTTGGTGTACTCTTTGAGCAGGGTACGCTATTAACATATATTTGTTGTGGATCCTGAATAGAGGAACTTGGTAAGAACTCCTGTTTATGATTAAAAGCTGTCTGTACTTTTTGCTCTGACCGGGAAGTATTTCTGTAACAGCATGTTAATTAGTAGCATCTAACCACCTTCAAAGAAGTCTCTCATGGGAGACCAGACAATTACACAGGGACCACAAACACCAAACAGAATGAAGGAGTTAAATAATTAAGGTTTATTTCTGATGGAGCCAACAGGAGTAACACAATGCACAAATTCAGGCTCAACTCACCAAGACAGAGGGCTGCCAGGGGAATCCTAGCTCATTAGGTGCTGGGCATTACCGAAAATAGCTTATCCACTATGTCTTCCATGATCCTTTCACCTCAGAATATCTCAGTGACACGGGATGATAGCCTCTATGTTCTCCGTTCGTATTTCCCACTGGTCTCTGATACCGGGACTAACTAAAAACAACTGAGGGGCTCCGATTGGCGTTGGTTTGCATACTTTCCCGGCCTCCATCTGAAACCATGGAAAACTAGAGGCCGACCAGTCAGCAAAGAGATTGTCTTCGCTGAGCCAATCAGAGGCCGAGAGCTTGTGGGTGATGGACTAATCAAGGCCGAGGGTGATGACAGTACATTAAGGCTGACTACTTAAGGAGAGTGGAAAAGTCAAACTGACCAATGGGAATTGAACCGACGGGGCTACCTAGCACCTAGACCTTGGTTCCTAGTTTCAGCATCATACATTCCGGAGAGATAGGCACCTCACTGTTGGGGATGAACAATGCCCTTGCGCTTTGAGTACCTGTTTCCTGAATTTATTGTGTGCTGTCCTGGCTGAGTGAATTAACGACCCCCCATAGAATGAAGCCTGACAAACTACAGACAGTTCTAAATCACATGCGATATGGTAGTCATTGAAAATGCCCTGGGGCTCAATAGGGTGTACCCAGACACACAGAAAAAGGAGGAAAGAAGAAGGATTTATATACTTATGATCCCTTTCCACAATTTTTTTTTACATTTTGTTAGTGACATATGGTAACCCTACATCACTGTTGCCAATTGCTCACATCTTTTAAAACTCTAGTTAATCATTATTTAAGTAGTACAATGCCATCACATAGTAACATTTTACTGAAAGAAGAGTCTAGGCTAAAATCAGTGTTTGGTCTATCCAGCTATCCTAATTAGGGCAACTAATTTCAGTGCCAAATATTTCATTCTGGCCTTTACATATGAACTATCAGTAGAAAAGTACATGGCGACAAATATCTAACTTTAGTCAAAAGGATGAAGTTAAAATAGTTGAATTTCCTTAATTTGCTGATTATTTACTCACTTCATTCTCTGGAAGCACATTCCTTTGTAAAATAATAATTTCTCATGTCTATTCTCACCCCAGCGATTATTTCACTGTGCCTTCTTGTTTGCGAATACACAATAGTCATTGTTGGTTTAATATGTTGAAATGGGAATGATTAACTTATTAATTGGATTTGTCAACATGGGGGTGTATATATCAAAGTTTCATGGCTGCAAGACGTTTGCAAAAAATAGCACCTGATTTATTTATATTTTCATCTAGGTAAAGAGTTTAGATTACTAACCATCAAGATTCATCCTTTCCATTGCCATCTTTTAATAGATAATGAATGCTTTTATAATGTATTTAATACTAACTAAGCCTTTCTTTATATATATAATATGGTATAAATTTATCAATCATTTTATCTAATTAATTGTATAAATTTGTAGTAAAGTTATAGTAAAACAAATTAATTTATAGGTAAAACTTATACTTTTGATAATATATGTTGTTTATAATATTTGTTCATTTTATATTATGTTTTTTTTATATTTTATGGTTATTTATATCCACATAAAATTATTTAGTTTATGTATAACTTTATCATCCAATTTCTCTTATATATATCATGTCTTTGTATATACTCTGCTATTAGGTTAAACCACCCAGCACAGATGTTCTTTATATAATTGTAATTGATCTAGGTTGACTGGTATTTACATATTTTATTGGATTGTATTAGTATAAATATTCAGTCAACTCTACCAGTGTTTATCCCCTGATGAAATCCGCTGAGACGGAGGAAACGCGTAGGGTCACGTGGTACAGGAAACTACGGTGGCCAAGCAGCTCAATCTCAAGCTCCAGAGCACAGACGTCAGTTCCTGCATCCTGCTACTTGATCGGTGGGTGATTGAATACAGCCAGAAACATCTACCTTCCCTGCAGAGGAGAAAGGTTGTACCGGCAGCATATCCCACAGCAGGGCTGATTCACAGCAGCTACATTTGTATGCAGATGGAAGACTTCTGAAACCTGGACATCAGCGTGGTGCATGGGCTTGTCCCATAAATTGCTTATTTTAAACTGACAAAGTGTGAGTTGGCAATCGTCTGTTCATGATAATTAAAACCTTTTAAATCTGAATTTACACTAGGATCGGGTGCTTTTTCTTTCTTCTTTTTTTCTTAGATATCGTTGGGAAGTTGGTGATCCCAAGAATTAAGCTGCCCAGGACTTCTAATTCATTTTTAAGGATTTGTATGGACATCATTTTATATTGATTATACATTTTTGTCAACAATACAAAAGAGACTTACACACAATTTTTATAGGTATTTTTTTCTTTTTTTATTGTTTTTGTTGCCAACATACATTTTTTTATATATTTTTTATTTTTTCATATATTTTTTCACAATTTTGTTTTTTCACCTTTTATATTGCAATTTGCTTGGTTTCCTGCTAATCTAGAAGCATTGTCATATATCTGTGCTGGGTATATCATCCTGTAGTGTGAGGTCTGTTTTGCAGGGTTATAGGTGTATGCTAATAAGGGCGCTGTCTTTTATTTCTATATATATATATATATATATATATATATATATATATATATATATATATATAAATAATACATCAATTTCTGGGGGATTTTTTTGCTGTGGTAAACTCAGTGTTATTTTTTAAACCACTTTTTAACCCAGTTTTGCAGTTGAGAGACTTTAGTACATGGTTTCTTGTATCTGCCAGGGATTCCAAACACAATGTTAATAAAATAGGGGACACAGTCTGAATTAATTCATTTACTCCACCCCTCTATAAATTGGAGATAAATCAATGCTAAACAGAAATCTTCCTTAAGTAGATATCACCAAAGAAACCGGAGATTGCAAATAAATTGGTCACTGTAACAGTAGGGGCAAAATGGCCAGCATATAAAATTTTAAGCCCAGCCATTGCCCCTATCCATCAGGATGGATCTGCAGGATTTGCCCTGCAGATCCATTTTATACGGCTCAGCTAGCCCAAAAATATGTATTTTGCAATGTATGATTATATCTGGTAACTCTGTTTGTAATGTACTGTTTGGTGTTCACGGTAAAATGTATTTCATTGTTCCCTTGGTGTGCTAGGTTAGTAATAGACTTACACAGCCTTCATGCCAAGGGAACTGAGTACTCGCTAGATAAGACGGGGAGGTGCAGTGGCTAAAAGGAGAGTGGGGATGGGCGGCCCTCGTTTCTGGGAGACGTTGGTACGAAGAGCAGAGCCAGACACAGATGCGCCTATTTCTGTGGGAGATATCCATCCGGCCAAGGGGAACCGTTGTTGGGAGACATGAAAATCCCGGTTAATAGCGCTAATACTTTGACAACTGGACGATTTTTTTTGCATTTCTTTAGCTTTGAGGATACCCATTAACAGGGCTCGACAAATGCACTCGCCCGCTCGCCCATGGTGAGTTGATTTTAGCAGCTTGTGAGGCAGCGGCCGGTAGCAGAAGAGAAGGACTGAAGAGCGGAGTGGCACCGGAGGAAGACAGCTGGTAGTGGGAGAAGATGACCGAGGAGCCACTATGTCAGCAGAGCAGGGCGGCAGAGGTGTTACACGGCAGGCATCAATGGCAGCAGCAGCAGGAGTAGAACATTGGCAACATGTGAGCAGCACAGGAGAACAGCTGAGGAGGAGCTGTGCTGTAGCAGCGGAGACACCGCTGGGGCGTGCTCCTCCCCCGCCATCCTCCTGTGCTGCTCACATGCTGTCAATAATCTTTTCCTGCCGCCGCCGGCCGCTGTGTAATGCCTCTGCTGCCCTGCTTCGGTGACATGGTGATCATCGGTCATCTTCTCCCGCCGCCAGTTTTATTCCTCTGGAATCACTCAGCTGCCATGGTCTTCAGTCCTCCTCTTCTGCCACTGGCAGCCCACCATTTTCCTCCTCTGCTGCAGTGCTCCACCAAAGTCCGGTGAATGAGAGCAGTAGGGGGGTGAGAGAAGGACGGGGGTTGAAAGAGGAAAATTATAACACACAGGGTTTAACAAGGGCAGATACAAGGAATCCTGGGTAAACAGGAAAACAGGAAAGGTAAAATAAACAGAGCTGGGAAACAGGGACTGCAAATAGGGACATGGACAAGGTCATCGGCAAATAACAGGAGCACGGTACAGGGACGTGGATTGGCGACAAAACAAATTTGAAACGTCAGGAAGGAGCAACTTCCTTTAGTTTAAATAGGGGACAGAGGAGGAAGTGGGCTGCAATGCCTCTGAGTTGTAGTTTTCCTGAGCAACACTCATTGGACAACTATAGCACTGCAGCCAGAACAAAGTTCACAAGGACAGGCTTTCTGAGCACCCAAAATCTGGCCAATTGCCCATGCACACGTCTCACAGTAGGTGCCCCAAGGTGTGTGGTTAGTCCCACTGGGGGAGGAAGGTGTGGGGTAAATCCTTGTTTGCAATAGCGCTTATTACGGCATTGCCAAGCATTGATAGCCACTTTGGTATCCAAAGGGTAGGTAGTCTAATGTTAGGAACAGATTAACCCCATTGTAGCACTTTGCAGTCAGGTAGCCATGGGTTGCCAATGAATAGTTGCCTACTTGGGCTACTAAGGGGTTAATATATTAAAATACTGATAAAAGCATTTTTTAATGAACTTTTACAGCTAATCTATGTATTCTCTCACTTCAATGCCCTATTTATGCCCAGAATCTGGACTGGAGTAAAGCCAGACTAAGGCTAGGACCCCGCTGCCTGCTGCAGCGCATGCTATAGCATTCGCTGCAGGGACAAGAACTGCCCCTCAATGGGACCGGGACCGCTACCTCCCTTGGCCACTGCGCTGTGTGGCCAGATTTTCCTGAAGACAGAAAAACTGTCTTCAGAACTGGCGATGGAGCGCTGGCCACGCCCCCAGCTGTTCAGCCAATGAGGGCAAACCTGCCGGGTGATGTCATGGCCCACCCCCCCACCACGCCCCCATTACGCCCACCCTCTCTTATCCCTTGCATCTCAGTGCAGACAGGGGATCTCAGCTGCACATGCCGCCAGCCTTGCAGGCTCGCGTGCAGCGCCGACACCGGGTTAGTAGTTAGTAGTTAGTTAGTAGTAGTTAATTCTTCCAAATGCATTTGGCTCATTTTGAGAGTAATCAACTCTTTTCTTTACAAGTGATAGAATTAGTCTCTTCAATTGGCAGATAAACTGAAGCTCAAGTTCCACTCCTCCTGTGTAGACACATTGGGTGATGTCACACGTGACGCAAAAAGACGTGGTCTACAGTGAAGGAACAGGAGATTGTGAGAGCAGGGAAAATATAGCGGAACACTGTGTGAAATGCTTTTATCTATTCTGATTTGTTTAAGAGCAATAGTGGCTATTTTAAATAGATCTGATAAAAAAAGTTGAATGCACCATAGTGCTTATTTGCACCTTTTCTCTTTTGTTGTTCTTCTTACAGTATGACTTAAATACCTTTTTTCCCAGCGTTAACATTAACGCGGCTTAGTGAATACGGCATGCATATCATTAGTCTCATTTGTATATCGTTTACGTTAAAGGCCATTAGAAACAATAGTATGCCTTTTACAGGGGTAAAGCTGCGTTAACATTACGTTATTAACTTGGGTGAATGCTGTGTTACTATTAACGTGACCTTAAATTACAGAAGGTTATCGTCACAGTAAATTGAGCTTGGTGAATATGGGCCTACAATTGTGGAATTTGGGGGAGAGAATTCCAATAAGTATGATGTCTAAAATATTGTTAATTTAACTTTACAAAGTCAATTACTCTAAACTTTGCACCATAATTAATAGTCACCCCAGCAGCAAGAAATACCACTTTTAATTAGCTTTGTTTTATAAAATACATACGAAAGATAGTGGAAATCTCCAACATTCAGCTGAATGGCAAGTAAAATATCAACCCTAGAAAAATGTTGTGTTTTTGTTTAGTGAATACTTAGGCTTCAAGACTTAACTCTGGTAAATATTTATCTCCTGCTTTTGCAACCGTGGGTGCAAAGTTCCCTTACTTTTTAAACAGTGTTAGACTCTTTTGTATGATAAACTCTGTAGCAATGTTTTCTTTAGTTTTCAAAGATTTATCTTTACCAAGCATTGAGCAATGGATTTTAATTTTAATTATCTCGGAGAAGTTAAATCCATGCCAATTCACTCCACTTTGTACATTGAGCATCACACCCATGAATTTGTCCTCTAAAATAAATGTGTGCACAATCACTCATAGTGTAGTAGATAATTAAATACAGTATATACTGGCAGTAAAATAGGCTAGTATCGCACGTACAGAAATAATGTAAGAAGGCATATGACAGAAGCACTCTGCCTGTCCACCGTGGCATCCCAGGAGCACCAATCAGTGGTTGACGTCACGATCAGCTGTTTGGTCCATGAATTCAAGGATTCGGATGTAACTGCTGTGTATCATGGTGTATGGCACCAGCGCACCCAGGTGACATCTGAACTCTCCAACAGACAGACCACTGTGGCAGATAATACTAGTTGTCCGTGTCCTCAGCTGAGTAACCTCTTTGGATGTTTATTCCCAGGGTGCTCGCGCTGTCCCAGGACAGGTCAAGGCCAGTGTAATGTCGCAATAAAAACCACGAGTCGAATAGATACAGTATAACATTGTTTTTATCTGCCCCAGTGGACTGTCGTTGGAGAGTTCTCATTTCACCTAGGTGCGCTAGCGCCATACACCATGAGACACAGTAGTTACCTCTGTGGACTCTTTCGGATGAAAGCACTATCCTTCTGTCATATGCCTTTTTACTTAGTTATTTCTGTATGTGCACTTCTCACCATTTTAATATATATTTAATTATCTACTGCTCTGAGTGGTTGTGTGCTCTTTTCTTTCTTTCTTTTTCTTACAGATTTGCAATTTGGAGCCCACGTTTTTGAAGAGCAACACACCAAAAGTGAATGTGCTACTCCTGCACACTATTTTCACAGATAGGGTGATTTTTCACTATTTTATGTTCACTTTTTCACTTGTTGTATATTTTGAATCACTTACTGTACTAACAGCATCAGCTGATTTACTCACGTGTTTGTTTCATTGGCTACACATATATGTATTTTTAGGTAGTTCACGCAACAATAGAGATTTTTTTGTTTAGCACGTTTACACAGTTTAACCCTTTGAGTGCCACGTTTAATATTTTCAAAAATAAATGTTTATTTACATGCATGTACCATGTTAAGTGTGTGTATATGTATGTATACATATGTGTACAATGCTAACGAAATGTACAGTATAATGATAAAGGTTAAAAGTATGTGTTTAGCCATATCAATAGATTTAACCTATGTCCATCTGTTGTGGGTGAGTTATTATGTTTTAAGTTTTCAACAAAAATATATTCTCCGTTTACCTGATCGGCAGGAGCACGCAGACCTCACCGCAGCAGGGGACACAGCCCCATACCAGCTTCTCCGGCGAACCCATGGATAACAGCCAGCTGATTTGGGCCAACACTTCGTGTGACACGGGGCTCTGGTAAGGGTAGCAGTTTCTGTTCTTCCCGTGATTTACTCGGCGGCATGTATTACTATGTGTGGCCCTGTACTTCTAACAGCTACTGCTTTTTAGCCCCCACCCGCTTTAGTCTAAACACGTGTGTTTGGTTATACCCTTATTCATTTACTGCTGACAGTTGTGTGGTCACCTCCGTTCACCTTACACAGGATACCTTAGGACTGTTCACTGTACAGCAAGCTTTTGTAGCATCGGACTTTTGTTCTGAAAACAACGCCTTTCTGCGGCAGTATAATATATACTCTATATATACTATATATATCTGTTACAACCGGCCTGCAATTAACACATGTAAGCCCAGGCAGACAATTACTTTCCATCACTTAGACATTGTTGTATCTGTCAGACAGACACATATTGTAGATTTTATTTTATGTTTTCCAAAACTTTTATCCAAATCATGACGACAAAACAGGGTAGGGAAAATACATAAATAAGCACTATCCACTTAAATTAACTTACTTACTGATTACCTTCAAAACTGGCAAGGAAAAAAACTGCACGGTCACCGAAACTGCCTTGTGTCACGACAATGCAGTAGGAAGGCTACAAAACCACTTCTTAGGATTTGGGGCTCCATCAATCCACTTTCAAACAGATAGTCTACAAATGGAGAACATTCAAGACCACAGTAACTCTACCCAGGAGCGGTGGTCCTACCAAAATCTCTCCAAGGACCAACCGGCAAATTATCCAGGAAATCACAAAGAACCCCAGAGTAACATCCAAGGATCTGCAGGCCACTCTCGCCTTGGCTAATGGAAGTGATAATAATTCAACTATCAGAAAAAGATTGAACAAGAAGGGTGTACTGTACATGGAAGGATAGCCAGTAGGAAACCACTGCACTCTAAAAAGAACAGTACTGCTTTAGAGGACATAGATGATCCACAAGACTTCTGGAATAATGTTCTCCGACCAGATGAGTCAAAGGTAGAACTTTTTGGCCTCAATGAGAAATATTATATTTGGCGAAAACCAAAACGGCTTTTGAACAGAAGAACCATATCCCCATGGTGGTGGATGTGTGATGGTTTGGGACTGCTTTTCTGCTTCAGAACCTGGACGGCTTGCCATCATTGACACAGTCATTAATTGTGCATTGTATCAGAAGATTCTTGAGGAGAATGTCAAGCCATCCGTCCGTGAGCTGAAGCAAACGTGGTCATGCAGCAAGACAATGATCCTAAACATAGAAGCAGATCTACAAAAGAATGGCTGCAGAAGAAAAAATGCCACGTTTTAGAATGGTCTAATAAAAGTCTGTACCTAAACCTCATTGAAATGCTGTGGTGAGACCTGAAGTGAGCTGTCCATGCAAGGAAGCCCTCAAATATCACTGAGTTGAAGCAGCTCTGTAAGGAGGAATGGGCCAAAATTCCTCAAAACCGATGTGAGAGACTGAACAGCAGTTACAGGAAACACTTAGATTAAGTTATTGCAGCTCAAGTAGATGTCACCGGGTACTGAATCTTAAGGTTCACATACTTTTTCACACATAAATATTGAATGTTTAATCATTTGTGAATTAATAAATGTTGAAAAGGTATCATGTTTTTGTGTCCTTCATTTGTCAAGGTTATCTTTATCTATTATTAGGACTGATATTAAGATCTAATAACATTTTAGGAAGGTAGAACCTATAGCACTGGAAGAGAAAAGACAAAAAACAAATCATAGTGAACCAGGGATAACCCCCTCCGTTGAAGGAACTCACAAGATTGCTATTCTTTTGCGCAAAAGGCTGGAATGGAACTGGAACCAGCAGCCAAAAGATGAAAAGGGGAGGAGACCCCTTGTATGTCATGTTCAAACTGCCACGATAGGAACAAACTTTCAGATGTAAATGCATGGTTAGAGATCAGCCCTTGGGCTGTGGTAGAAAGACGCCACATCCAGCTCTATGCCGGTGCTCCTCCGTGTACGACTTGCAACTGGAATGAAGTCCTTCCACATCACGCGATGGAATTTCTCTATAGTTCACATGTTCACCCTACGCGTTTTTCTATGGCTTTGTCACGGGTGCGGATCTGCACCCCTGACAAAGCCATAACAAAACGCATAGGGGTGAACGCGTGAGAGAGAGAGAGAGCCCAGCTGTAGACATTGCCGTCCATCAGGTGGACTAATCCAAATATCGCAGGAGGAGAGATCCATCACATGACGCGGAAGGACTTCATTCCAGTTGCGAGTTGTGCATGGAAGAACACCAGCATAGAACTAGGTATGGTGTATTTCTCCACAGCCCTGGGCTGTTGGAAAGGAAAATCTTGCAAGAAGCCAAAGAAAAGGACAGATTGCAGTACAGTATGTGTAAACACTCACTCACCGGACATATTGAACCACTGGCAATAATGAGTACTATCTTAAAGACCAGAGACATAACATAAAACACAGACAAAGCTCAGTGCACATCCAGAAAAACCCATATACGGTACAGTGCCTAAATATACATGTATAAATAACTAATAAATAAAATGGTCTTTTAGTTTAACATTTTGGCCAAATTGTTGTAAGCCCTTGAGTCAAACTTCACGGCAGACCACGTTCAAGGGTCCCTACACTAATATAAATTCTTAATAACCTGTGCATTGCCAGGAAGAATGATTTATAATAAATCTGTCAATATGAGTTGCAAAAGTTCTAAGTCTGATTGAAACTTTTATTAACCTGTACATTACCAGGAAAAACACTCTGTAATAGATTTGTCACAATCACACTGCATGCAGGCAAGTTCCCCTGATAGTTGGAGATGCCATGGAGTGAGCTTTTAACCATTTAAATGTGGGAGGGAGTGAGCTTCAATTGGATAGGAGGTTGCCACCCTCCAAAACAGCCAAGACTAGCTGCACAAGAATTATAAAACATACAGAACACCTACAAGCTCAAATTGAACCCCCAAAATACCCACAACATATATATAAGCCTCTAAGTTTCACAGAGGAGTGCTACTGAGCATGGCAATTTATATTTAAAACCAGAGACATAACATAAAACACAGACAAAGCTCAGTGCACATCCAGTAAAACTTATATACGGTACAGTGCCTAAATATACATGTATAAATAACTAATAAATAAAATGGTCTTTTAGTTTAACATTTTGGCCAAGTGAGTGAGGCTGATGAGAAAAACTCCCACAGGATCGGCGTCCCCCAGAGCAGATGACGTCACTTCCGGTTTCCGGTTAGGGTGAGACGCACCGGTGACACGCACGCCTGCCGAGGCAGAGGGGGGACAGAGAACAGCTCATTCATTGCTGAGATCCAACCTGTGTGATCTAAACGCTTGTTACCTTTTAAAACCATGTGAGTGTATTGCACATATACTTACTTTTAAAGATATTTTGTACAGTCTGCACTATGTCCGTTTTATTATTCACTTAAGGTCTCCAGCACTTACCATTCCACTTACCTGTCTGACGGTCCAACGGGCTGACACACATAAAGAAACCTTTATGGGAACATTGCTCACTCTACACTTGTGAGTATCCAGCACACTGCACCTTGATATTTATCACATATCAATCACAATACTGCACCATCAGGGAATTTTCTTCTGTTTTTTACATGACATTGCGCTTCCTGATGATTTTCACTTCTTCACTGTCCACGGGATCGAGAGAACGACCCCACACTGGGTTAAGCAGCATTAATTCATGTTTGTATAAGTATCACATTTTTTCACATCTGTGTTTATAATTTTGGAGCGCCACTTTTTGATATATTTGCCTGCCACAAGGCTATTGAATGGCCATTTAACCCCCCGGTAGAAACCAGGAGGCGAAACCTGCAACTTGAGCAGCTCAACTCCGGAGGACCCCATGGTTTCCATCCTGAAAGAAAAGGGGTTACATTGCCAATTAAGGGCGTAATGGGCATAATGTTTCTGGTATTTTTTTTTATACAAAATTCTGAGACTTCTAAGTATTTTATTAATAATAATAATAATAACAACTTTATTTCATATAGCGCTTTTCTTTCAATGGGACTCGAAGCGCTTCACAATTACGTTTTTCCTCTATTTGTATCTGGGGATTATTTCCAAGGTGAAAACCCTTCCTCAATATTGCTTACATGTATCATGAGGAATAAACTTGCTTTATTCTGTTTTACAGAAACCCTTACGAGTTCTGCACTGATTCTGAAAGAACATTTTTTTCTCAGGTTAAAATATCTTTTGTTGGGCCAACATTAGTAAAGGCTAATTTATCAATGGAACCCGGCTGCAAAATTGATGCAAAAAACACACTAGATTTATCAAAGGAAAATAAACCCAAATGCTTTAAATTTCATAGATGTGGTGCACATTGGAGATCTTGATACACAAAGGGTCTTTTTTTAATTAAAGTCTTCCAGTTCCAAAACTGGGGGAAAATAGTGCAAAAAAAAAATGGCACTAGGTTTATCAGAGGAAAAGACCATATTTATCTGATAAATGTGATGCAACTTTTTGCTTCAGTTTAACACCTGGTACACTTTGATAAACCGACTCCCATAAACTCCATGGTGTGTATAGTATTTTATGTCTTTATTTATATAGCGCCATTAATGTACATAGCGCTTCACAGTAGTAATACACGGGGTAATCAAGTAAATAACAGATAAAATAAACAACAGGTCATGGGAATAAGTGCTTCAGACATAAAAGTAACATTAAGGAAGAGGAGTCCCTGCTCCGAGGAGCTTACAATCTAATTGGTAGGTAGGGAGAACGTACAGAGACAGTAGGAGGGCATTCTGGTAAGTGCGTCTGCAGTGGGTCAAGCTTTATGTATCATGTGTCCAGTATTATCCACAGTGCTATTCATATGCTTCTTTAAGCAAGTGTGTCTTAAGGTGGGTCTTAAAGGTGGATAGAGAGGGTGCTAGTCGGGTAATGAGGGGAAGGGAATTCTAGAGGTGCGGGGCAGTCAGTGAGAAAGGTTTAAGGTGGGAGAGGGCTTTAGATACAACGTGGGGAGAGAGAAGACATCCTTGAGCAGAACGCAAGAGTCGGGATGGTGCATAACGAGAAATTAGGGCTGTGATGTAAAGAGGGGCAGAAGAGTGTAAAGCTTTAAAAGTGAGAAGGAGAATTGTGTATGATCTTTGAATACTGCAAAAAATATTGATTGCAAGTACCCGTATTTATTGTTCAATTAAATGGTAGAAAAACCTCCCATTGTCATTGGCTCCAAGTCTTAGTTTGTGTTTCAGTGCACTTTGGAAGGAATTACAGGTGCAGTCATATTTACAGACCATTTTTAATCTATATCTGGTTTGTGATGAATTCATTTTCTTTTGTTGTTTTTCATCTATGTCCATAATCTATTTAATTGAAATATATAGGAAGAAGACAGTGAGTTCATGTGGTGGTGGTGGATACCAGCAGGGCCGCCAACAGAAAACATGGGGCCCAGGACAAACATTTTAAGCAGACCCCCCCCCGTGTCGGCAGTATTGCGAGGTCCCCCCCATTTCACACCTCACGAGCCCCCTTTCTTCGCCCCCCTCTTCCCATGTATTTCTCTCCATTCCGGCTCACCCCCTCTCACCCTCCCGTCTCGCATGTATTTCTCTCCCCTGCGTCTCACTCTTACTCCCTCTTTTCCTCACTCACCCCCTCTCTCCTCTCCCTCCGTCAAGTCAATTACCCCACGCTCACTCATTTCCTTCCCCTCACACAATGACCCCCATAAGATATATACCAAAAAACTTCCCACCCCCAATGCAAAAAACTTCCCACCCCCAAATGCATACAAAAAACATCCCCACCCCCCAAATATATACAACCCCACCCTCCCAGATGCATACAAAAACCCCACCTACCCAATACATATAAAAAAAACAATACATATAACACCCCCATACATACATACATACATACATTACATACATACATACATACATACATACAAAAACACATACAGTTAGGTCCGGAAATAATTGCACTGACACAATTTGCATAATTTTGGCTCTATATGCCACCACAATGGATTTGAAATGAAACAACCGACATGCAATAGAAGTGCAGACTTTTAGCTTTAATTCAAGGGGTTGAACAAAAATATTGTATGAAACGTTTAGGAATTGCAACCATTTTCATACATAGTCCCCTTATTTAAAATCTATTTGGACAAATTAACACAATCATAAATACAATTTTCATTTTTAATACTTTGTCGAGAATCCTTTGCAGAATCCTGTTTGACGTCTGGAATGCATGGACATCACCAAACGCTGGATTTCCTCCTTTGTGATGCTTTTCCAGGCCTTTACTACATCTGTCTTCAGTTGTTTGTTTGTGGGTCTTTCTGCCTTAAGTTTTGTCTTCAGCAAGTGAAATGCATGCTCGATCGGGTTGAGATCAGGTAATTGACTCGGCCATTGCAGAATATTCCCCTTCTTTGCCTTAAAAAAACTCCAGTGTTGCTTTTGCAGTATGTTGCTGCTTCTGTCTTCTGTCACATCATCAATAACCACTAGTGACCCAGTGCCATTGTAAGTCATGCATGCCCATGCCATCACATTGCCTCCACCGTGTTTTACAGATGATGTGGTATGCTTCGGATCATGAGCTGTTCCAAACCTTCTCCATACTTTTTTCTTCCCATCATTCTGGTACAGGTTGATCTTAGTTTCATCTGTCCAAAGAATGCTGTTCCAGAACTGGGCTGGCTTTTTTAGATATTGTTTGGCAAAGTCTAATCTGGCCTTTCTATTCTTGAGGCTTATGAATGGTTTGCACCTTTTGGTGAACCCTCTGTATTTGCTCTCGTGAAGCCTTCTCTTTATGGTTGACTTGGATAATGATATGCCTACCTCCTGGAGAGTGTTCTTCACTTGGCTGGATGTTGTGAAGGGGTTTTTCTTTACCGTGGAAAGGATCCTATGATCATGCACCACTGTTGTCTTCCATGGACGTCCAGGCCTTTTTGTGTTGCAGAGCTCACCAGTGCGTTCTTTTTTTCTCAGAATGTATCAAACTGTTGATCCGGCCACTCCTAATGTTCCTGCTATCGCTCTGATGGTTTTTTTTTTTTTTTTTTTGCAGCCTATGGATGTCCTGTTTCACTTGCATTGAGAGCTCCTTTGACCGCATGTTGTGGGTTCACAGCAACAGCTTCCAAATGTGAATGCCACACCTGGATTCAACTCCAGACCTTTTACCTGCTTAATTGATGATGAAATAATGAACGAATAGCCCACACCTGTCCATGAAACAGCTTTTGAGTCAATTGGCCAATTACTTTTGGTCCCTTGAAAAAGAGGGGGCTACATATTAAAGATATGTAATTCCTAAACCCTTCCTCCAATTTGGATGTGAATACCCTCAAATTAAAGCTGATAGACTGCACTTTTAGTCCATATTCATTATTTAACTGTAACTTGAATTTATTTTGGTACACAGCCGAAATAACAAAACTTGTATCAGTGTCCAATTATTCATACACACACACACACACACACACACACACACACACACACACACACACACACACACACACACACACACACACACACACACACACACACACACACACACACACACACACACACACATAAAAAAACCTCCCCAAAACATACCCCAACCCATATAAAAATACCCCAAGCCCCCCCAATACATATAAAAATTCCCCCATGCTCTCCAATACATATAAAAATTCTCCCAAGCCCCCCAATACATAGAAAAATACTCCCAAGCCCCCAAATACATATAAAAATACCCCCAAGCCCCCCAATACATATAAAAATACCCCCAGGCCCCCCAGTACATATAAAATACCCCCAATACATATAAAAATACAGACTTAGATTGGGTCAGGCCAGGCCCGGTGTCTTCAGGGGTCCGCTGGCTGCGGAGGCCCGGCCGGCGCTGCACATTTCCCCCGACCTCTGGCCAGGCCCTGCTGCAGGTCTCTGACATCAGCACACGGCGCACCGGAAGCTGGGTCAAGCTCACTTCTGGTGCGCTGACGTCAGAGAGCCCCGTCACGCGCCGGCAGTGGCAGCTTGGCGGCATGGGGCAGAGAAAGGAAGAGGCTTATAGGTAGCTGAGAGTAGGAGCCCGGCTGCGACCAGCAGCTGCGCCTGGTCAGAGGAAATGTGCAGCGCCGGCCGGGCCACCCCAGCCAGTGGGCCTGGGACACCAACCCTGGGTAACAGAAGTACTTACTGAACCTTACACAACAAGCATGTTGCAAACAGAGACATTATGAGTAGTTATGATTGAGAGAATGATTAATACAGTGAGAAGTAAACATCTGCTCACTTGTAATTATGATTCTTTTCTAAGAAAATGAATGGACAGGTTCTTGGTATGTAGATTATTAGTTTTCACCTGACCTGATTTAAACCTAATCTGCCCATCTGGCAACACACGGGTTAAAATGTAATTGCAATGATTTTGGACAGAGGCAATAGGTCCTATGTATCAAACTTTCACAGCTGCAAATCTGCTTTTAAAAACGACTCCAGATTTATCAAATCCCATTGCTTTCAAATTCAATCTTCTTTTTTGTATATCTGATACTGTATTTGGACCAGTTTTGCATTTGTGATATTATAACAAATAAAACTAATTTAATTAAAATTCTGGAAGCAAATCAATTTCTGGATTAGCAGACCATTAAAATATACTTTACAGAGAACCAAACAAAATGAAGAGAGCATTTTTGATGTTCTATTTCATTTGGGCTGTGACATTGTGATAACTGTATATTTAATATAATACCATGGTGCAAGAGTACATATTTTGCAGAATATTTTATATTTTGCAGAATATTTTTTAAATGTCTGAGGTCAGAATGTCCAACTGTATTGTATATTATGGCAACAATAATAAATGAGTCTCCCATGGACATACAGAGATGACATTCATTTCCATTTGTATTCTTAGTCTAAAAACACTGCAACCTTTGAATTTACAACCTGAATATGACATTACTTTAGTGAATTATCTCCTAAAAGTACTTTTACACAGCTACAAACAAGTGATTGGGAGGACATGTACAGTATACATCTGTAAGGATCTGTAGGGATGACAGCATAGTATTGACTTGATGGATGTTATTTCCCTAGACTCAGCAATGTTGTGAACTAATTTAGAAGCTGAAGCATTAGTAGTAGTGAGATGGAAGTGACATCCAGCAGTTTCCCCTGCCCTTGTCTCCCCTCACTCTTGGCGTTGTTTTGGGATTAAAGCAACTTCAGAGGTTCAGCCCCATAGAGAAACGCAGCTGGTGACGTTTGGTAAGAAAGATCCTTGCTGTGAAACCACGACAAGAATTCCAGTAAGTTGGCAACACTGAAACAAAGCAGATAACAATAGGGAAAGCCCTTCAGTGCAGAAAGGAATGTATCAAGTACTGTTCTCTCATAGTGACAGGAGACATAGGGAAGGCAGAGAGGGTTTCAGAGGATGTGATTTGCTTTACTTTCTCTGGATGCTAGGAGGAGAAATCTGGTTTTCCCTTTGTGATTCCTAAGGTGCCAGCAAACTCATTGAATATTCTGATCTGCCCCCAATGCTTCATGTGGCTTGACCCCGGTGCTGTGTCGTACCAATTCTCCAGGGAACCCTGAACCTGCATAAAACAAACGGCGCAGAATCCACAGTGAAAAATCCACAGTGATATATAGCAGTGCATAGAAAAACTACCTTTAGTACGAGCTGAAATCGATAGATAGGCTTATGATGGCAACATACATGTTAATACAGTTAAAGATACGCATACTATTAAAATAAAGTCACCGCAGTATAAAAAAAACATTCACAGTCAAATAGTTTGTTGCTGGGATTCTTGTAAAGATACAAATTAAGTAGCCTGTGGATTGTAGCAATACAGGGGGAAGTGTGTGAGATTTCAACCTATTCAGAATTACATACTGTGTAGGGCATTTACAATACACATTTTGCTCCACTTGCAGATAGTACAACACCTGTTGCTTGCCCTCCAAGGCTGGAAAGTGAGTTCAAATAAAAAGTGAATTATGCCAAGTGACATTTTTGTATGCAGAAGCAGGGAGGAATACATTCGAAAATTAGGCTGTTTAATATGTTGAAATATTTATTTGTGGCCTTTTAGATTTTCATTTGAAAAAAAAATGTATGTTTCTAGTGGGGATTACTTAAAGTGTTTTTCATTCACCTTTCCATTTAAAGTGAAGCATTTCAAGTTAACAAGAAAAATAAAGTATCTATAAATAGTTTTGTATTTATTGTTACTTGCTTTCTGAGTTATGATCTATGTTTTTGTTTAAATGAAACACGTTTTTCAAATAGACTAAATGCAACCACACTCAGCAAATACTGTTCCCTATTATCACACCTTATTTCAGTGTCAATGTGTAGCACACCTTATTTCAGTGGCAATGTGTGTATTGCTTGAACATATTGATCTTTTCATATATTAATAATATTTGTTCATTTAATTCAAATGACTCTATAATACTTTATGTAACCACCAATATCCATAATTCAGCCTTACTGGTTTAGATGATTTATTTGTATATACAGTACCGTTTTATATATCTATGAATGACAGATCACCTATGTAACAGATTGAAGTACATAGTAAATTAAAGCCCGTTATGTGAGACAAGTGGATTGGCATCTCTAGCAGTTTCTGTGTGATTGAGTTATGCTGGTTCCTGGGCTGTAAGGTCTAAAGAGCTTTATGTGATGTCTGGAGGGTGGGAGTTTATTGAAAACGCGATGCCTCAACTGGAGAACACGCCTTTCTTCCACAACTAGCTAGATAAGAAAAAAAGACAACTACTGGGCTACTTAAGGAGTTCACAGTAGTCTCACTTGGACCAGCTCCATCCCTGCAGGCTGGTCCATTCTCTCCATGAGACAGAGATGGGAGCTCTCCACAGGATGCAGAGACCTGCTGCTGTCCTCATACTGGGGCTGACCCTCACTTGCTGCATACAGAACACCAATGGTCAGGGTAAGCCAGCAATCAGTGTTATACTTTCCCACCAATCTCCCAGGATAAGGGATCTTACAGACATTCCAAATTGTTCTTCCACCGAATCGTCTGTCTAATATATATTTTTTGTCTGATAATGTTACTCGTTTTGTTCGATTCACTTAAAAAATTTTTTTTAATTGTTCATTAAAGTGGAAAGAAATGTATATATACATGTTTCAATAAATTTAACCCCATTCAGTGCTGGACAGATCTGATAACTTGGTTTTTATGGCTCTGTAGGATCCCCTGCTACGAAACTGGATTAATAACTGTTGTGTTTCCTTTATACATTTGTTGTATGTTTTCCAATAGCATAACACTAATATAAGACCCTTGCACTGGTAGCTCATTGCAAAGCAACCATTGTGGAACACGGGAAGTTTATTCATCCTACATAACAGCCTTTCTGAGATGCATGATGTAACATTCTTTAATAAGCACCCTCTAATTAACACAGCCATACACCATGCTTATACCCCTGTTACTTTCACTGAGTCCAACCCCATTGCCTCTATGCTCCCTTTCCCCATGTTATTGCTAAATAAAACCATAGCCCTGTTTATGCACTTAGATGATTGGTGTTTGTGGTGAAAATTGCTCGGAAACTGCTAGTGATCTCTGTATAAACAGATGTTAGGTCTGCATGTAGCACAAAGCCTCTCCCAGCCACAGATTGCAAGTTCTCAGAGAGAACTTTTTCCCTGGGCTTTACGGTTGCCTGGCAACCAGAGCTAGCATGTGACTAGCAGACAACCCAAAGAGTGTGGGGCTCTGGCACTAATCTATCTGTGATGGAGTCTGCCCCTCACTATGCTGCTGCTTGGAAATCTTTTTTTTTTTTTCACCATTCCTCTTGTCCTGCGAACAACTTAATTGCCATACAATGAAAATGAAACCCTATTGTTGCAGGCTTAACTGCAGTTAAAATTGATTTCCTGGCCCACATATTGGCAATGCCACTGCAGGGTTGCATAGACATATTCACATTGTAATCTGCTTTCTTTTCTCAACTCCTAGTGTAAGCTTCTTAGAGGGAATCAACTAAGTAATTATACAGCAAGTGCTGCTAGCAAGCAACACCCAGCCACATAAACTTGCTTTGGCAACTGTGATTTCTAGTGCAATTGCTATATTTGTTATTATAGATTTTTATATAGACTTAAGTATGAAAACATGAATGCTAATATCCCAACACACATCCATATACAGCAGTTACCCAATAACCAGATAGAAATAATCACAAAGACATAACTGGGATTACCACAACACACATCCACATACTGAAGATAACCAATAATTATACAGCAACAATCATGAAAATATGAATAGTAATATCACAACACACACCCACATACAGCAGATAGGTAATATTCAACAAATGTATTGAATGTATTGTTTTCTATGGAACATAAGCTGTTGAGGAGAATCAATGCAAGTGTAGATTTTCTTACTTATCTGTAATGTTCTTGCTTTGGGAGCTCTACAACTGTACAAACAGGGAAGTATAATTTATTTGGTTAATTTTTTAGCAATGCAATATACAGTGTAGCTGATACTTAAATTAGTGTTTTGAGGTCCTGGATTAACTTTCACTCTTTTTCAGGAAATTATAGAAACCTTTAATTTTTTTGTTTCTGATCAGTGGGAAGAGGCCCAATTCCAAGTATATTATGAACAACAGCATTAAGAACGCCATTTAGTTATTAAATTAGTAATCAGCCAGTGGTAGTGTAATAAAAAAAGCATACATTTGTAATGATGCAGACACATTAACTGAATGGCACGCAAGGTGTTGGCTGTAATTTTTGCTGTATTGCTAGAAATTGGACAATTAATCTAAAATACCAAGTATTATACATGTAGCAACATTGTTATGCATAGTTGAAGTATTCTGGTGTCTGCCAGATAGAGAGCACACAACTGGTAAACACTAACACAACTATATTGCCATAGTATTTTGTGACTCGCCACTCATTTCTAATTCAACTTCAATTTGTTCTGGAAATGTATAGTAGTAACAAGAGAAAGAAGTTGCAGATTTGAAGATATTTTAGAATTGACTTGTTTTTTACAGAGCTGTTACCAAAAGCTTGAAGCTTTATGGCTGCAACAAAAGTTACTTAAAAAACATATGTTCTTTGTATAAAAGATCAATTAAATTGCATCCTTTCACGCTCCTAATGTGCTTGATTTTACAGTTTTTCTGGATGTTTGTGTGTTTTCCTTCCTTTTTGCTACTTAAGATGGTTTAGTGTTCTGGGATACAGTAGACACCATACAACATAATCAGACTAATTGAGTATTAGCTGTCTCTGTGACCTGACGGTGGCATTTTGTTAGAAGCAACAAAAAGATGAATGCATGGGTGAAGGCATATGTATAATCTCAACAGTAATAGATAAAGTAAGTTCATTTATGGTGAACTGCTATGTGCTTACAACAAATAGCTAATTTATTATGTCAGGTCAGAAAATGACCTGTCTAATTTGTATTTGTAACATGACACAAAATAAATTATGGTGAGTAAAATAGTGACAAAAACCTTCCACCTGTCTGAGACATGTGAATGTGCTCACAAGTGGTACAGTATTTTGATTTGCTGTATCAGGAACTTGAATACCACAGCTCATGGCCACATAAGCATGTCATAAAAATATAACAATTATACCATAACATGTTTAATAGATACATACTTTTTGCTATTTGATGCTTGCTATTCACTAGGGTAATTCTAACTGTTTTTCCAAATTAGATTCTGTAATTTAAAGAATAGTTTATTAAATTAGGGTATTGAATGACATTGAATGAATATATATATTAAAAACATAATATATATATATATATATATATATATATATATATATATATATATATATATATATATATATATATATATATGTGTTTGTGTGTGTGTGTATATATATATATATGCATGTATTAACCAAAAGCTATTATTGTTGGCTATAAATTGGATTGATTCTTTATTTCACAATGTCCTTTCTGCCTTCTTGATCTGCCTGTAATAATTTACCCATAACCATATGTGGGGTAGTGATCCACATAAGGAATTTGCAAGTTCATCACCTAAAGTTAGAAATAGGACACAACCTTTCAAAAACTAGTTAAAATTTGAAAGTAGTAGATGAGTGGACCGCAGGTCAGATTACTGACTGCTAGAGTTACTGAAAACCACTAGAAGGCAAAGTCCAAAATGAAAGAAGGTATCAGTGGCAATGTAAAGTAAGATTGATGTGCGATATATGAAAAACCTTTCTTCTCTCAACAAGACAGTCTTAAATGTTCTTTCACATGTTGAGCTGAATAGAAATCTGAGCAATGAAATCCCCTTTTAATCTAGATTTTTCTTCTATGAGTTTTGCAAGAAAAGAGCAAAATACTAATTTGGGCAAACCAAAATACTATTTCATTAAAAATTTTTAATTAGTTTTTTTTCCCCCTATAAAGCCACCTGAATTGATATATCTGTCAGCCATGTGCATACTTGTGTTCAGTATGAGCAGATAAAATAATGAATGTTTGTCTTTCTTGGTACTATGCTAAATCATTTTAATTATTTCCCACTTTTCAAATGTTTGTCAACTTGTACTCAGAGTATTTTGAAATTCTCTTGAATGGCTTATGTGCTTTGAATCAGTATGGTAAATGAAAGAGAAATGACAATCCATTACCATTTCAACATAGATACATTATTAATACGATCTTAGATAAACAAATATTAGAATTGATGCATTTTCTGTATATGCATTATCCTGTAGTGCAGGGGTTCTCAACTCCAGTCCTCAGACCCCCCCCCCCTCAACAGGTCAGGTTTTCAGGATAGCCCTGCTTCAGTACAGGTGACTCAATTGGTGGCTCAGTCAAAGACCGAGCCACTGATCGAGCTACCTGTGCTGAAGCAGGGATATCCTGAAAACCTGAACTTTTGGGGGTGTCTTGAGGACTGGAGTTGAGAACCCCCTGTATAGTGCTTCTAGGGACATTTCATAGAGCAAAAGGTTTCAGAATAATGATTTACAAGCTGACACATTTATAACTCATTAGATGATATATTGATAACACTGCAAAATGTTAATTAGTTTTGTAACTGAAAAAGAGTCAGGCAGTCAATAGTTAATGGATAACGCAAAAACAGTCAACTAAATAAACCACTTGTTAATTAATGATCAGTTTATACACTGTATGTCTTGTTATATTTCTTCATTTTGTTTCTTCTGCCAGTGATTATAATTCAGTTCCGATACATGCAACACAAAGCACATTGTTATCCTTTTAAATACCAGTTCAGTCCGCACCAAAACATTAAGGCTCATTGTTTATTAATTTGACATTTTTTCCCAGGATAAATTTAGTAATACCTCCAGTTCTATATATATCCCCTCAAACCTCCCTCCAAATAAACTAGGGAGAGATGCCGGTGCTGAAAAAGAAGCACACCTGAGGTACTCAGGGAAATATACATTCCTGAAAGGATCTCCATAAGAACTATATTGGGTTGATGAGCCTAAGGCACCTAGTGACTGAAATTGTGTAATGGTATCAGGCCCAGCAGGAGTAGAACCCACAACCGCTGCTTTTCTAGGCAGCAGCTCCTGCAGAGCTAAACCTGCTGATAGCTTACACCTTTGTAATTGTCTACTATCATATCTCCAAAGCAGAGCTGGCCTTACCTTTGGCGGTGCCCAAGGCGGCATGCCTCCTCCAGCAGCACCGTGACGTCACAGTATAACGACATTGCGTTGTCGTGGCAACGTGGAACGTCGCCAGTGATGTCACAGAGTAACGAAGCTGCATTGTCATGGCTATGCGTAATGGACAACGCAACGCTGATGAAGGGAGGCCGCTCCACATAAGACCTCCGCCAGCTATATACACATACACACACTCACGTACACACCTCCCCCAGCTACAGACACTTCCCCCAGCTACACACACACCATCCTCCCCTCCCCCATCTCTACCTTGAAGTGAGCAGCAGTACGGTCCTGTGCCGGTTCGGGGACTCCCCAGCTCCCTCTTGTAGCTCTCCCCTCTCCTGTCCAGGCATCAACATGAGGAGGAAGAGGAGGGAGCGCGGGCCCTCCAAAAGGCATGAGACCCAAGGCCCTCTGTCTCTCTGTATCTCTGTATCTGTCTCTCTCTGTATCTTTTGGTTTGACCTCCCGGCCAAAAGCAACATGGCTGCTTCAGGCCACCAAGGTAGAGCTTCCTCTCTTTTACTGTCTTACCTGATACATCTGACTGCTGATTGGCTAGCAAAATGGGTGGGTTCGATAACAAGGTGAGTTTGTACATTTCAACTTAACTTTATAAAAAAAAAAAACATTGCCTTATAATCAGACTCATGCAGTAATATGTACTGAGGGCTATGAGTTACTGAGCCCAGGTGAGATTAAATAAAACACAGGTTTTCTGACAAACACAAGTAAAAACAAGGTGAAGCAAAGCAAATAAAGCCGATGCAGAGAAAAAGTAATAGAACAAAGTGACTTGAGTTTGTAGTTCTAATCTTATAAAGGATAAAGACAGGCAATATTTACTAAGCAGTGTTCTGCCATAAGACATCGCAGGTGCTGAAATACATTACAGCCTATTCAAATAAATGGACTGTAAGGTGTCCCATGGCAGGTCTGCTTATTAGATATGGTTCTCTATCCCAGAAGTGGGTAAAGTGCTTTGTACAGGTATGAGCACTCAGTGAGAATTAGAACTCAAAAGGACGCTGTGACAGTGGTGCTAGCCATCAGCTGGTTTAGCTCACATTGCTAGAGCTGCTGTCATGAATAACAGAGGTTGTGTGAGTTTTAGCCCTGTTGGGTCAGACACGAATACACCATTCCAGTCTCTAGGTGCCTTAGGCTTGGTCCCCGCTGGCTACTGCAGCCCCCGCATGGACAAGAGCCACCCCTCAATGAGGCCGGGCCTGCTGCGAGGGGCGGCCACCATGCTACGCGGTGCGTTTTTCCAGGAGACTGGAAAATTGAGATGAGACCTAGCGATGGTGTGCTAGGCCACGCCCCCAGCGGTTCAGCCAATGAGGGCAAACCTGCCGGGTGATGTCATGGCCGCGCCCCCGTCTCTCCCCTCTCCCGCCCCGTCTTTCCCCCTGCAGCTCACTGCAGACCGGGGAACTCGGATGCATGTGCCGCCAACCTGGCAGATGCGCGTGCAGCGCAGGCAGCGGGGCCGTAGCCTAAGGCTTGCTAACTTTATATAGTTCTTATGGACATCCTTTTAAGAAGTTTGGGATGTGACCAGGGGCTGGCTGTCAAATTTTAGCCCGGGGGCAAGTCCAACAAACTGGGCCAAGAACCAGGCGGCCCGCACACCAGATACATGCACCATACACAGAGACATGCACCGTATACAGATGCGCACACATCATACATGTACCGTACACCAAAGATACTATGCATGTATTATATACATACACATATGCACCATATACATAACACACTTCATTGCATCAGTTGGGGCATGTAACCTTGAAAGACTTAAAATGCAAAGTACCTTATTTGCCCAAATATAGGACGACCCCAACAATAAGGTGACCCTCTAATTTATATATATATATACACCATTCATACTGTGTGTGTACATATTATACACATTGTGTGTGTGTATACACATATATATCTATACACACATACACATCATATATATATATATATATATATATATATATATATATACCCATATACATATATATATATATACACCCATATACATCTATACACACACATGTATATATACTCACATAGGGTTGCCAGGTGTCCAGCATTGAACCGAACTGTCCTGTATTTGGACACTCTGTCCAGTAAAAAATGAGAGGTAATACTGCACATGTATGTGTCCGGTATTACCTTTCTGGACATAGTGACCTGATCGGCTTGGGGTACCGTGGGATTTCCCTGGAGAAAGCAGGGCTATTGCTAAGGGGCTGGGCAGCTTCTTCCATCCTGATTGGTTACATTACCCAGCAGCAACTAATCAGGAGGTGGTTTAGGAGCCTGGGGCCAAGGAAAGGAGGAAATAGCAAGGAGCAGAGAGGTATGTGTGTCGAGTGCATTGCACCTTTCACCATTGTGTCTAGTATTTTTGGAAAAGCCACCTGGCAACCCTATACACACATTATATATACAGTCATGTGAAAAAGAATGTACAACCTCTTTGAATTCCATGGTTTTACATATCAGGACATAATAACAATCATTTGTTCCTTAGCAGGTCTATAAATTAGGTAAATACAACCTCAGATGAACAACAGCACATGACATATTACACCGTGTCATGATTTATTTAACAAAAATAAAGCCAAAATGGAGAAGCTATGTGTGAAAAACTAAGTACACCCTTACTGCTTCCATAGGAATTAAGATGCTAAGTAGCAGACTTGTGCTGCTAATCAAATGCCCTTAATTAATTGATCATCAGCAAGTGTGACCACCTCTATAAAAGCCATAAAAGTTTAAGCAGTTTGCTGGTCTGGAGCATTCAGGTGTGTGTTAACACAATGCCAAGGAGGAAAAAAAATCAGCAATGATCTTAGAGAAGCAATTGTTGCTGCCCATCAATCTGGAAGGGTTATAAGGCCATTTCCAAACAATTTAAAGTCCATCATTCTACAGTGAGAAAGATTATTCAAAAGTGGAAAAACATTCAAGACAGTTGCCAATCTACCCAGCAAATTCACCCCATGGTCAGACCGTGCAATGCTCAGAGAAATTGCAAAATATCCAAGATTTACATCTCAGACTCTACAGGCCTCAGTTAGCATGTTAAATGTTAAAGTTCATGACAGTACAATTAGAAAAAGACTGAACAAGTATGGTTTGTTTGGAAAGGTTGCCAGGAGAAAGCCTCTTCTCTCTAAAAAGAACATGCAGCACGGCTTGGGTTTGTAAAGTTGCATCTGAACAAACCACAAGACTTCTGGAACAATGTCCTTTGGACAGACAAGACAGTGGAGATGTTTGGCCATAATGCACAGCGGTATGTTTGGTGAAAACCAAACACAGTATATCAGCACAAACACCTCATATCTGCTGTCAAGCACAGTGGTGGAGGGGTGATGATTTGGGCTTGTTTTTGCAGCCACAGGACCTGGGAAACTTGCATTCATTGAGTTGACCATGAACTCCTCTGTATACCATTCATATTCTAGAGTCAAATGTGAGGACATCTGTCCGACAGCTAAAGCTTGGCCGAAATTGGGTCATGCAACAGGACAATGATCCCAAGCACACCAGCAAATCTACAACAGAATGGCTGAAAAAGAAAAGAATCAAGGTGTTGTAATGGCCCAGTCAAAGTCCAAACCTCAACCTGATTGAAATGCTGTGGCTGGACCTTAAGAGAGCTGTGCATAAACAAATGCCCACAAACCTCAATGAACTGAAGCAACGTTGTAAAGAAGAGTGCGCCAAAGTTCCTCCACAACGATGTGAGAGACTGATAAAGTCATACAGAAAACGATTACTTCCAGTTATTGCTGCTATGCGGTGGTTCTACAAGCTATTGAATCATAAGGTGTACTTAGTTTTTCACACATGACTTCTCCATTTTGGCTTTATTTTTGTTAAATAAATCATTACACGGTATAATATGTCATGTGTTGTTGTTCATCTGAGGTTGTATTTACCTAATTTTAAGACCTGCTAAGGAACAGATGATTGTTATTATGTCCTGATATGTAAAACCATGGAATTCAAAGAGGGTGTACTTTCTTTTTCACATGACACACACACACACACACACACACACACACACACACACACACACACACACACACACGATATATATGTGTTGGTCAGTCTTTGTGTATGTGTGTGTCTGTGCAGATCAGTGGCTTTGTGTGTGTCTGTGCAGGTCAGTGTGTGAAGGTCAGTGGCAGTGTGCGTGTCTGTGCAGGTCAGTGGCTGTGTGAGTGTCTGTGCAGGTCAGTGGCTGTGTTAGTCTGCACAGGTCAGTGACTGTGTGTCTGTGCTGCTCTGTCTGTGTGTGTTTGTGTAGGTCTGTCTGTGCAGGTCAGTGGCTGTGTGTCTGCAGGTCAGTGTCTGTGCAGGTCTGTCTGTGCATGGTCAGTGGCTGTGTGTCTGTGTTGATCTGTCTGTGTGCATGTCTGTGCAGGTCAGTGTCTGTGTCTGTGCAGGTCAGAGAGAGAATGGGGGCGGATAGAGAGATAATGGGGTGTGGGTAGAGAATGGGGGAGGGAAGGGAAGGGAGAGAATGGGTGGGAAGGGGGAGGAAAAGGAGAGAATGGGGGAGGGAAGGGAGAGAGAGAATGGGGGGAGGAAAGGAGAGAGACTAAGGGGGAGGGGGAAAGAGAATGAGGGGAAGGACGAGAGATAATGGGGGCGAGGAAGGGAGAGAGAATGGGGGATGGGAGGGAAGGAAGAGAGACTGGGGGGAAGGGTGAGAGAATGAGGGGAAGGGAGAGAGAGAGAGAATGGGGGGAGGGTGAGAGAAAATGGGGGCAGAGGGTGAGAGAAAATGGGGGAGGGGAGGGATAGAGAGAATGGGGGAGAAGGTAGAGAGAGAATGGGAAGAGGTAGAATGAATAATACAGCATAAATGGTGACACTATTAGATACATATCATTATAATATTCATTTTTTTAGTAATGTCATTTGTTGTATTAATAATTTCTTTATGTGTCCCGGTTTTTCATTTGCAAAATGTGGTCACCCTATGTATATTGTAATGCAACACTATTCGCAACAAGTTTATGTTTTTATTATACTTATTTATTTTTCCATCAGAGGACAGGTTGTAACTGGCCTGAGACAGGACAACTTACTATGTCATTTACTGTCATTTCCAATCTCCTTGAACCAAATTGCTGCTAGAGAAACCTGCTGTGTATTTCTTGCATGGGCTCTGGTAGACCTTAGGCCTCTCCAACAACACAGTGGTCATCGTGGTGCTTACACATTCACAACAGTACAGGAGATTCCCTTCCTGTCAGTGTGGGCCTGTGCTTTGTTATGTTGTGTATTACTGGTCAATACCCTGTTCTCTTTCATTCAATCCACAGGGCTGTGCTTAAAATCCTTCCTCTGCCGCAAAAAAAACCCAACACGTTATGTAGTTTACTTCTAACAATACATTGCCTAATCTGTGCCTAATTTACTTATTTTCTTACGATTTTTCAGTGAGTATTAGAATGCAGTCAAACATTTTCGGAAAAGTCAAAGTGGAATCTTCTAAAATAGCTGTTTATTTTAAATGAAAACATATGTTTTGCTGTCATGGCCTCGGGGTCCATATGAGAGACATATTTGGGTTTATTGACACAAAGTGATATTTAATTAGTAATGTTCTAACTTCCAAGAGTTGGGCTCCATTGATAAGGGTCAGGGCCACTGATAGATTTCCTGGGGGCCAGGACTAGAGCTTTGCCCAGCCCTCCCCCCGTGTCAGTGTTCCCCCCCCCTGTGTCGGTGCCCTTCCCCCCCCCTTTCACACATGTATTTCTCTCCCCCCTATGTCTCACTCTTCCCCTCTCTTTTCCCCCTCCCTCTCTAACACCCCTATCTCCTCTCTCTCCCCCTTTGCTATCACTCAATTACCCCCTCTCACTCAATCCCGCACCCTCAATCCCCCCCTGGCCACACACATAATTCACCCCTTTAGCCATACAACCCCATCCAATATATACACAATACCCACTTCCAATACAAAACTACCCCCCCAAATACAGACAACACTACCACCCAAATACAGACACCACTGCACCCCTAGATACAGACACCACTACACACACCCCAAGATGCAACCCCCCTGATCCAAACACAACTACCCTACCAGATACAATTACCACAACTACTCCCCAGATACAATTACCACTAATATACCCCCAGATACAATCACCACTACCCCCCAGATACAATCACCACTACCCCCCTAGATACAATTACCACTACTCTTCCCCCCAAATACAATTACCAATACCCTCCCCCCAAATACAATTACCACTTACCTCTGGTTGTCACAACTGCCGGGCTACGGTCGCCCCAGCAGCTGCTGCCTCTCTCTACATCGGGCCTGCCTCTATCTCCCAAGCTGGGCCTGACATTTGGGTGCAATCAGCTTCCAGCACCTACTCGCTGGAGAGAGAGGCATGGTGTGGGAAGAGGGAGGCAGCAGCTGGGGACAGCCGGGGCCCAACGGCAGCAACCAGAGGCCCGGCCTCTGGTCCCCGCTGCTGGAGTCCAGCTCTCCCCAGCTGCTCTGGCTGCCTCTCCCAAAGCTGTCCTCTCGCGCCGGATGCTGGGTGCACCCGGAATTCAGGACAACCTTTTGCCACGTACTGGTGGGAGAGGCAGTCCTAACATGAGAAGAGGAGACAGCAGCTGGGGAGAGCGGGGATCTGGGGTCTGGCAGCGGCAACCTGAGGCACGGCAGCTAGGTGCAGAAGTTGGGCCAACTTCCAGCATCAACCGGCCAGTCGGGTCCCTCACAGCCACCAGGCCCGGGACATTTGTCCTGGCTCTCCCCCCTGTCAGTGGTCCTGATAAGGGTGATGGTAAAAATGAGTGAGACTCGTGAATTGAGTAATTTGACAGTTCTGCATATTTTCACTGGTAATTCAATGATAACCAAAATCAATCAAATTTAGAAACTGTACACTCTGGATCTCAAATAGTACTTCAAATATTACAGAAATGTGTTTGTCCCATAATAAAATAATAATTATTATTTTGTTTACAATTTATGATGTGGTAAAACAACACACTTATTTATAGAGTATACTGAACATTAGGAACGATTAACGCCTTCAAAAAACAGTTTAATTGTAGAATATTTCTAGTATATTTCTAGTAATAGTGAAAGACAAACGGTATGTATGAAGTTCTCATTTCCATGTATTTTAAAAATTTCTGATATCTGAATGTAATATATATTATAAGTATTATCCACTGAAATGTGTGTTGTTTGTGTTGTGTCAATATTATTCTGGATGAAATATTTTTATTGGCCTATTAAGATAAATAAACACATCTGAAGATCCTTCCAGTATTTTCACACAATGCACCATTTCACCATTGTTATTCTAAACCAGGTTACAAAGCCTCATTGTTATGAAAATGTCCATGGTGCTTCATATTATGAATGAATGGGGGATGGGAGCATAGGTGGGGTGTCGACTCCTTCCTAGTTTCTTGGATTCCTAAATACACCATGTCTACATGTTTAAGCGCATAATAGAGAAGTCATATCTGTGGAAAGGAAAAACAGTGTATTATGTGGATCATGTGAAGCACTTTCAATAAATCTTTTAAATTGTGATTCGCTTTTAACGTATTAAATGCATTAATGTAATCTGAATGGCAAAGAAACATTATATTTACATAGTCACATAGTAGATGAAGTTGAAAAAAGATGTGTCCAACATATGCAAAATTTAGACGACAGATACTTTATCCTATATTTGTATTTACAGTATTTTTATCCAGAGGACGGCAAAAAAAAACCCCCAGTGACACATCATCATGTCTCACAGGGGGGAAAATAAATTCCTTCCTGACTCCAAATAATGGCAATCAGATTTCTCCCTGGAGCAACATCCTTCCCATGTTTGCTTATCGTATTTGGTATATCCCTGTATATCTTTCTTTCTAAAAAGATGTCCAACCTTTTTTTTAAAGATATCTATTGTATCTGCCATCAGTCTCCCTGAGTAATGAATTCCACAATTGAACTGCTCTTACTGTATAACAAACTCTTTCCTTTGTTGCTGATAAAATCTCCTTTCCTCCAACCTTAAACGATGACCCGTGTCCTTTGTACTGCCCTTGGGATGAATAGTTATTTTGAAAGCTTCTTGTATTGTCCCCAAATATATTTCTATATAGTAACATATCCTCTCTTAAAGGCCTCTATCCTAATGTAAACACATCTAAATTAGGTAGCCTCTCCTCATAAGTCAGATTTTCCATGTCCTTTATTAATTTGGTGGCTCTTCTCTGCACTTTTTCTAGTTCCATTATGTCTATTTTTATAGAGTGGTGCCCGAAACTGCATTCCGTATTCATGCACGGAACATGCACTCCTAAATCCTTCTCCATCAAGGATTCGTCTAATTTTTCCCCATTTAATTTGTAGGTCGCCTGTTTTTTCTTGTTTCCCAAATGCATCATTTTACATTCATCTTTATTAAACCTCATCTGCCTTTTACCTGCCCAAGTTTCCAGTCTATCAAAGTCCTTCTGGAGAGAAATTACATTGTGCTCTAATTCTACTACCTTACACAATATAGGGCCTCATGCAGTAAGCAGCGATAAGCCACTTATCACCAGCTTATTGCCAAAAAAGCCTACTGCTATTCAGAAAGCCATGATAAATTGGCTTATCGGCAATTTTTTTTGCCAAAAAAGTAAATTGCTAAATGCGCGGTGAGAAGCCACTTATCGGCACTTATTGCTAGCTTGTCAAACTCGCGCTATTCTAGTAGCCTGACTAGCTTATTGGGGCTAATCACCGCTTTAGAATTGCTATTTCCTCTCCAAATCGTCTCACCGGGAAAAGTTGGCAAGAAGGTGGTGAGAAGCTGCCGATAAACGGTGAGACGGCACTTAGAAAAAAATGAATTTTTGCTGCATCGGATTGATGCTGGGAGACTCCGTTAATATCACCACCGGAGACCCCAGGCATGAATCAGATGCATGAAAAATACATTTACAGGCAACTTCATTACCTTAGCGGCTAACTGCGAAGGCAACGAAGGGGTTAACCATCATAGCCATGCTTATTGTGGGTAGCGGGGGTGGGTGAATGTGGTATATTGCCTTTGGTGTGTGTTTAGGCCTTGCGGGGGGGTTGCGGGTGGACTTAACCCCTTCATTACATTAGCGGTTTATACCGCTATGGTAATGAAGGGGTTAACCCCTCCTGCTACCGACCCGGTAGGCCTAGACACCCATCCTTGGGGCAACTACCCCCTTGACCCACCCCCGCTACCCACAATAAACAAAAATACACACAACAGTCTTACGTACCCACCTTTTGGCCACCAATAACCATTATAATATGTAATAAACACCAATACACAACCTGTGCCCCACATAAAACCATCATTTTTTTGAATCCCTAATTTATTAAAAATACTGCCCCCCATTGTATTCCAAAAACATATGCAATCTCTTTAATTTAAAATTATTCAACAGGTAAAAAAATGTGTGAGTCATGAAATCTTCTTATTTTTTTATTTCTTTATAAAAATGTTTTACCAGGAAGTAACACATTGAGAGTTACCTCTCGTTTTCAAGTAGGTCCTGGGTATAGAGTTAAGATGACAAATAATGCATGGTTACAAATACATAGTTACATAAGTGACCAGGGTATAATAAACAAATAAAAGGAAATATAGCATGGGTCCACATCAGGGGTGCTCTATCCAGTCCTCAAGACCCCCCCAACAAATGAGGTTTTAAGGATGTCCCTTCCTCAGCACAGGTGCCTCAATCAGTGGTGCAGTCTTCAACTGAGCCACTGATTGAGCCTCCTTTGCTGAAGCTGGGATATCCTTAAAACCTGATCTGTTCTTAGGGTGGGGTCTGAAGGACTGGAGTCGAGAATCTCTGGTCTACATTACTGCTCCTTCATGAAAAGCTACACAGATAAAAAAAATAAATCAAAAATGTGCTTTTTTAGGCACATTTTATAAGTATAAATGATCATGATGTTTATTGTTTCTACCACTGACCTACTAATGGCAATGTAGGGAGCACTGTGTATCTATCAGTGTATTTTGTATCTATTTTTTTCAATAACAGTGTATGCAGAATTTACAAAGAATGCACTTTTTTTTGGCAAACCTTCTTGTGCAATTGTAATTTTTTATATTTCACTAATGCAAGCCCTATTTGTAGCAAACACAGTTACTAAGATGCTGATGAAGGCACTGTTGCCTATATTTGCAGCTGATGCTGGAAGACTCCTTATATTGCATTGACTTGAATGGGCTGTAAGGTGTCTTGCAAAGCCGGAAGGTTCCTACAAGATGCCCTGCAAAGCCGGAAGGTTTCTTCTGGCAGAACAATGTTGAGTAAATATGATCCCCTCCTTGGTTTTTTTCATTATCACCTCCACAGTTTTTTTTCCTACTATTTTCTTCCATTATTAACTCCTGAGCATAATGTCTTATAATGCCCCGACAGTGACTGAGTTTGCCCTTTGTATAGAGATTACTCTGATAAAATGGTCAGTTTATCTAAGGAACTACATTTAACAAATCTTTTTTTAAATTCGGACCCTTGAAAAAAATCTTTAAGACCCCCTGCACTTGTAACCTGCAAGCCTTAGAAAACCTGTGGCCAGAACTCATGTGGACAGTTGAAGGATATGGCCATTAGTAGAGTTGGTTGAAAGAAAGATTGGGTAAAATATGAGATTATGATGAGAGGAACATTTTGTGTAGCTGGGTGACCTGTCACTCATTGGCTTCATTACCAGGAAAGGAAATACTTCAAATAAAAAAACAATACACCCTTTTACTCGGCTTTTGAAGATAGCTATGTTTCATGTATATGTTCCAGGTAACCAAATCAAGTAGACTGTGTAATTAACGTAGATCTTTATTTTTGATTAAAAAACAGGAATTACGTATAGCTTAAGAAAAATGCATGTATATTATAAATAGTTTTATACCACCCCAGATAAGCCATGTAGTTTTGATGCAGAAAAGGAATTTGATATGTTCCAATACAGTAAGTGTATTGTCTATTAACTCCTGTTAAAACTCTCAGATCACTCACTGATTTGGGAGTGATTGACCAGTGGGGGAAATATATGTAAAGTAGTGTTGTTTGATGCATCAATACTAATAGACCACATGCTCAAAATGTCTTTGTGTCCACTTAAAGGCAAAACTCCCTAATACCCCAAATCCCAGAAATGTCACCACAGTCAAAATTACACTTGGTCGGAAAAATGTATTTGGTTCCCTTCCCAGATTTATGAAATAACAATTTGCATTGCCTTTGAGGTCTGGTATATTTGCTCTTTATTGCCACATATGTGACAAAGTTAAGGTATTAGCTAAAGTAATACAATTGTGGGAATATGCACGACTGACCTCAATACATGTCTTTTTTGACTGATTACAAATCTATATCTATATGTTAAAATTGGTATTATTCGTCAATGCTTATGAGTGTAGCACATTGTCTATGCACTCAATACGGAATGAGAACTTTTGACCTGATAATCTTGTGCTGTATTTAACTATAAAAGATTTTGTAACTCATTCCTGGTCTACTGCCCAATCAGCATTCTCAATTCCAGGCTAGTACTGAAGCACTATTGTTCTGCTCTTACTGTTGTCTAGTACTCTACTCCAAGTGATTTAGGGTGAAAATTGATGTGTTGGTCTAAAGTACATTCCTTAGTATAAAACATGCCTGAAGAAGAGATCTGAATACTCTTCAGTAGCCAATGAAGGTATATCCACCCCACCATTTCCAGACAATCTGCTTGAAATTATTTAGTATAATAGAAATACATTATGTTTTAGGAAAGACTTATCAAGTATTAATTTTGTTTAGAGCATTCTTTGATTTATGATGTCACAAATATTGGGTAGGCTTTGTGTTACAAAGTAGATAAATGTTACATACATTTACAAAAGAGCTATTGTTCAGTGTCTGGGGGTTTCATTCATAATTGAGATGGTATGATAATGACAGATTGTATGTATTACCACATCAGCCCAAAACACTGCTCTGACTTTCAGAATGCAAAATGTTTACATTTAACTTGGCATTAGTTTTTGTGTTATTGATATTTGATAGAGAATTAAGCCTATAATTGTTTTGATCAGCTATGTGTGGCTTGATAAGCACTTCTACAGTACAGTGATGGCGACAATTGTACAGTACTTTGGAGTTTAAATAGAGTAAATTAAAATAATGGTGAAAAGTTTCTCTAAATGCACATGCTTTGAATCTTTTGAGGAAAGAAAGACACTGAATACAGGATAATGTTTGCGTGACATAGATGGTCACAGAGCAACATTTTGATGTGAGTATTAACATTTACAGATCTCCTTTCAGAAATAAAAAGGCTCACAGTAGCATCTTTGCATCTGTGGAACATGTTTAGGGAAATATATATTGTTTCCTCTATTCTTCACATACAAAAAGTTTGGGGATTATTGGACTGCGCAGATGTAGAGCGTGTAAGTTATTGCTAGTAGTATTATATATGCACATACCGACAAAATGTCTATTTGGTTGGAGAAAATATCTTAAAATTAATTTCCATTGTGATATTCATTGTAAAAAATCAATGAAAATGGGTTAGGATGATATTTTTGATTACCTAGATTGCTTAATTACTTCAATTTTTTTTCAATTAAATGTCTGTGATTGTTGCGGCCCCTTACATAGCAATATCTCTTATAGGAATTCCTATACTACAGTATGCATTTAAGTAGCTGTTAATGACTATTTAAAGCCTTGTTGTTTGGGTATTGGTAAACCGTGTCTGTTTGGAGGAGGGGAAGGTTGAAGGTCTCCAAGGGACAAGAGTTTCTTTGAAAGTGCCCGATGAACTTTTCTGGTGCTGAGATTTAATACCATAATCTGATCCAATCATATTTCCACATTCCACAAGAAAACCTGGATGTTTTGGTGCTGTCCTAGGTACTGTACAATTTATATTCAGCTCTCCTCCCTCCTGGCGAGAACAACTAAACAGTACTCATCTGCCTCAGAGGAGCCAAGATTAGCTCTTCGATTTGATTGATACAAACTGTGTATTATTGACTCGGAAGAGGAGGGAGGAAAAATTGCAGGCAATGCTCTGCGGTCTCCACAGATTCAGAAGTCAGGATATGGATGATTGGGTGTCACCCTAAAATCATGAGTCCCTACTTAAATCAGATGTATTCCATGAAATAAGACTATAATACAATAAAAGGAAACTGTAGCATCCCCTTATAACAAATTAAGGTTATTAAAATGCTATCTAAATGAATTTCAAGCTTTCAAATTTTTGAATTTCTGCTTTTTAAGCCCCGTCATCCACATTGAGACTAAAGTATAATGAACTCCTGCTTTAAAAATAAAAGAACTTGCACTTAAAGCTGATTTGTGCTTATCAGGTTAAACTATCTCACCCTTCCCCCAGATTCTTGCTTTTCTGAGTTCATTCATTTTGTTAACCTGGAGTGTGAAACATTTTCCTCTTCACTGAATATTTAGTTACTAAATATTACCCTTCTAATTCCAGGAGGACAACATCACATGGCCCATGTCTCAATTAGTGCCCACTCAGGTGGAGGAATCCAAGTAGCTGAGTAATTTTCCACCAGTTCTTGCTTTTGTCCCTGTTCTGAGTCGATATTTTCTGACAGCTCCTACTTACGTGTTTTGCATGGTACAAAATACTATACTTCCAAACTACAATGCATTTTTTTTTAAAGATATGCATTTTAGTTTGGAAGTGTAGGCAGCAAGAGTTCTAAACAGATGAGTAAGAAGTTATACTTTTATTTATTACATACAATTAAACTGGAGCTAGTTACAAGTAGTATCCAGTTGGTACCAACACAGTTTAATTAGTAACTCCCTGTGAGTAATAACTGCAATAAAGGCTGACATGTGGGTGTTGTGTAAAACCAGAGATACTGTTGCTGTACCCTTTATCTGGGTTGTTTTCAGTAAGAGAGGACATTTTTCCAACCTCTCCCCTGCAGACGTTGCCATAGCGAGCTGTTAGTCACACAAGTAACCACTTATCTGTTTTCTGGCTTTTATTTGTAAGTTAGACAAAATGATATCATAATGATACCCACCACATTATCATAATCATGTTTCATAGTGCAACATCAGAGAAAATCTCTCTTGCCAAGTTTACTAGCATGCGTCAATTTGCTTCTGTTTACCATGTCCAAAAAATACATGAAACGACAAGACTGATAAAGACCTGATCATTTCTCAAATACTGGTGATATGTTTTAAACTCACGATAACTTCCAACTAACTATTGTTTTACCAAATACACGACTTTTTAATTTTATTCCAGGCAGTGCATTACAATGTGGCACAGAAGGAGTTAAATAATTATGCTATCATATATTCTGCATACATTAACTTTGATTAAATAGTTTAACATAATGATTAATTATCATTTTATTAAATATAACATTTGACTTAAGAAAAGTTCTAATCTTGTGCTCTGTACATCGATATTCATTGGTAGAGCTCACAGATTCCAGCATGCATTTGTACATTCCTTGAAAGTGTTTTCTGCAAGGGAGGTTGTTGTGCTGTAGAGGTGGTTGATAAGAGCTGTGCACCACCAACCTCAGACCTGCACCACCAACCACCACCATACATTATTCCATAGAAGGTATTTGGGTCTACATATTCCTGTACCACCCTGTACCACCATTGAACCAAGTGAAATTTCTGACCACTTGCAGCATACACTATAAATCAGGATGTCACTGCTAGACAATCAGATTTGTGAATTCCACATACAAAATAGCTTGTATTTAGCACCAAGGAGTAGATTACAAGGATTAAATGATAACACGGATATTCCTCTGTTTACATGAGTTTTAGATCACACAGTGTCGACAAGATTGTTAATTGGAGTTCTCTTAACAGGAGCTAAATGAAATGGTGCAAGCTCAGTTTTATTTTAAAACATCTTAAGGGCTGTAGATGCTCGTAATGAAATGTGTTGCAGACTCTTCATCACTAGTCAGATTAACCCTTTCACTGTGAGAGGAGCAAGCAATGCAGTGTGTTGCAGGCCCCTCTGGCAGCAAAGGTATTTATTGAATAATTGTGTTCTCATGATATTCCTATATATAACTTTGCTAATGCTGCTGATAGTAGTTGTGTGCTCAATTGTATTTCTATAGTCATATTCTATTTGTAACAGTGATACAAAATGGTATTGTAGTACTATTACGCTGAAGCAACAGTTTAGTGCTAAGGCCATTGTCTTCTTCCTTAGTGTTAAGAGACTGCAGCTCTCCTTAATACAGCTCAACCCCGTTATAACGTGATCCGTTACAACGCGAATCCGCTTATAACGCTATGCAAGCGTGGCTCCCAATTCTCGTATTTATGAATACTTTACAACACGGTTATTGGTATCTTAAATACTTTATTGTACAATGCATACAATTGTACATTATTTCTAACGCGATCCGCTTATATCGCGATGTGATTCTTTGGACCCCAAGCACCGTGTTATAATGGGGTTGAGCTATACTTTGGGCAGGCACTAACATTAAATTGCAGACTCTGCCAGGCAGGGACTCATTGCAAAGCTCTATGTACATCCTACTATAATGACAAATTAGCCATCTTTAATAATAAGCAATATCTCTTTCAAGGTGCCCAGTCTTTTATTTTAGTCTGGAAATAATACAATTGGTTTACTGTAAACAAATGAAGGTTTGTAGCGGAATGTTTAATCTGTAAAATCACACATCATACAAGGAATGATATGTTTTTAAGAATCAGAGACTGTTAGGGCATCACTGACAGAGTGGCTTCAAATGTGTTGCTCTGCAAGCCAGGGGCAGGTAAGGAGTTAAAACTGGAGTGGTAGTGTATTGACACCTCACTTGTCATACAGAGCAAGTAGAGATGTCTTATTAGTTCAGGGCTCTTTGCTGAGCCTGGGACACAGTTTTCCTGACTTCTAGATGTACCTCAGTATTACCAACTTCATCATGTGATCACCGATAGTATTGACGAGTATTGTTATTTAAAAGATGTCAAATGTAATACTCAATCATTTATTAAATTCACATGTTAATTAATATATCTTTTTTTTTGGAGGATGTTCAATGGGACAGTTTCGGTGTGAGAATGGGCGTTGTATTCCACAAAGCTGGAGATGTGATGGAACTCCAGAGTGCACTGATCACTCAGATGAAGCTGGCTGTCGTAAGTACCTCTGACCTCTACGTCACCTCTAAGCTTTCCTTTTTGAAGAAATTGCCTTTAAAGGAGCTGTTCCCCCAACTTGTTTTTTGCCCCTCCCCTTTTTTCTTTTTACACGGAGGAGAAGCAGGGAGTCCCCGGAGTGGAAACACGATATTTTCAGCTTCAGGCACAGCCTGGTTCCAGAGAATCAGAGATACTGAAATTAGTATTGTTCTCTTCAGGGGAAACAAAATGAAGGTTTAAATCTCACACGTCATGCAAGTCAATAGGAAGCAGTTTCCGGTTGGCCTGCATTACGTGGGGGAATGTAATAACCAGGAAATACCGATGGCACCTTTCCCGGTATGTATCTTGGGAAGCAGGGGTTCCCCAGAAATGAAATTAACATGATACAGCTCTGGGAAACCCCTGCTTCCAATCTGTTAAAAAAAAGGGGGGGCCCAGAGAGAGAACTGCTCCTTTAAGATGTAATCAGCTATATGCAGCATGTACAACCAACTGTGTGTTAAGGATAGAGTCAGCAATCCACTCAGGATAGGTTTCCTTTCCTCATCCATCTTCAGCATGACCAGGTTATTGAGGCTCTGCAGGGACACAGATTGCAAACCAGGTACAATAATAAAGTTACAGCAGTTTAAAAAACAAAGTTGCACGTGAACCCCTACAAGAAACACTGTCTAATGATGTTTTAGACATTGCAGAGATTGAGGAAATTTGTATGAATGATTAAACATGTGGCTGGAGACCTGTGGTAGCCTTCTGCCTTCCTAATATGTCTGTGTTTTCTCTCGTAGCAGGAGAGATGGTAGTTAAAAAAGATATTGAAATTATACTGTCGTTTGTGTCATTCCCTTTCATTGCAAAGTGCTTTCCAGCAGCTGATTTGTGGAGCCCTGTCCTGCATGACAGTCTTAAAAGTGACCAGGGAAAAAGGACCAATGTTAATATTATTTCCCTTTTACAATGGCAGCTTTCAAAGAGGATTACAAGAACAATAATATAATTATTATCCAGCTACTCTTGGTTAGACAAAGGGTGGTCACACAGAGCACAAGTGCCTGAGGTGACAATTGAACTTCAATAGCAGCATTCAGCCAGTGTGTTAATCTTGTTTTTAATTGTTTCCTATGTATTACTGTAGTTTCAGTGTATTACGTGGTATAGTATAGAGTGGCTATGAAGAATTTCAACATATTAAAGGCCAAAGGAACACATCCTGTTAGTGTATACATGATGGTTTTGAATTATGTCTGAATTTATTCTCTGTGAAATGTATTCTGTTAATCAGCACCACCAACCTGTGCAGCGAGCCAGTTTAAGTGTGGGGACGGGGAGTGCATCTCTCGTTCCTGGGTGTGTGACGATGAGGATGACTGTGATGATGGCTCAGATGAACTTCATTGCCGTGAGTATTTTAATCAGCGTCTAAAATCCCTATCTTTACAAAAAACCACCTTCTTTTATTTGTAACATTTGGAATATATGTATATATTTAATTATGGATTCTGGGCCAAAGTTATTTCTTCTATAATTACAAAAAAAAACATCGGGGGGGTTAAAGTTTCAGAATTGTCCTTGTAAAAAATCTCGCAGGTGTATGTGATGCCAATGTTTTTTCTTCTTGAAATGCCCCAAACTGTAATTACTTCGAGAAAAAAAGCACCCAATTCTTTCAAAAAAGATATATCGAGTACACGATGTTGAACAGCACCATTATATTTGGCTATTTCATGAAACCTTTTTCACTTTGTAATCTATAAAAATGCCCACTAATTCAGGGTGGGGGGGGAGCAACTCCAGTCCTCAAGGGCCACCAACAAGTCAGGTTTTAAGCACAATGACTGAGCCACTGATTGAGCCACCTGTGCGGAAGCTGGGACTGATTGAGCCACCTGTGCTGAAGCAGGGATATCCTTTAAACCTGAGCTGTCGATGGCCCTTGAGGACTAGGGTTGGCCACCCCTGTGATCATTGAATTGTGGCTGCTTCTATGTAAAGTATAGCATACACTAGTACATAGAAGGTGTATCTGAAAAGACTGTTTGACCCTTCTCCCAAAATACTCTTAAACCCCTTTTCAATGTGCTGTGAAGCTTTCTTCCCTGTGCTGGGAAGAATACAGCTCCATTCATCTGAGCTCTGACGCAGAATAGGGAAGACATCTCCACAGCATACTGAATAGATAGGCCTTAAAGCAGCAAGCCTGGCTGCTCATTTTTTTTAAACCCCCCTGTTTTATTTTACAGGATGGGAAAAAAGCGATTTTTTTTTGTATGGGAGATTGCTCCTTTAAAGAGGCAATCCATGCGTTGAAATTTTTTTTTTATGTTTATTTTTTTTTTTTTACACGGGATTGACCCAGGTGGTCTCCCTGGAGCTGAACCCCATTAATCTCAGCTCCGATCACCCCATGCTTCCGGAGATACTTACCTCCTGTAGTAGGTTGCCAGTTGCCGCTTCAGCTGGGTAGCAGGGTTCCCATTATGGCTGCTTTTCAAAGCTCCCACGTCTTGCGGGCCAATCGGAAAACTGTGACGTCACCCGGTGCGTCTTCCTATTGGCCCATGTGTGCTGGGAGCTTTAAAAAAGCAGGAAGATACTGGCACCCCCTTTGGAGGTAAGTATCTGTGAAAACAGGGGGTCCACGGAGGTGAAATTAATGGGGTTCAGCTTCGGAGACCCCCTACTTCAATCCTGTGGGGGGGGGGGGGGGGGGGGGGGGAAAGAATGTAAAAAAAAAAAGAGCTCCGATTGCCTCTTTAAATCTTAGGGTCAAGACATACATTTTATTTTAAGCCTGATGTGCTATGTTTTTATCATATTTTTTCCCTACCACTTTTGCAGGGAAACTTTAACGGAGACAATTTATACTATTGAAATAAAAAAATGATGGCTATAAGAATCTGTTGGATTAATTTACAAGACTCTACGTCAGGGGTGGCCAACTCCAGTCCGCAAGGGCCACCAACAGGTCAGGTTTTTAAGGATATCCCTGCTTCAGCGCAGGTGGCTCAACCAGTGGCTCAGTCTTTCTGACTAAGCACTGATGGAGCCACCTGTGCTGAAGCAGGGATATCCCCAACATCTCGCCTGTTGGTGGCCCTTGAGGACTGGAGTTGGCCACCCCTGCATGACGGGAGGAATTAGGTGACGTGGGAAACCAACGTGCTTTTTTCCTTGTTTTTCCTTGCATATGCAATCTCCAAAACTACTTCTGCGCACATGATGAATGCTTTATATTAATTAGGGTAGCGTCTAACTAGTGTACGTTTACAGCGGGAAGGACTTGCACCACTCGCCAATTCACATGCGCAAGCGGGCTGTGCGTCCCGGCGGAGTACAGGTGTGACCGAATGAAAGACTGCGCGGACGGATCCGACGAAAGCCACTGCCGTAAGTCATTCCGATCTTAACACTAAGCATGGCCCTTTATTGTATTTCACCGGCATTTTAATCAATGTGGAAGATTAAGGAGCTCAGTGACTGACATCAATGGTTACATTATGCTTCTTGTTGTCAGAGTAGCATTGTAGATTCTTTCATGGATTAAACCTGATGTTTTAATTCAGTTCCCTTAATGTGTAAATTTAAAGGTTCTTTCCCTCTTATTATGTGGCTGTGGCCAAAATGGTGTCTGCCTCTTCAGAAAGAAAAATTGTGTTTGCAAGCTATTTTGTAAGTTGTGGTGGGTAACGAAGTGACAAAAAAACCCCACCATACAGTGTACAGCAAATAAAAATGCACATTCACAGGTCTGCAAACCTGCCTTTCTCCATCTCTTAGCATGCAATGCTTCCACTGCAGCCAGGGATTCTGGGAAATGACATACAAATGAGCACTCAGTGTCACCTTTGGCTTCTTATCCATTTTAACATGGACCCCTATAAGCTATTTTGTCACATTCCTGTGCAATCCCTTGCTTGGTGTAGCATTGTAGATTCTTTCATGGATTAAACCTGATGTTTTAATTCAGTTCCCTTAATGTGTAAATTTAAAGGTTCTTTCCCTCTTGTTATGTGGCTGTGGCCAAAAGGGTGTCTGCCTCTTCAGAAAGAAAAATTGTGTTTGCAAGCTATTTTGTAAGTTGTGGTGGGTAACGAAGTGACAAAAAAACCCCACCATACAGTGTACAGCAAATAAAAATGCACATTCACAGGTCTGCAAACCTGCCTTTCTCCATCTCTTAGCATGCAATGCTTCCACTGCAGCCAGGGATTCTGGGAAATGACATACAAATGAGCACTCAGTGTCACCTTTGGCTTCTTATCCATTTTAACATGGACCCCTATAAGCTATTTTGTCACATTCCTGTGCAATCCCTTGCTTGGTGTGGGCGCACAGAGCAATCTGTTTTGCTATCAGCCCTAGTTAAAGCGTAGGGTTGTCAATATCAGCATTTGGATAAATAAAATATTTCCACATACTGTATGGCTGACTTTTCTTGGTTAAGTTGGAATGCACCTGTTCATGGTGTTTCAGTCACGTCTGTAATTCTTAACATCTAAAGAATCAATCCCCTCCAGAACCTAATATGAGTTTCACTCAAATAATCTTACTATCATGCCCCCTGACCATGCCCCCTCCTTTGAATGTGTGTGTGTGTGTGTGTGTTAAAAAACATGATTTTCTTAATCTCTAGCTTTTTTACCACAGTAACCTTTGGAATGCACTGGGGTCTGGGGAGAACTCAATTTTAACATTACAGACACTTAATATGTCAAGCGCTTATATCTCCTGAACGGAGCATCAAATTTGTAAAATAAAGGTTTCTTAAAGTAATTAAAACAATAAGATGCAAATAAATGGCGAACAGCATGAACGGCCGCTCTAACAATTAGTATATAGTGTAACAAAATGACCCATGAGACATGCAAATGTGCTCACAAGTGGTATTTTTGAAGTGAAACTTCTATGCTGGCACCTACCAAATGAACATTTTCCTGGGAGTAAATCTCCTTCGTGGAGACGGAAGTGCAGTCCCGGAAGTGACGTCACTGCTGGCAGAAGAAGCCGAAGGGAGTGTTGGCAGCTCACAACAGTGCATACACAGACACCACCACAGTAACTTCACCCCCCCACCCCCCCCCCCCGCACAGGCACATGCCACCACCTTCACACACCTCCCCTCCTCACAGCATCTCTGTGACCAACCAGACTCCGGCCTCATCCCCCGCAGGGACTTCTTCACCGGCTCCTCCTGACTGCACTGTGCCGCTGGGAGAGCTTATGGGAGATGCTGAGCGCAGACTCTGGCCTCATCCCCAGCAGGGACTTCTTCACTGGCTCCTCCTGACTGCACTGTGCCGCTGGGAAAGCCTGCGTGAGATCCCCCCCCCCCAAACAGCCACACTTGGGCGACCCCCCAAAACCCGCCACACTTGGGAGACCCCTCGACCCCCCTGAGCGCAGACTCACCGCAGGGACTTCATCCCCAGCTTCTCCAGACTGCACCGCTGGGAGAGCCTGCATGAGATGCCTGTGGGAGATTTGCCCCCCAGCCCAAACCGTAAAACAGACACACACACACAACCCCCCCCCCCCCCCTCTCTCTCTCTCTCTCCCTCTCTCTCACTTACCACTTTCACACTACTTCTGCTGGCATGCGCTATTATACATTGTGCTGCAGGGTCCTCTGACCTGAAGAAAACTTTTGCAAATAAATGGAAAATAAAAACTTTTAAAAACAAAGCGCAGTCACACACAGACGCAATCACACATACACACACACACAGTCACACACACGCAGTCACACACAAGCAGTCACACACACAAGCAGTCACACACACACATGCAGTCACGCACACACACAGTCACACACACTTGCAGTCACACATGCAGTCACACACACACGCAGTCACACACGCAGTCACACACGCAGTAACACATAGACGCAGTCACACACGCAGTCACACACGCAGTCACACACACACACACACACACAGACACACATACAAGGAATTCACATTTAGTATAAATATAGAAGTGCAAATAGCTAAAACAGGATGTGTGCCGAGCACGCGGGCTCTAAGTCCAACTTCTTTGCTTTTTGTCACTGAAATTGTGTTTTGATTTTTAATTGAAAAATTCACCATTACAAATACAATTTCTGTGACAAAACACTGACAAAAGATGAAGAAGTTTCACTTCAAATGTGTGTGCTCGGCACACACACAATTTTTATATTTGCGGGCAGTTGAGATTTGTATGAAATATTAGTGCTGTAAGCGCCTTTAACAAAGTGCTTGGGAACGGTTATCAGTCTTATTAGCACTAGAGAGATTAACATGTTCAGATCCACAAAGCTCCGTTTAGTCACTTACCGTGAGCCTAACTTAACATCACGTTAACACAGTGAGTCGGGTTTTCTCCTGTAAACCACATTGCGTTAACGATAACGGACGTTAGTGATAGTGAGATGCAAATGGTATGCAAACATAACATTGCATATTCACAAAAGTCTGTTAAAGTTAATGCAGAGATTTAACATTGCAGGATGTTACTTAGGGTCATACCAAAACTTGGAATCACATCCAGACACTGATATAGGCGTTTGCAGGGTGTGGATGGGTTTAAACGCCAAAGCAAGGCATCATTTAATGAACAGCCTTATTTCCCTCTTCATTCCACGCTTTCTCCCCTTGTTTTAAAGACCTATTTCTGTGTCTGTATTGGAGTAATACTAAGACATGCTTATTGTCACATTATTGGAAGATAATGCAATTTCGCCTATCCTAATGCTATGTAGAATGCCCATTGTTTTTGCATAGAATTAGCTTTGAGGATACGTGCTAAATTCAGGAAACATAACGTGCGCTCCTGTTTTCGGTAACATCACGTTATGAGACCTGATTCAACAGAGATTTGTGGATCTATCCTTAAGCATGTGTTAGTTTTATTTCATTTGCAATGTTACACAATTCGTGTAATAATTTCTAATACCTCTATTTATAGACCCCGACTGATACCTGTTGCTGAGGTGGGGGGCCGCGTCCTTTATGTCTAGATGATATGCCACACGTGGCTGCGGTCAGTGAATGGGAAGCAAACACAATGCGGGTGTGATATAATGGATTTTATAGACAGAATATAGATACTTGCGAACCTTGTGATCTTTAAGAATGGATTGCCACAGTCATATAACAGCATCACATACAGATGCAGCCACCAGTATCCGACCACTTACCTGGGAAAATACTGGGGCAGTCTCATAGTAAATGTTGCAACATTTCTGTGAGATTCTGCAGCCAGACTAATGGCCCATTGGATTAACACAGCGGGGGTCCCTGCAGTATGGGACCTTCTGGAACCCCCACTGTGTTAATCCGATGGGCCATTTGTCTGGCTGCAGAAATCTCACAGAAATGTTGCAGTTTACTGGGAGATTGCCCCAGATTTTCCAAGGCAAGTGGTCGGATACTGGTGGCTGCATCTCTAACACTACACTTATATGCTGTGCAGGTGTATGTTAGTGATGATATGGCCACCCAATCCTTGGTATCCAGGCCTATGTAATGGTGCTGGCACACCTTTGGAGCTCTTTAATGCAACAAAGGGTAGCAGGCCTGTACGTCACAAAATACTTCGCTACCACTGTAACTACAACCGTTGATGGTCCCCTCCAATGGCGATCGCTACTCAGTCCGGCTTCCCGGCGTTGATCTGCTGGGCCTCTCTGTATGCTGTACTTCTCTCCCTCCAATTAATGTCTGCTCTCTCTTACACAGACTGGCCCTGATTCACACTCAATCGAGCCTGAACTTATTCAGGCTTGTGCAGATCTGATCTCACTTGCCCAGCCAACTACTCTTAAAGGTTTCTCTCCCTTAAGTCCTGTCTCTTCCACAGCCTTAGTCATTGGCTGATCCTATGTCCATCATAAGTCACATGTCCATGGCACACTGGAGAGGAACCTGGCAGTGGGCAGTGGGCAGTGGGTTGCTTGCATTACAGAGGGGTTCCATGTTGTTTTGTTGTTAACAGAGTTTTTGAAAGTTCATGGTCAACATTTTCTTATGACTGCAAAAAAATTGAGTTATTAAAACTCTACATTGGTGTAAAATGTTTTTATGTAATTGTAAAAGAGGTAAAAACAGATCTTGTGATTGAGTTGCTCAGGAAGTCTCTTATAAAAAGGCTTTATTCAATAGTAATATAATGATACTTGCATAGAGTGATACTTGCTCTAGCTGTACATTACAGCATGGTTTTAGGAGGTATTTGGGGTACTTTCCCACCACCTGAACATGAACTTTTGCTTTAAACCTCAACTTAATAAATCCAAAAACCTTACAGTAGTTCCATTTACTTTAGTACAAACTCACGTATCAAGTTTTAGCTGAGTATTTTATGCAGACTCTTATTTCTGAATTCACGGCTTTACAATTCTTCCTTCAAATCACTTTTACAAAGAACTATATCTGTTGGATTAACTTCAAAGGCATTCAATTAAGTGGAGGAAGCCATCCCCAAGTAAGTCAAGGAGATTTGAAGCTCACAAGTCCTATTGGTTCTATAAGGTAAACAGATCCCTGAGAGCAGCACACACTAATCTTGCCCCTATGATCCTGTCTTGGATCTTTTGGACTCAGATCTGAGTTGCAAAGGAGATAAGAACTCAGGTTTGCCTCTGACTAAAGTACATTATTTAAGAGACCAGTCAACTGAAAAATTCTACTAACATTAAGTAACTCGGCTCTTTAACATGTCATAAAATGGAACAAGGGTTTTTTAAACCGCAGTCCATTTTGCAGCTAATGAGATTAACATGAAGGAAAAACTACCCATGCAGACTAAGATAAACATCAGAACAATGTTGTAGTCATAGCCCATTTAATTAGAGTAGTTGGAGTGTTTCTCTCACCCCCCCTAATATAATATGTAGTTTTATTTGTAATAGCGATAACAACACATTTTAAATATGAGGTACCATTATATGTGTTGCGTTATAAGGAGTAACTGGAAGTTTTCATGTCTGGCACACATTTGTCTGATATGAAATGCTTTTTTTGCTTTCAAATTGACGCCTAAACACACAGGAATGTAATCATAATGTTTATCTCAGTGTCACATTTTAGCTACTTTTGAGAGGTGGCTTGTCAAGCATATTGTTAAGAGGAAATTAAGTGACATTCTCATTATAATTAATGTGTCAATGTATCATAATGTAGCAAATTCAGAGTCCGTCCTGGAGTTTAAATCCATGACAAATCTGACATGGTGTAAACGCCTCTAATTAATGATTTACATCAAATGTACAACACATGTTTTTTTTCTTTTGACAAAGACACAAGCAGTGTCTTTGTGCTGTGATTATTAACACACTTTATCAGGATTTCTCTACCTTATCTCCACTGTGTTAAGAATTTTTTTTAATCATAAGGACTATAAAAGGTGAATGAGGCTTAAGGTGCATGACGTTTAGCAGCTTTTAATAAATAAAGGCCATATCACCTGATTCTCAACTGTAGCAGTGCTAACAATGAACGTTCAGGTTAGAGCACTAACATCTCTCTGAGGATGTTTGTGATGTGGGTTACATTATCTGACTTTGGGATGTTTACCTTGTGTCCATGACACATACCTACATTTTAATTTCATTTGTTTAATTGCTTTGCATTTGTGTACACACAGAGAATAAAATTGAGGATGTGAAATGGTAGTTATGGTAGATTCCTTCTTCAGGACTCCGAGACAATTTCTTTTTAATGTTTATATATTAAAGCACAGACATTTTAGGTAATAAAATGAGGAGGGTGCATGTTTATGAGATAAGTGACTTTTGCACATGTCACTGTGTGATCAGCAAGTGCTTGTACAGCCAGTCACCCCTCCTTATCTTCATTGGCTCTCTCATAAGGATAAAAGTAAAGAAAACACTTGATTGACAAACACTTCCCCAGTCAGAATCCTCTAAAAAACGTAACTGGATGACTATGTGGGATTGTACCTTTTACAGTTTTCAAAATGTTGTCCCCGATATTTGGTCAAAACCATTTTGGTTTTCATTGCCCCCTTCCAGAAGTCTTGTAAATAACATAAAAGTTCACAATGTAAAAATTAATCACTATTAAATGCTACAAACTTCAGGCTGTTTATCCAAAATTGCTATCAATTGCGGTTCTCTTGCTTTACATTTTCCACGTGTGCATATACAGGTGCGCCGTCGAGAATTCTAAAACTTGCCTTGGAAAATCTATCATCAACAAGACCCAGGTGCATGCTGGGTACATGCGGCAACATTTCAGTGTCATTTCTGCAGAAAGACTAATGGCCCATCGGATTAACACAGCAGGGGTCCCTGGCAGTCCCATTCAGTTTGGTGCTTTTATGAATCAATAAACACTTTTTCTCATTACTTTTGTGGTCAGTGCAGGTACATTTGTATACCTCACTATACATATACTGTACAACTTTATTAACTACTCGATTTTACCTGGCATGACTCTAGCCTGTGAGGGAATTCATTCGCTAAGTGTGTGGCCATTTCTCTTTACTTTATTCCAATATATATATATATATATATATATATATATATATATATATATATATATATATATATTCATATATATATATATATTCATATATATACACACACATGCACATACTATGTTTACACTCATATCAGAACAGCCTGTGCACGCATCCTGTACATTCTAGGGTAATATGTCACCGCCAATCTTTTTCATGTGCATTCTCTAACAACACAGCAGAGGTTTCTTTAGTACCTCGGTTAAATAGATAAAGTTTCACGGCTTTCCAACCAACCTTAACATCGTTAATCTCATTTGTCCTTCCTTATCTAGCCACACACATATAATGTAACTCTTCACTTTTGTAAATGGGCATCTTGTTTTATGTTCTCTTCACTGGATTAAATAAAGTACACAGGATAAAGGGCTGCACCGGAGATTTTCCTATGCTTTCGTTTTACTTTGTGTTATTGATAGTCGGGAAGGTCTGATTCAACTTTGAATGCGGAGGAATAATGTTAATAAGAAATGTAAAAAATGTTGGTCCACATTTGAATGACTAATACAGCTTGCTCAAAACCGGATTTCATTTATGGTACCAGTTTAACACCCCTTCACTGCCAAGGGTTCTACTCATTGATCTCCAATGCAGTTCTTCTGTGTGTAAAGGGGTTTGTGCCGGGGGTGGGCAACTCTAGTCCTCAAGAGCCACCAACTGGTCAGGTTTTCAGGATATATCTGCGTCAGCACAGGCGACTCAATGATTGAGTGACCTGTGCTGAAGCAGGGATATCCTGAAAACCTGACCTGTTGGTGGCCGTTGAGGACTGTAGTTGCCCACCCCAGCGTTAGTGTAACAACAGTGCACGATGAGAGTACCATTTTGATAACATGTTTTTTTTCAGTGGACTTGGACTGGAATTTGTGTATTTTTTTGTTACTGATTACATTATTACGACCCTCATTGTCAACAGTCACTGCCTCTTCTGTCTCTTTCTTGCCTATACACTAGAAAGGAGGAGTAGATGCTCCTTTGTCAAGGAGTGGCAAAGGCGGCTGCGACAGCCGAAACGTTGGAGTATTCGTTGGCTTCAATAAATATTTGGACTTATGAAATCCGTGGAGCCTCTACTCCTCCTTTTTAGTGTATCCTGTACCTGTATTGCAGCGGGCCTTCCCTCATCGAGTTAGAGAGCACCAGTATCAGTATTTTTCATATTTTGATTATTGGTGTGCAACATTTTCCCTATTACATTCTGTCTTGCGTATACCATCCCTGAGAACTACCAAGGAGGTCTTCTGCACTTCCAGCCACAGTAGAACATTTTTGCAGCTATTCGTGTCAGGCAGAACAGGTCTTCTGGAAAGTATTGATTCTAAAAGCTTGTCTAAGATATATTTAGGTAATCGGAAAGAAAAAGGTTTAACTTAGTATTTAAATGCCTACTCATTATTATACATTTGCACCAGAGCAAATCTTAAACGATATGTAGGGGTCCACGTTAAAACAGACATGAAGCAAAAGGTGATACTGTGTGCTCATTTGCATGTAATTTCCCAGAATCCTTGGTTCCAGTGGAAGCACTATATGTTAAGAGATAATGGTGACCGCAGTCATCACGTCACCCGGCAGGTTCGCCCTCATTGGCTGAATCGCCGGGGGCGTGGCCTAGTGGTCCGTCGCTAGGTCTCATCTCAATTTTCCAGTCTCCTGGAAAAACGCACTGCGCGACGCGGCGGCCCCCCCTCGCAGCGGGCTCGGCCCCATTGAGGGGCGGCTCTTGTCCCGGCGGGCGCTGCAGTAGCCAGCGGGGACCAAGCCTTACTAATTCTAGCCACGGATATGTCGACATCACATTGCACATATATCCTTTAAAGGATTTTTTTTGCAGGATGAGAACCAGGCGCTCCCTCTGAGCCAAAAATCACGATTTCTTCCCTGCAGAGGCCCTGGCTCCCAAGAGACTTCCCGGTGAAGTTAACGGGTTTAAATGTCACTCAGGGGAAACAAAATGACTGCAAAATCTCAGACCAATCAGAAACTGCAGCATCAGCTATGTCTTCCTATTGGATAGCCACTTAAATCCCCTTTAAAAAACAAAAAGTAATATTGATTTTAATGTAGGCAAATTCACATTATTTATTGATTTTGCGGTTGATTTGCAACGTCGTTCGTGAAATTTGTTAGATCTGCAGCTTTTGAAATTGTACTGCTCACTCATAACAACAACCACGAATTAAGAAATATGTAACTAATGGCATGTCATGAGTTTTGCTACTTTAAGGAACTTTTCAGTTACATCTGAACTTAGAGAAGATCAAGAGTGCCTGTTAAACGGTATACACAAATGATGGCAATGAAGTGAAATCATGATATCAACACATGTGCACCCAGCATTTAAACTACTTAAAAAAATGTAAAGTAAAAAATATGCTAATAGTCCAAAATAGGTTCACTCACGAGTAATTAAAAAACATGCATCAGGCTAATGTGAACATGCTATAAACGCAGTTTCGTAATATGTTTTCATTGCCCATGGAAAGGCTTGAGAAAGACTCTAATTGAAGAGTTCAATTCTCGAATATCATGTGTTTTGACCTGTGACTTTTAAAACCATGGATCTCCTTACTTAATCTTGCCAATGTATACCTGATAATGTGCCTTTGCTATCAGGTCACTCTGAAGCATGGAAGGCATGTCACAGAGCGCAGTTTGGCAAGTTGTCTAGACTTAGAAATGTAGGAGGAATGGCACAATTAAATATTACCTTTCCTTTTTAAACTATAATACGTATGGTCAGCAATACAACACAAAAGGGCCTATTTATCAATGTCTCCGGCTGCAAACTAGGGCAAATGTGGAGCAAAGAATATCCAAAATGCAAAACGGAGCCAAGAACACCAAACGATTGGAAAATTCCCAATGTAGCAAAAAAAGGTCATTTAATGACTAAAGAGTCAGAGTTGCATCCAATGTTTCGGTGCACATGCATTTTCATCAGGCAAAGAGCAAAGAATATCACCAGATTTATCACAGAATATCAATCCCTATAAATAAAATTATAATAATTTCTTTGATTAATCCGTTTTGCAGCTGGGAGACTGATAAATAGAGCCCCAAGTATTTCCATGAATTAGTAAAATATATAATTGTAATGGATTATAATGCATTACTAGTTAAGAGAGATTTTACAGTTGTCAAATGTGTATCAAAATATTTTGCTGATTTTAAGTGGTCATGCTATCCTAAAGTTTATGCATAGTCAACGGTATGAACATGATTCCACCAAGATATGTAAAATTGATGCGGATTGATCAAACAGTTAAAAAAAAAATGCCATAAGTTTTTCAGCCCAAAATATTCTGTATCAAATCACATTTTGAAAATGCATGATAATCCTTTTTAAATATTCATTAAAAGCTACAGATAAGTCAAAACTTTATAACATATAATTTTAATCACTGTCTGAAACTGGAATTGATCTTATTGATTTAGGAAGCTAGAATTGTTTTGCCCCCCCTGGAAAAAAATGTAAAGGGCCCCCCCACATCCTAACGCCCATTTTCTCATCAGCCACCCTCTCTCCTAATCTCCCCCCTTCTTTCTATCAATCACACTCAATCCCCCCTCTTGCACACACTCATTCACCCCTCTCTCAAACAGTCAATCACCCCCCCTCACACACTCAATCACCGACCCTCATTTCACACTCATTCACCCACTTCCCCTCACACACTCAATCACACCCCCCCTTTCAAACTCAATCACCCCTCTCTCTCACACACACATTCCATCACCCCCTCTCTCTCACACACATATTCAATCACCCCTCTCTCATACACACACACATTCATTCACCTCTCTCTCACACACACACACACACACACACACACACACACACACACACACACACACACACACACACACACACACACACACACACACACACACACACACACACACACACACACACACACTCACCCCTCTCTCTCGATCACATACCCACACTCAATCACCCCCTCTCTCTCTCTCTCTCTCTTTCTCTCTCTCTCTCTCTCTCTCTCTCTCTCTCTCTCTCTCTCTCTCTCTCTCTCTCACTCTCTCTTTCTTACACAAACACTCAATCACCCACACACTCAATCACCCTCCCCCTCTCTATAACACACACATACACACACAGCTGGCTTCAAATATAGCAGGCTCGATTGACAGGGGAGAGAGCGGCATCTCGTCATTTCAGCGACATTGCAATGACACATTGTCACAGCGACGGCACGTCCCAGCATCATGTTGTCATGGCAACGAGCCGCCACAGCATTTCATTGTGGTGGCAACATGACACCGCTATGGCATATGATGTCGAGGCGCCACATTGTCATGGCAACATGATGCTGCGAGGTCGCAGAGATGAGGAGGTGGCATTGACGGCACCGCCATCAAGCAGGCACTGCGACACAGAAACACACACATTTGTACCTGTGTGGTGGGGGAAGCGTCTGTGAAGCTTGGACAACGCGGGCAAATGTGAGCCCAACGTACGGCGCCGATCAGAACACATGGGAGTGTGAGGTCCTGCAGCTGCCGGGCCCCCCGCATTGCATGGTTTTTAGCAGGGCGGTAGTTCAGCCACTGCTATTAACTGTTTAGAGAATAGGTATTAGAAGTAATGTTCCCACTGGATTTGGAAGTTAAGGCTGAATGTTTTATTTTTTTTATTGAAATATTTTGGCTAGACTTGGAGAGTACAACAGTATCAGCCTTTACACCCGTAAGTATCTTTGACATATTTGTTGAAGAACTATTATTGAAGGAGAGCCTGGACCACATTGTAACTTGTCACTTTATGCTAATAGAATATCCTGTATGCAGTCAGCTTTCTTGTGCCAATGGAGCCTGTTTTAATACAAGTCAAAGGTGTGATGGAAATGTAAATTGCCGGGATATCTCAGATGAAACCAACTGCAGTAAGTATAGTAGGAACTATTGATAAAAGACAAATATTAATAATTCCTTTAACTGTCTCATTACTATAGTATTTTAGTACATACTGTATGTATGTATGTATGTATGTTTAACTTTATTTATATAGTGCCCACAGCTGTAGTAAATGCTTTACAAGAGACAATACAACACAAGGAATTATAATACAATAAGTGCAACAAGCAAGATCAGACAGTAGGAAATGAAATCCCTGCCTTGGAGAGTTTACAATGTATATGGGAGAATTACAGAGACAGCAGGAGAGGGAATAAGTGCTATGGATGGCAGTGTTTGCCGCAATGGTTGGTAGGAGCGATTGTGGGTGTGGGACAGTAGCCAAGGGTCTAGGCGATTGAAACGCTTCATTGAAGAGGTGAGTTTTAAGGTTTGTCTTAAGGGTGGGGAGAAAAGGTGCTTAACGTATAGCGAGTGTGAGGGAGTTCCACAGGTGAGGGGCAGTGAGGGAAAATGGTTTAAGGTGAGAGAGAGCAGTAGAGGTAGGTATGGATAGAATGCAGGAGACAAGCGGGCACAGCGAGAGATCAAAGCTGATATGTAAGGAGGGGCAGATGAATGGAGAGCCTTGAAGGTGAAAGTGAAATTAATATTCTAGCAGCAGAATTTTGGAGAACGTTTAGAGGCTGGGGGGCCTGTTAGTAGTATGTTACAATAATCCAGACATGAGAGGATAATGGCATGCATTAAAGTTTTAGCTTGACAGAGGGAAGGGCGGATCTTGCAATATAATGGAGGAAGATGTGACAAGTTTTAGCTATGCTGCGAATGTGAATGGAAAAAGAAAGGAAGGAGTCAAATGTCACTCCTAGAGACTTGGCGACAGTATAGATGGTAGAACCATTTACGGTGATGGAAAAAGGGGTTATTGGTCCAGGTTTAGGGGGAATTATGAGGAGTTCAGTTGTAGCCATGTTAATTTTAAGGCGGCATAGTGCCATCCATGAGGATATAGCCAGGAGGCAATGTGAGACTTGGGACTGGATTGCAGTTGTGAGGGTAGTGGTGGATAGATATATCTACATATCATCTGAAAAAAGGCCAAACGAGTTGTTGAGGTCACTAGATCACTAGGTCATAGTGTTTAGAGAGAGAAAAGGAGAGGTCGCAGACCAGAGCCTGGAGGTACACCAATAAACAGATCAACAGAAGACATGTTAGCAACAGAGACAGAAAATGTGCGATGGGAGAGGTATGATGAGAATATTTCAATGAACAGTCTTATATAAGAATACTTGTATACATTATTTATCCCATGTGTCTACTCTGCGATAAGTACAATTTCACATGCTCCATGAGTATACTATACCGTTTCCATTTTCATAATATGGATATTATTCTTAAAGAATAAGCCTCAACCGGTAACCCAGAAAAGTTCTCAGATAGATAAAAGGGTTTGTTCAATGTTTAATATAGCTGATCCAGGGTTGGCCAATTCCGACACCAGCACCTCTTCCACAAGGTTGCTTCTTCTCCCTTGCCTTTCTTGAAGTTACAGTATAATGACTGTGGTGTGGTGCGATTGCTTGAGGATTGGTGTATTTTACAGACCTTGCAATGGGTTTCATCAATCAAATAGGCGAATAACTCAAGGGACAGTACGGAAAACAACAAGAAGTAGCACAAGTTGCTGCTCAAGTTTTTTCCAAGATGAATAGAATGTGCCAAAGAGAAGGAGTATTTGTAACTTTACAAACAAACATGGGAAGATTTTCCATAGTAAAGGCCATAAAGATCACTGATTCCAGTGATGTTTCACCAACCACTTCACCTTCAGGCTCATACTTGAAGTCACTGTTACAGTTCTAAGTAATGGAAGTCTTGGTTTAAACAATATAAAATATATTTATATATCTCTGTACTTTAGGTACGTTCACAGTTTAAGGAGGAGGTGGGATTCTAATCATATACTTTTCATGCAATGTTTTCCTAGCACAAAGATGTTTCAGTAATCAGTTCCATTGTGCGAATGGAGAATGCATCCCTCGAGACTTCATCTGCGACCACGATGATGACTGCGGTGATGGCAGTGATGAGAAAAATTGCAGTACGGACACTTTATACCTGACTTCTGTCTTATACATATGGCTTACATGCGTGTTGCAGCTTTGTAATGTTAGTTGATTTAAGCAGTGACAAAACGTGTTACATCTCTATCACATGCTGTACAAGGTTTTAATGAAAGTGAGTCTGCCTGTGCTTTTCACCCAAGAGAATGACTTAGCAAAAACAGCAGCGACCAATATAATTTGGAATGACAAAGTAAATAGCTGACTAGTTATGAAACAGCACTAATGTTAAGCATGGGAATACATGATTCTTTTCGGAGTTTAAGTGAACAGTTTCACTGTTGATGGTATAAACCAGCAATGCTTCATTTAGTCATATTTTAGTAATGCCTTGAATTCTTTTTTTTCCAGGTTACCCTACATGTAAGGGAGATTACTTTACTTGCCCTAGTGGGCGCTGTATACATCAGAGCTGGATTTGTGATGAAGATGATGACTGTGATGACAATGCTGATGAAATGGGATGTGGTAAGATCTCTATCATATAAAGTTTTCCCGTGACCAGTCTAATGAGAATAACAGGTGATTATGTAGCTTATTTTTAGAAATGTTTGTGATTCATTATGGCCTATATTCAATATGTTGCGAAGAATAAGGGACTATGGGGGAGATTCACTAACTGCGACCATGTATTAATTGTCAATGTCAGTGGAACCGTGATAACATCTAATGCAGGTTAGTAAATCCCAACATATCTCATATTGTTGTTAGCTTATAAAGATAAAAGAAATGTTCAGGGAAATTACACTATTTTCTTCAAGGTTTGGTTGGCCGCTAATTGTTTCATATTAGGATCATAGGAATCAACTTTTTTTCTTTTCTATTCATTGTTATTATTGTCATATTCATATGTACAACCTTTAAATACTGTATATTGAAAGAGACAGTCTTCCTAAATGTTGAACAGTGTATAATCCAGGTAATGATGTTTCATCCAAACATGTTTTGTCTCCACTAAGTGTTATTGAATGTTAGAAAACAATGATAAGCTTCAAAATGTGTGTCAGGGTCAAAATAGCATATCCCAAAGGCAAGTACTGTGCATAGAGGCACTGCCAGTAAGTATCACTAGAACTACACATAAGTATGGGGCAATCATAATATACAACACTACACTGTTCTTCAAGCTCACAGTGCAATGTCATTGGGGGAGAAAACATTATTATAAATCTGTGGTTATGGATACAGATGGGCGAATACACCCAAATCCGTTTCCCGGATTTTTTTCTCTCTAATTTTCAACCTCAAATCTGTTTTGCGGTGTAAAATCTGCCAACAGATCTAGTCAGTTTGAATCCGCACGGATTCATCAAAAAGCACCACTGGATATACGACCTGTGGACGGATTTGTAGAAACCAATCCGAGGATTCAGCAATCCGTTGGCAGATTCTTAAGAATCCGCAGAGTGGATTCTACAAATCCATCCATGGTTTACGGAATCCGCAGAGTGTATTAGTAGTAATAATAAAATATCTGCAAAACGTCTACCACCTTTTTTGAGATTGAATTCCGCAGACCAAAGGAACTGTAACGCATTGCACAGCACCCATCTGGCAGAGCAAGGGTTAAATACGGACCAGCGTTGGGTAGCAGCATATTTCTGACCAAGTCAGCAAGAAAGGGGTTAAACGATGGCCTTGCCGCCATTTACATAAAGTCTAGAACTGCTTTTTAATCTAAATTTGCAAACAACAAACTGCAAAAACAATGCTCTTCAGAAAGATTAATCCCGCCCCCGTCAAGGCCACGCCCACGCCCATCTGCCCCGTTTTGGCCACGCCCCCACGCCTGAGAACTCTGCCTGCAGACCGCAGATCGCGGTCTTGCGCTGTGTGCGCGCCGCCAGGTTGCCAGGCGCGCGTGCAGCAGCCTTCAGCGTGACCTTAGCCTTAGAAAATCACAATGGCTGCTTTCTGCAAAAAAATAAAAAAATAATAAAATGTTTTCAATTAAAATTTCTCCAACATTGGCAGTTACCTGACACACACAGGATATGACACACACACAGGATATGACACACACACAGGATATGACACACACAGGATATGACACACACAGGATATGACGCACACAGGATATGACACACACAATGCGCCAGCGCGCGCAAACACCACTGAAAAGGAATTGGCTGCACGTGAGAAGGGGCGGGGCTAATGCATTATTGCACCTGCTGTTGTGCGCCAGTGGGTTCAGTAATGCCTGCTGCACCTGTATGTTGTTTTTTATGAAAAAATAAAGACAAACAATAATATATTTTTGTGGCCTTGTAAGTGAAAATTAATCTTTAAATGAAGCATAAGAGATATCAATTTAAATACGGATAGATCGGTTGGCGAAGAAAAAGCCTGTGCAGCTATTTAGGTTTTACATGGCCCTATGGAAATCTCACTGAATAGAAACCTTTCATCTTTAAATGCAATCGCACTTGTCCAAATGTTACCCTTTGGAGACATTATACTGAAGTTATTATCTGTGTGTGTTTGTTTATCAGAAAGCGGTCACCGAGACTGTGCTCCCGGGGAATGGGCCTGTCCGACTTCTGGACAATGTATTCCAATAGATAACGTTTGTAACGGAGCTACAGACTGTCTCAGCAAAGAAGATGAAAGTAACTCAACTGCAGGCAGGAACTGCAGTAAGTGTACAGTATACTGTAATGTTTCCTGAGCGCATTTACCCAAGTCTTCTATTCGTAGGATCACAGTTTTAATGAACAATATCAACATGCTTTGTTTTTAATGCGGCTATTTGTGTATAATGCATGTACTTACAGAATTTGGCCTTTTCTGTTATAAATAGACTTGTACTGCTTTTTATAACACATTTTAATGATGGACAAATGTGTTTTGATAACTTTCCATTCTGTGATAATTTTTCTCGCGGGAAACTGCTCTGTAGCCCTTAATTTGCTAATATCCCCATCAAGTTAATGCAAAAATAGCTTGATATGTAAAATGTGAGTCACAGATTGGTAGCTGTTGATGAAGTATTTATTGTACATGTATTGTTCTGTAAGTGTCTATGTAAGAAATGGATCTGTGGATGTCACCTATAATATGTTTTTCAGCATTAGTATTTCTTTAGTCTAACATGTCATTTTGTTTTATCTAGGTATAAATGACTGCGCGTCTCTGAGTTGTCAGCATCGCTGTCATGCTTCACCATCAGGAGGTTTTTGTTATTGTCCCTTAGGATACGTAATCAGCAGCAATGACAGTCGGACGTGTATCGGTTAGTAGCAGAGATGCGTAATCTGTTCCCTCGCAAATTTAGATCAGATTAATATGCAAATATGTAAAAAAAAAAACAATTGCAGATTTTCTATACAAAGTTACAACATTGTAGTTCTTGTGGTTTACTAGGTCATATTCTGTGTGCAGGGAAATAAGGTCACTGTTACCACAAGAATGAAGCTGCTTATCTCTGGAATGCCTCCTAAGATTTGTATGCAAATATAATGTAACAAAATAACAAAGGGCTAGGCACGCCAAAAATTAGCACGACATGTCTTTTATTGGCCCAACGTTTCGGTTACCCTCTAGAGCCTTTATGAAGAGCTATTGATAAAGGCTCCAGAGGATAGCTGAGATGTTGGATCAATAAAGGAATTATTTGTGCACATTTTTGGTGTTCCTATCCCTTAGTTTTTTTTGCAAAGTATCTTCTGGGTACTCTCACAGTATCCCCTTCCCTATAAGTCTGGTTTATACCAGTTGTGCCCCAATCCCTTCACACTGGCAAATATAATGTAAGGAAGTTATTTTAACAAGAAAGTTCAATGATACTGACAAAACGAACTTCATTATCTTACACTTTCCTATCCTGAACTCTTTGTTTATGAGATACTTTAAAATTCTATAGCAGGAGCGGCCAACTCCATTCCTCAAGGGTCCCCAACAGGTCAGGTTTTCAGGATATCCCTGTTTCAGCACAGGTGGCTCAATCAGTGGCTCGGTCAACGACTGAGAAAAAACTCATTTTTTTTTATCCTTTACCTGACCTTTTGGTGGCCCTTGAGGACTGGAGTTGGCCACCCTTTACTATACTATATACAGTAAATACATATAAATATATATATGTAGGGGTGTGTTAAATACCTCATGTGGATGCAGTGTGACACCGGAGGGAGTAGTGCAGGTTCCGCGGCGGCCCAACAGTATAGGGCGCCGTTATGTTATTGCGCAACCTAACAGAGGGCACTGACAGAGCAGAGAGGTCGCGCATGCGCAGTGTAAGCGCGCGAACGACGGACCAATAAGGAAAAGGCTCCGTTGGTGGACTACAACTCCCATGAGCTCTGGGACAGTCATCTGATGTCAGGAGCCAATGAGAAGGCTAGGATTACGGGAGGAGGAAAAGGAAGCGTGGGGGAGAGACCACGCTAGGCATAGGAGATCCGGAAGGTGCTGGAGGAGGTAGTGTGAGTGCAGGGGGTCCGTGACCCGCCTGCATAGGACAGCTATCCCCACAGGCCCTTAGAAGTATCCCCTGAGTCACAGTAGGTAGCTGTGCTTCAGGGACGCCCTGTAGTGGTAGTGGTCTTTCACCTTACTGTATAGCAGTTAGGGACCAGTGTGCGGAGCAAGGTGGTGGCGAGCTGTTTGGGACCAGACAGCTGCACAGTGCGACATCGAAGGTAGGCCGAGGATTCGTCTGATCCTTTTCAAAGTTGTTACCGGTCACTGCCGTGACCGGAAGGTATTTACAGCAAGTGCACCAACACCGGGCAACAGGCGCTGATCCCGCCTTAGGCGTAACTCTTTGGGGACACTAGTGAAGTGGCCAAAGACCTAAGTACACAGAGCAATCTTTTCTATTAGTGCAAGGACACGGTGTGTGGGGCACGCGGGGACGGGACAGAGATATACTCATTAGGAGCGTGGCTGAGCCACTACTGTTATAAGGACAATACTCCGTAGGAGCGTGGCGGAGCCACTACAGTTCTAAAAGACATTACCAGTTAGCTGTGTTAGTGCATAAAGTGATAAGCGTATAGTATAAGGTTATATGTTATGTGTTGATGTCAATGATAAAGTAATAAGGTTACTATTGCATGCAGTAAAACTGGTTGCACGCATATGTGTTGTTATGTTTCTTGCCCAAGGGAATCTTACGTAACGGGGATCCTGGGTAAGTGGAGGCGCTGCGCTAATAAGTGTTACCCCAGGCTCCCAGCTAGCGGAGGCTCAGATCTCCTGGAGCCACAGGTGTGTGCAGTGCCCGTAGTCTCTTTAGGGTGTCAGAAAAAAGGGCTACATATATATATATATATGAAAACCAACAGAAAAAAGAATCCCCAAAGTAGCACTCTAGCATACAAAAAATATCAAAATGTATTAATCACATACAGATATAAATCATTAGAAAGGAGCAGTGGTGTCCTCAAAGCTGAAATAATGCTGAGCCTCTAAGATAAGTGGAATGAAGCAACAATGAGCTTATACATACAAATACCACAAATCATTAGGGGGAACAGAAACTGACCCTGGGATGTGGAGATGTGTGCTGGAAAGAAGTGCTACACCGCATGAACAACGAATTAACCCTTTACATGAAAGTGTAAAGGCACGAAAATTCTTGCTTCAAAAACACTCTGACCGGCCGGTCAAGGCTACCTAAATAAGGCCCCCTGTGTGAGGTGAAAACGTAAAGATAGATACATATAATATCAGCAAAATCACATGATGTGGGCTGAGCCTGTAGATAAAGCACACACAGAGAGGCATGTACATGACAGGTAACAATGACAAGAGCCTAAAGGGGGTCACAGAAGTACTTAGACCAGTCCAGCAAGGTAGTAGCAAACATCCACAGCCAAGAGAGTGTACCTAGGTTCAGAGGGAGTAAACCGCAACCGCTCCATGTTCACTGCATTTAACTGGCTTTAGCACTTCTCACATCAGGTCTGCGCAGGTTATTTTTGTGTCTCATATATATATATAATGTTTTATAAATGTATTGTACTCTAGATTTTGATGACTGCAAAATGTGGGGGGTGTGTGATCAGCTCTGTGAAGACCGCTTGGGCAGTCACCGCTGTAGCTGCGCGGAAGGATATACATTGGAACATCACAGGCACTGTAGAGCAAGCACTTCCAGTAAGTAAATCGAAATAATCGCTTACTCTAAAGTAGATTTATCTCAGATTATGCTGTAATTTACTGCAAATGTGCATTTGCTTTCATCCATGCTTATTTAACTTCATAATATTGGTTGACAAGGTCCAATTAAATGTCTACCATTTGGTGGATGGGTTTTCATCTTCTCAGTATGTAAAGCTAAGTCTGGTACTGGCCATTCGTGTATTGCATTTTTGTTAATATTTTGCTGTAAAATGCTACGCAAATGGTTGTACTCTTAAAAATATATATACTTATATAATGTATAACCTGTTCACCTAATGTAACCATGTATCTGTCATCATAACTTTGTGCCCAGGACATACTTGAAAAGAAGAGGTATCTCTCAATGTATTACTTCCTGGTAAAACATTTGATAAATAAATAATAAAAAGTACTGAACAGTAAGAAAACTGTTATCAGTTTCTTTAGTGCAGCAGGATCAACAATTTAAATAAATATGTTTTTGGATAACAGCAACTAACAGAAGTTAATCCAAATTAATAAAAACAAAACATTATATATTTACATTTTCTGTGTAATTTGTCCATAGCTGGTGCTGCCTCAGTTATTTTCTCCAACGGACATGACCTGCTAATTGGTGACATTCATGGAAGGAGCACAAGTATTTTAGTAACTTCCCAGAATCGTGGCATTGCGGTGGGAGTAGATTTTCACTTTCAACTTCGCAGAATCTTTTGGACAGACACTGTACAAGACAAGGTATTTAGAAATCTCTTACAATGTACAAATAAAGCATTGCAAAACAATGTGTTGATAGGTTCTCTTTTTTTTATGTTAACCTTGCTCTGACTTTATCCTTTAAATTTTTTTTTTTTTTAATTACAACATCTATTATTCTACCGTTACATGTCAAGTATTAAACAAAGCGTTCTATTATATGTGTCTCTCTTGTGCAACTTTCCATTTTATTCATAATGGAGTCAAAATACCTGGTCGTACACATTCTTTCAAAACTAGTCAATCTTTTATTAGTAATTTTTGGAAACTTGATCTGCCACATGTAAAACTGCCCCATTTTTCTAAATGATAAAAATCAGACTTTTTCCTGCATATTTCTCTTGGCCTGGTAATGGATCTCTTGATAGAATATACACTGAACAGGCCATTGTTTTTAGTACAGCTTTAATTAGGAAAAGTAACAGCGGACTGCACTGTAGAGGTGATACGCAGTAGATACAATACTGCTGGTAAATCTGTTCTGAAGCTCAAAATCCCAATGAAACTTAAACATAAAGAATAATGAATGAGATAGTAAGTATAAATAAATTATACACACAATTTGTTTTTATATAAATGAGCAATGCAATCGTTTTTTTCTTTCCTATTTTTAACACAGGATTGCATGTATGTAAGTGTCTATTTATTTGATTAGTTGTATGTATGTATGTATGTATGTATGTATGTATGTATGTATGTATGTATGTATGTATGTCTTTATTTATATAGCACCATTAATGTACATAGCGCATCACAGTAGTAATACACATGACAATCATATAAATAACAAACAATACAAATAAGACATAATGGGAAGAAGTATTTCAGACATAAAAGTAACATTTTGGAAGAGGAGTCCCTGCTCCGAGTTTACAATCTAATTGGTAGGTAGGAAGAACGTACAGAGACAGTAGGAGGGGATTCTGGTAAGTGCGTCTGCAGGGGGCCCAGCTTTATGTATCACGTGGATAGTGTTAGCCACGGTGCTACTCCTTTGCTTCTTTAAGCAAGTGTGTCTTAAGGTGGATAGAGAGGGTGCTAGTCGGGTACTGAGGGGAAGGGCATTCCAGAGGTGTTGGGCAGTCAGTGAGAAAGTATTAAGGTGGGAGAATCAGGGGGTATCCGGAGCTGAAACCCATTAATCTCAGCTCTGGGTACCCGCTGCTTCCTGACATACAGACCTCTGAAGGGGGTGCCGGTATCTCCTGTAAGTTTTAAAGCTCCCACGTCACGTGGGCCAATAGAAAGCCGCACCAGATGACATCACGACTTCCTATTGGCCTGCAGGTTGCGGAAGCTTTGAAAAGCGCCCATTATGTGAACCCTAGTAACCGAGTGGAGCGGCTACCGCCACCTCCTAAGGTCTGTTTATCCAGATGTAGGGAGTCCCCAAAGCTGAATTGAGTGGGAGTTAGCTCTGGAGACCCTCTGCTTCAATCTTGAGTTTAAAATAAAGGAAAAATAATAACCAAAAAATGGCGAGCTTGGATTTTGCCTCTCTAATGACTGGCTTATGTACCAGTTTTGTTTGTTATTGACATTTTACTCACATTTATTTGTTTACAATGGATTAAAATCTGTTAGTTGTTAATATCATGCTTCAGTTTTCAGACCTATAGAAAAAAAGCAGCATTACCACACTACATTTGATATACCCTATTAGCCCAAATTTCAAGTAACTCCTTCTCTATCTTATTTTATGCAATATAAACATCACCCAAATCACTAACATAATAACATCACAAGACAGAAGTAGTACAGTACTGGGCAAGATATAATGTCTAACTCATTCTCCTATTTAAAACATCAATTTGTTGTTGCTGTAAATGGAACCTCTGGAGCTGACCTGTGCTATCTTCAGCTCAGGGCCCTCTCCGGATACCAAGATTATTACCACGTTAGTTGCGGGTGCCGTGGCTCAAGCTGGGGAAACTATATGGCCGTTTAAATCTTGCAGGATCCATAAACCAATAGGAATGGCCATATTGAATCCATGATGAGGGTCACTAGGGGGTCCCCTGACCTGTAAGTAGCGCGGTGCATCTCCGTTCGCCCCCCCCCCCCCCAGGGTCCACTTGTGTAATAAAATAATTTGTATTTCTGGGATTGGTGCTTTGATACGGTTGTGTTATGGGGAAAATACACTCACCTGTTATAATATTCTTAATTCACATTACAGTCACAGTTTAAACAGAAAAAAATTCTACAGCGTCAGTTTTGTTTAAGCTAATATATATAACCTATGCGCTTTACCTGACACAGGCACCTTGTTCTTATACAAAATAGCCTACATTTTTGAGCAGAATTGTATGCCTAGGAAGGCCAATTTGCATTTAAAGCATACACATACTGTATATTTAATATCGCCTAGTCAGTCTCCAGTGAAAAATACAAAGTATGCACACCAATTGCAGCAACTAATTATTAAGTGTAATATTGCACATCATAGAGATTTTATCTTATTCATTGCCTTATTGCCACTGATTTTTTTCCTAAACGAATGGCCTTTTTCTGTAAGGTGCAATATCAATGATTTGGTTGTAATGGACCAAGTGTTACCAAGTGTTAGTTTAAAAAAGGGAAAAGAAAGCGCAATATAGAGCCAAATACGATCTTATTAGAATGTATAACAGAAAAATATATTGTAACCAAAATGTGGTACCATAGATATAAAATGTATCAATATAGAAAACTTATTGATTATAGCAGCCAATGTTTCCACATCTCTCCAGAAGGGCAATAGAAAGAAGAAATATATATATATATGGTGCATACACTTAAAGTTGAGATGTTAAGAAGTTTGTAGAAGATTTGGAGGGTATGTACAAAAACTAAAATACAATTCTGAATAGGCACAAATAGTTATAGTTGGCTTAAAATGTCTTGGTAGTAATTTACACTTTGATGGAAGTTTTGGCTGTTCAGATGTTGATTCTTAATAAAAGATAGACTGGCACATAGCATAATATAGTTTAATTTTAAGTAGTAAAAGAATGTGTGAATAAACTCACAAAGGCGGTGTTCATTGTGCGGTTTGAATAAAAATGCTTTCCAGCAATACTGTATGTCCACTGGTCTCTCGGTCACTTCATGCACGATTTCAGGAGTCCTCACAGGGCATCTGCGCTCTTAATGGGGCTGAGGTATAAGGCTGGAATCTCTGAATAAGGCTGGAATCTCTGACCTGTCACGGCTCCTCACGGCTGTCCGTTGTCTTCAAGTACAAAGGTATTGGGACCTGCTCCGGTGTCCGGAGCTTGCGGGGCAGTCCCACTTCTTTCACCCCTACTAATTTGGAAGCGGGTGCCGATGCTTCCTGGTTGAAATCCTGTGTTGGGTTGTGCTGGACTGAGTCCCGAATAGTACAGTGGCCTGTGACAGTCAACCTTGCGCGTTTCGCAAAAAATCGCTTCGTCAGAGGTTATCTTGCATAGCTCAACAACACCTCTTTTTAGTCTTGTGCTTTCACAGTTCAAGAGGAAAGGTTCTCCCCCTTTCTGTTTGCTGACAGAAGTCCTGCCTCCAGACACTTGGACAGGCCAAGTGTTAAAGCCGGATCGGCGCTATTCCACCTTTATGTTAAGGCCCTAAATTTCCATACCGACTACTCAGTATAAGTAAGGAGAAATTAATTGCATAAGTAGCCTAAGGGATGTTAGAGTAACTACTTTAAGGGATGTTAGAGTAACTACTGTTCCCGTTGGAACACTTAACAGAGAAATACAGATGCTCCTGAATGTTATGAAATCTAACATTCTCTTTGTGGATTAGGTGTTTTTAATCCAATTTTCTTTATTATTCAGGTTTTTTCTGTTAACATTGATGGCTCAAATATCCAGCAAGTCCTAAATGTTTCAGTTGATACACCTGAAAATTTAGCTGTCGATTGGATTAGCAACAAACTGTATGTGGTTGAAACCAGTGTCAACAGAATTGATATGGTTGATCTGGATGGGCAGAATCGGGTAACACTAATAGCGGAAAATTTGGGCAACCCCAGAGGAATTGCACTTGACCCAACTGTTGGGTGAGTAGAAGTATTTCCTATTGCAGTATATTTCAGTAAATAGTGCTTATTCGACTTACAGTATATGTATGTAATGGTGCTATACTGAAGTTTGACATGAAGGGATTTTTGTTTACTAGAGTCTCCCAGTTGACTAACACGGTGGCAAAACCGGTTCTGTTGAGTGGGCCGTAAAATGTCTTCTGGTGCTAGAACGTGTCTTATGGAATAGCACGACTTAGTAAATATAGGTCTTAGTATAATATGTCTTCTAATTGCTTTCATGCATTCTGTAGTTAGCTGTTTGGTCTTACCTAATCAATGTTATTAAAATATAACAAAAAATGATACAATTCTGATAATGTATAGATTTATTAAAAAGGTAGAAAAAACCCAGTGACGGCTGAATTATTAAACTCTATTTAAACCCCAGTATTTTTGCTTAGTTTAACAGTACATTTACTGTATAACATCAATGCCAGGTGTTCCAGCAGTGCATGGCAGCCACTGAATGGATAAAATGCACTACTCATCTTCAGATCTTCAGACACATTATCTTATTTTTGAAGTAACAATGTTTATGGTTCAGTGTTCTCGTTATTACCAGGAGAACATTTCCCTGACCTGTTTGTGGTCTTACAGCAGCTGTCATACTTCATTCAACGTACACACTTTAAAGGGTTTGTTTCCATTTGGAGCAGTAGTTTAGTGGTAACATTCGTCACACTACATGCCGGCACTGTCTGTCCAACCTGAAAGATGTTGCCCCAATTGTGTGTAAAATAAATAAAGTCCAAGAATAAGCAAAATTAAGAAAGAAAAAAAGATTTTTTTTTAAGCAAGGAATTACTGTAGGTGCATCTCCCCTAATGATTGTCCCAAATATAAAAACTCCAATAAACAGAGAGGAGAGATAATTCTCTCAAAACAAGAGTATCAAATAGGCATGTATATCTTTATTCATATAGCGGTCACAGAGTACTCAGCACTTTACAAAGACAATATAGTACAGGAAATGATAATACAATAAGAGCAGCAAAATCAGACAACAGGCAAGGAAATATCTGCCCCGGAGAGCTTACAATCTAAGTGGTAAAGACAGTGTACAAAATTGTGTTTATAATCAATCGATAACTGACAAAAAAATACTAAAAAATATATAAAGGCCTTACACACCTGAGAAATCGGAAACATTTTGTGCAGATAACCCTTTCTCAAGAAACACTATCTTGAGATCTCTGTATTTTTTTGTATTCTTTTGTCTTATCAATTGATTGTATGTTGTACTCTGTCTTTATATCTGAAAAATGTATCTTTCATTCATCTTTTAGTGTGCAGTCTTTTTCTTCTCTTTTTATTTATTGCCACATATATGCGTGACCGTTTTTGAATGACCTAGATTGGCGTTACCCAAAATTGTAATATTAAAATATAGATACCAATGATTAGGATAAAAGGGTCAGATTTATTTATTTATAAAATATTTTACCAGGAAGTAATACATTGAGAGTTACCTCTCGTTTTCAAGTATGTCCTGGGCACAGAGTAAAACAAATAATACATGGTTACAAATACAGTTACATAAATGAACAAGGTATACATTATATACAAGACATTGCGTGCATAGTTAAAGAAAATATATATTATGGGCGTATGAAACAGTTAGAGACCAGATTAAAGTGTGAGACAGCCTTAGATTTGAAAGAACTTAAACTGGTGGTGGATGTGAGGGTCTCTGGTAGGTTGTTCCAGTTTTGGGGTGCATGGTAGGAGAAGGAGGAACGTCCGGATACTTTGTTGAGCCTTGGGACCATGAACAGTCTTTTGGAGTCTGATCTCAGATGATAAGTGCTGCAAGTGGTAGGGGTGAGGAGCTTGTTCAGATAGCTGGGTAGCTTGCCCATGAAGAATTTAAAGGTAAGACAGGAAAGGTGAACTTTGCGCCTAGACTCTAGTGATGACCAATCTAGTTCTTTGAGCATATCGCAGTGATGTGTGTTGTAGTTGCATTGGAGAACAAAACGACAAATTGAATTGTAGAGGGTGTCAAGTTTGCCAAGGTGGGTTTGAGGTGCTGAGCCATATACTATGTCTCCATAGTCAATAATTGGCATTAGCATCTGCTGTGCGATACGCTTTCTGACCAGGAGACTTAGGGAGGATTTGTTCCTGTAAAGTACCCCTAGTTTGGCATAGGTCTTGGTTGTCAGGGTATCAATGTGCATCCCGAATGTTAAGTGGGAGTCAAACCATAAGCCCAGATGGTTCTACATACAATGTAATATTGCTGGAATATTCTGCACTTTAAAATATGAATCGTGTTATGATTGATCACCTTTTTTATTTTCAGGTATTTATTCTTCTCTGACTGGGATACTGCTTCTGGGGAGCCTAAGCTGGAAAGGGCATTTATGGATGGCACAAATCGCCATGACTTGATAAAAACCAAACTGGGGTGGCCAGCTGGGATTACTCTGGATATTCTGTCAAAGAGGCTATACTGGGTGGATTGCCGGTATGATTACATTGAGACTGCAACCTATGATGGTCTACAAAGGTATTGACCCATATTTTATTTATACACTGTGTAAATCGTATTTTATCTTTGCTGATCTTGAAAAGTGACAACAAATTGTAAATTGCACAGCTTGAAATGAATAAAAGGCTAATGTAAATGTCCAACAAGTGGAAGATATTTACAGTGTACAGGGTTTATGTATCAAGACAAAAGCGGTCCAGAAACTATGCACCATACATTATATACTGTATGTATCAAACAAAATAATCCAATTGATAACTGTGTGCATGTATTAAGCCCCACAAGCGGCTTTTGTGGCTCAAAATTGGTGCATGGAAATCTTATTTTGAAATGCACTTGTGTGCACCTACTGTATGTACTAACCTGACATTTCTCAATCTGGGCCATCAGCTTCAAAAGTGAGTTTTTTTCATTTTTGGGGGGTGAACAGAAATGGACTGCTCTAGACGTACATATGTTCATGGTATAGTATATAGTAAAGAATCTTTCTGATTCAACGAAAAAAGTAGATAGTGCGTCAAAATCACCCACCAAGTTAAACGTGGCATAAACGATAAAAAGTCTGTTAAAAGTGGTAATGCTAAATTAAGTTGCTATGTTTCAACCAAAAATGTCTTTAACGCCGCAGAGATGTTTCATTATGTAGGTTAACAAAATGTATTATTTTCACAGTATAACTATTACAAATGATACTACACTAATCATTTATATTTTATAAATAAAAAATACACAATCAATTTTTTTTAAAATTTAAATTGTATCAGTAATGTATTCAACATGATGCAATGTATCAACATTTATTTCAAACAGCGAACTATGCATCACATGTAAGAACTCACATAACGACCTTCATACTTACAACGCACATTTTATGAAGGTGTGTGTTACTTTTTAGCACAAAAATGTTGACGGAAAAAAACAAATTGAAATATGATCTTTGTACATACAGTAAGGCTCAATGCCATTTTTTCATTGATACTGTATATCTGGAGCAAAGTTTAGGCCCCAGAATCACATCGCTTTTGGGGCGTTGATATAAGTGATTTTGGCATAAAAACAAATGCACAGAAGAATAGCAAGTTAGCGTGTCTGTGCGCGCCAGTCTACAACGCCAATTTTTATGTGTGTAGTGCGAACTTCTTTTGGATAAAGAAAAAAACGCTACAGAGGTTGAAATAGAGGTAAAGTTCGGATGTAATGGTGGTGCACATATGTAAATGATATGTTATATTCAAATTCAAGCATGCACCACTTTTGTGCTCTATAAATGCGTCAAAATTGTCCGTCAAATTTTTCTTGGCCTAAAAGACAAATGCAAACAATCCTTAATGCTTTCATATGTATGAGCATGAAGTGCACCATGCGAAGGATAAGAGAACATGCCAAATGTAAGAACACGGATAAGGACAAACCTACATATGCTGCTAATAATTTTAGGTGAGAAATAGATTTTTTGGCACAATGCATTTTTTCAATTAGGTTTCAACAATTCATAGACCCTTTTGTCTTGATACATAGGTCCCTGTGTCTTTATTAATATATATTAAGTTGATGATATAGAATTAATATCCAGCTTTAGGGTTAAAAAAAAAATGTGACAAAAGTGGACTTTTTTACATTTTATTTATTTTCCACTAGGTTTTACAACTGCTAAACAGAACAAATATGTTATGCCTGTAAAATAAACACATCAATGCCTTAGACCAGTGTCTCTGCTCCAGTCCTCAAGACCTCCCAATTGGTCAGGGTTTCAGGATATCCCTGCTTCAGCACAGGTGGCTCATTCAGGGAGGGAGTGGCTAAGTGAGCAAAGACACTGACTGGCACTGAGAGTTTGAAGCAGGGGAGCCTGGTTCAATTCCTGGTGTCAGCTCCTTGTGACCTTGGGCAAGTCACTTTATCTCCCTGTGCCTCAGGCACCAAAAACATAGATTGTAAGCTCCATGGGGCAGGGACCTCAGCCTGCAAAATGTCTCTGTAAAACGCTACGTAAAACAAGCAGCGCTATACAAGAACACGCTATTATTATTATTATTATTATTATTCAGTAATGAACAGATATCCCTGCTTCAGTACAGGTAGATCAATCAGTGGCTCAGTCATTCTGATGAGGTCTCTGATTGAGCCACCTGCACTGAAGCAGGGATATCTTTAAAACCTGATGGTTTGGAGGGTCTTTGTGACTGGAGTTGAGAACCCCTGCCGTAGACAATAAGTAAAGGAAAACAGCAGGGCTGACACTCTACCTTGGCAATACACAGTTTCCAACCTAAAATATCTCCTTTCTTTATGAATTCCATCTTCATTTAGGATAGTATGCACCTAAATATACCATTGATCATGAACTTAGGTTTTAAATGCATTTAGGATTGTTGTTAACATTTTGTTTTAATGTTCCTATAATGGGGTATTCTAATTGCACTGATGTTCTAATAGGGACATGTTTCTAACTTACTTGTCCATCCCTGTTTTATCCACATCATTTTGTGTTTGGCTGATTTAATAGCTTTTTTTGCATTGGGAAGTATTTTACGTTAATGAAAATGGATTTCTTTGTATTTTGAATTTACGTGAGTGGGGTATCAGCTCAGTTCTGTGACCATCTACTACAGGGGAGGCCAGCACCAATCCTCAAGGACCACCAACAGGTCAGGTTTTAAGGATATCCCTGCTTCAGCACAGGTGGCTCAATCAGAGGCCTCATCAGAATGACTGAGCCACTGATTGATCTACCTGTACTGAAGCAGGGATATCTGTAACACCTGTCCTGTTGGTGGCCCTTGAGCCCTGCTGTTGGCCACCCATAATCTACTACAGGGCTCTTCAATTGGTAACCCATGAAGTAATTTGCTGTGTCCCTGAGGCTTTCTGTCTGGTGCAGTTTTTTTGACATTGAAACTCACTCGTAATGTAAGGTAATGTACGTGGAACAGATGTTATAAATGCTTGTAAAATGTTTAAATAAATGTATCAGTTTAAATTACAATAAATTTGTGTTCCTTCTGCTCCGAAGTCTTTTCTGATCAGGCCACTTTGTAAAACTAGTTGAAGAGCCAGAAGCTGCTACAAAGTGCTTTTTAACATACTGTATGATATCTTCTGAGCAACACCAAGTACTTTCTCTAACTTAGGTGTCAATATTTGTTGGTTGCAGGAAAACAGTAGTTCACGGTGGATCCCTTGTTCCTCATCCATATGGAATAAGTGTCTTTGAGAATAATTTGTACTTCACTGATTGGACCAAACTTGCAGTGATGAGGGTCAATAAATTCAGAGATAACGACACACATGTTGTCTATCCTTCCCAAACAAGGCCATACGGAGTCACAGTGTTCCATGCTGTCAGACAGCCATATGGTAAGATGGTTTAGGATTTTGTTTACTGTTTCTAATGATTTAGATGACAGTCTTTTTAAGAGACGGAAATAGCACCATCAAAATTGACTGCGCACGTGGATCCTTCCCAGTGGGGAATTTGTTGGGGGAAAAGGCGCAGGAAACCCTAAGCAAAGAGAAATGTATTGATATCTAAACGAATATACAAACTGTAAGTGACGTAAAATGTAGAAAAGACATGACTTACCCATGCCCCAAGCTGGACCCCTCTCTCATTCCCAATAAACAAACCATACAACTTGTTGGGAGAAATGAATGCCGCAGCTTTATTTATAACAATGGATAAATATCTCATATTTAACCCCAACTAGGGACCCAGCCAGATTGCTCCACTCACATCTACCGGAGCTCGAGGGTTACCCTCAGCTCGTGCTCATCTAGCCATTCTGTACCCTAGTATTGTATTGTATTGTATGTCTTTATTTATATAGCGCCATTAGTGTACATAGCGCTTCACAGCAGTAATACATGTGGTAATCAAATAAATAACAGATAATATAAATAACAGATCATGGGAATAAGTGCTTTAGACATTAAGGAAGAGGAGTCCCTGCTCCGAGGAGCTTACAGTTTAATTGGTAGGTAGGGAGAACGTACAGAGACAGTAGGAGGGAGTTCTGGTAAGTGCATCTGCAGGGGGCCAAGCTTTATGTGCCATGTGTTCAGAATAGCCACAGTGCTATTCATATGCTTCTTTAAGCAAGTGTGTCTTAAGGTGGGTCTTAAAGGTGGATAGAGAGGGTGCTAGTCGGGTTCTGAGGGGAAGGGCATTCCAGAGTTGAGGGGCAGTCAGTGAAAAAGGTTTAAGGCGGGAGAGGGCTTTAGATACAAAGGGGGTAGAAAGAAGACATCCTTGAGAAGAACGCAAGAGTCTGGATGGTGCATAACGAGTCTGAATGCACAGAGCCCCCATCGGGCACTACCACCCAATCGAGCCTAGTCTGGAATGGCACCGCCTTCCACAAATTCCACCCGGAAGTTCACCACCATTCCGGCCGCAGCAGCCTGGAATGGTACTGCCTTCCCCAACTAAAATACTTCCGAGCTCTGAGAACTCCCTCCAGGAGCCAATACTGACTGAGTCCCCCTCCCAAAGTAACATTACTCCCGCCAACACATGCCCCAAGCTGCGACAAAAAAAAACAAAACAAAATCCCGATCATTCTTCCAATACCAACATCCCTCATGCCGAAAAAACAAGGTGGGTGGGTGAGACTTTGCTCCAGTAGATCCTAGAAGAGGATGCTGGGATTCCTCCCCCTCGCCTTAAATACCCCTTATGTCATGCCGCCCCTTCCTTACAAGTCCAGGGCTCTCTTTACTCGACTCCCAGTTAATAATTCTAATCATTATATAGAGTTTCCTGTGTTGATTACTAAGCAAATGGACTGAAACATAAAAAGTTGCTTTACGTTCTTTATGTCTGGAAGTCTGCACTTGTCTCTGGGTCTCTCCGGCGGCCTCACATGGGTAGTGGAGAGGTAAATTTAATGTGGAGAAGGAGTGGCTCAGTGAGTAAAGACACTGACTGGCACTGAGCTTGAAGTAGGGGAACCTGGTTCAATTCCCAGCGTTGGCTCCTTGTAACCTTAGGCAAGTCACTTCATCTCCCTGTGCCTCAGGCACCAAACACATAGATTGTAAGCTCCACTGGGCAGGGACCTGTGCCTGCAAAATGTCTCTGTAAAGCGCTACGTAAAACTAGCAGTGCTGTTCAAGAACATGCTATTATTATTGGGTGCAAAAGCAGTGACAGCCAATGAGGCTGGTAGGGCATGGCTTCACAGCGGGAACCAAAATTCCCCTTTGAACACTATAATATGTATCATACTATTATATTACTGTGTTACATTAGAAACACGATGAGAATGTAACATGGTTCAGGCCGAAATTATATTATTTATTTATAACAACATATAGTGCCCTTATCCAGGGCCCTGTACATTAGTATTATGTGGCTGATGGATTGAAATCATGTTTTGTGTTTAGTTACCAATCCGTGCGGAATTAATAACGGAGGCTGTGAACAGATCTGTGTCCTCAGTCACAGAACAGACAATGATGGCCTTGGTTATCGATGCAGGTGCAAGCTGGGGTTTGATTTACATGAAGATGGGAAGCGTTGTGTTGGTAAGAAAACATTCATTTCATTCACTGTTTCCAGCATGACATAAAACATTCTACTGAAATGATTCCAATCGTGTATGTCTTGCAGTGGTGCGGAAGTTTTTGCTCTTCTCTTCACAACTGGCAGTCCGCGGAATCCCATTCAACCTCTCCACTCAGGAAGATGTGATTATTCCAATCACTGGAGTACCCTCCTACTTTGTTGGGATTGATTTTGATGCTCAAGATAACAGTATTTTTTATTCCGACACAGTAAAAGACATGATCTACAAGCAGAAAACAGACGGAACAGGTACAAAAATGAAGTTTCTCTCAGTGTTTTTTTGTTCACAGTTTTGTAAACCAGTGAAGTTAATAGGACATGAACACTGCCCATACAAGCTTTTTGTTTATTTAGTTGAACCATAGGTGGATAAATTACCATGAACAAATTTGTACTCTGGTTTTAACAGGTGCCTGCTTGTAGCGGCCTGCACCTTATCTCCAAGCTGCTCCTCCTTTTAAGAGTAATGCAATATTGTATTTTTACTTCCTTAAAAGAGTATTTAAACAGGAGGAGGAACTCAAAGCTGAAGCTATATTTTTTTTAAGGGTATATAAATCCTCAAAGGAATGTTTATAAGCACTCAAGAAAAGAAAACATTTGAACTCAAAATGATAATGCTCTTTGACACTAAAACAAGAGGACTTAATGCTGATATGGAGTTTCTAACACTATCATAGTTTTTTGTAATGTTTCTCCCTGTCTCTCTGTTAATATTACAAATCAACCCCTCTTCCCCCTGCACCCCACCCCCCTCCACAATTCTGATGGATGCCTAGTCTCACGGTCCCTTTCATCCATTTATTGCCCTGTCCGTTTATTTGCTGTTCTCTCTCATCTGCCTTAGACTGTTATCTTGTTGTTTTTACATCTGTGTTTAACTCGTGGAATATTTTGTAAATACTGCCCGACCTGAGGAAGGGAGGAGAACTCTCGAAAGCTCGTCCTATAATATCAATTGTTAGTCCAAATAAAAAAGGTATCACCTAATACTAAAGTACAAGGGTATAGGAATACATGTGAGCATAGGAACATTTTACACATTTAATAAAGGTGTTTATAACATACGTAAGTATGGTCACAGTTCTTTAAAATTGATGCTATATTTTTGGATTAATTGCTATACTACTTGATTCTATTTATTGATATTTATCAATTGAGAATTGCCTACTTACTAGTCAATGAACACACATTCTTCTTTCAGCCTGACAGATCTATCAAAGTCCTACAGCACATTTAAGATGAATTCTTCTTTGAAGAACATGGAATTTTTGCGGGAGGCTCCCACAGGCTTCCACTTGTCAGTGCCAGTTCAACAAGGATGTGTTGGTTTTCACAATATACTGTACTGGATAAGTCTGAAATAAAGCAAACAATTTCAGCTTAAAAATCTTACTCAATACCTTGATTTCTGATTAGGAATAGTTGAGGAGGCAATATATACTTATACATTACAATATTTGGGCATAAAAAACAGGTTTTCAAAGTTATCTATAGCCATTATCAGAATAGCATAAATATGATATATTCCTTACTTATAGGAGACAAATAAAAAATCAGGCCTACCCCTTAGAGCAGGGGTGGGGAACCTTTTTTCTGCCAAGGGCCATTTTGATATTTATAAATATACATTTAATTAACTCACCCCTAATGTGATGGCTGGAACTGCTTCTCTTTGGGTGACTGACTGACTCTTGGGTGGTGGGTGACTATGACTGACTGCACACGTACACACACGTACACCAGGCAGGGGGGAGGGAAATCAGACTCTCAGACCCGCTCTCAGACTCTCAGACCCACTCTCAGACCCACACTCACCCACCCACACACACTTACCCACCCACACACTAAATCACCCACACACACACACAATCACCCACACACTCACCCACACACACACTCACCCACACACACTAAATCACACACACACACAATCACACACACACACACACACACACACACACACACACACACACACACACACACACACACACACACACACACACACACACACACACACACACACACACACACACACTCACCCACACACACACACACTCACCCACAATGACCCACAAACACACTCACCGACACACACACTCACCCACAATCACACACACACACCCACCCACACAATCACCCACCCACACACACAATCACCCACACACCCAATCACACACAAAATCACACACACACTCACTCACACACACTCACTCTCACACACACTAAATCACCCACCCACACACACTAAATCACCCCCCCCCACACACACACACACAATCACCCACACACAAATCACCCACACACACTCACCCACAAAATCACCCACACACACTCACCCACAATCACACTCACCCACAATCACCCACCCACACACACAATCACCCACCCACACACACAAAATCACCCACCCACACACACTCACCCACAAAATCACCCACACACACTCACCCACAATCACACTCACCCACAATCACCCACCCACACACACAATCACCCACCCACACACACAAAATCACCCACACCCACACACTCACCCACACACACACTCACCCACACACACTCACCCACACACACTCACCCACACACTAAATCACCCACCCACACACACTAAATCACCCACCCACACACACTAAATCACCCACACACACACACTAAATCACCCACACACTAAATCACCCACACACACACTCACCCACACACACAATCACCCACACACACTAAATCACCCACACACACTAAATCACCCACCCACACACACACTCACCCACACACACACTCACACACACACACACACACCCACAAAATCACCCACACATACACTCACCCACAATCACCCACACACACACTCACCCACAATCACCCACACACAAAATCCCCCACACACACACAATCACCCACACACTCACCCACACAGACTAAATCACCCACCCACACACACTAAATCACCCACCTACACACACTAAATCACCCACACACACACACACTCACCCACACACACTCACCCTCACACACACACACACACACACACACACACACACACACACACACACACACACACACACACACACACACACACACACACACACACACACACACACACACACACACACACAATCACCCACCCACACACACAATCACCCACACACACACACAATCACCCACCCACACACACAATCACCCACACAATCACCCACACAATCACCCACACCCCCACACAATCACCCACAAAATCACACACCCACCCACAATCACCCACCCACACACGCACTCACCCACACACACACACACACACACTCACCCACCCAATATCACCCACACAAAATCACACACACACAATCAAGAATGACAATCAGCTGCAAGAAGTGACAACTTGAGATGCATGAGATCACACAGTCATTTTATGGGGCAAAGATCATTTGGGGGGGGTCTGCAAAAGTTAATCATACAACTTGTATTGAAGTCAAGGAGACCAATGTTGCTGGGATTAGGCTGCGTCCCCGCTAGCGCTGAGCGGGCGGTGCTTGGCGAGGTGACTTGCATATATATATATATATATATATATTTATATATATATATATATATATATATATATATATATATAACGAAAAGAAGACAGTGCGGCTCCCATAGCATAATATTGTAATTTAATATTTAAAATAAACATGCAAGTGAATCATGGACACTTACAATGTGCAATAAAGTAAAAAAGTAAAGTCTTGACAGTCACCCGATCGAGCCTCCGTGGATCTTTGCTGTATAAGGAGTCCAACACACTCCCCTCGTGGATGCCTGGAGGATGCGCGTGCACCCGTTCTCCCCCTGAATGGAAGTCCCGCGAGAGTATTTGTCCTCCGACGTAGCGAGGTATAGACACAGCAGTCAAATTCCCTTCATAGAATCCAAGGTGTATGGGACACGAAAACGGCTCGAAAGCAAGGCAGGACAAGACTACTCACAAATGCAAATATATATAATGTAAAGGACAGTGCCAGCTACTTCGCTACGTGTTTCGTCGCATTAAGCAACTTCCTCAGGGGATAAAGCTATACTAACAATGATACCATGGGTATATATACCCTCTTAATAAATGAGCACATTAAAAACAGCCGATGAGCATGTGTGCCCGCGCCTATGCATTGCGTGAGCGGGGGCTTGCATATATATATATGCAAGTCACCTCGCCAAGCGCCGCACGCTCAGCGCTAGCGAGGACACAGCTTGTGTGTGGAGTAGGACCGTGTAAGTGCGCGGGGTCCGTGGACGTGCGCATGGGGGGGAATCAGTGTGGGGGGGAATCAGAGCGGGGGGGGGAAATAAGAGCGGGGGGATTGGAGGAGGACCGTGTAAGTGCGTGGGGGGGGGTATTCTGAGCAGGGGGGGATCGGAGGAGGACCGTGTAAGTGCGCGGCGGGGGGGGGGGATTCTGAGCAGGGGGGATTCTGAGCGGGGGGGGATTCTGAGCAGGGGGGGATTCTGAGAAGGGGGGGATTCTGAGCAGGGGGGGGATTCTGAGCAGGGGGGGGGATCGGAGGAGGACCGTGTAAGTGCGCAGGGGGAGGGGGATCAGAGCATGTGCCCTCCTCCACAACTGCTGCCCGGTGTGTGGCTTGTGGAGGAGGACCGTGTAAGTGCACGGGGGGGGGGGATTCTGAGCAGGGGGAAATCAGAGGAGGACCATGTAAGTGCGCGGGGGGGATTCTGAGCAGGGGGGGATCGGAGGAGGACCATGTAAGTGCGCGTGGGTGATTCTGAGCAGGGGGGGATCGGAGGGGGGGATCGGAGCAGGAGGGGATCGGTGCAGGTGCCCAGCTCCGCAACTGCTGCCCGGTGTGGAGATTCAATTTTCAAGATTCAAGTTTCTTCCTCCGCAGACTCGCTCTTCTGTGGACGTGCTCCGTAGGGGGGGGGGTGGTCTTGGAAAGAAAAAAAAAACTCTTGGCAATATGCCAACACGAGGCAGCCAATCAGGAAAGGGGAAGTTTTTTTTTTCCCCCTCCTTTCTTGCGAGCGCGCAAACGGCCCCCTGACTCACGGGGGCCAGACCAAAACAGTTGGACGGCCCGCGGGCCGGACGTTCCCCACCCCTGCCTTAGAGAATGTGGCACTGGAGAAGTGACAAAGTAGATGAGGTTGAAAAAAGACACATATCCATCAAGTTCATCATACTGTTACATTTAGATGACAGATACTTATCCTATATTTGTATTTACAATATTTTGATCCAGAGGAAGGCAAACAAAAAAAACCCCAGTGAAATATCCTCCATTTATTAGTACAAAATAATATGGCCCACATCACTAAAAAAGAATGAACCACTCAACAACAGGGATTCAAGGAAACAACCTCTTATTTCATCCGGTTAATATAGTGTCACAACAGAATTGTAATATAGTACAGACAGTGTCTCAATACTCCCCACAGGCATCCAAATACTGCTTAGCACAGGGATATGAATGGGGCAGGACACTATAAAACATATCAAATCTAATACCACAAACTAACAATAATTCCACGATAATGTGGAATAGAGCTGGTGAATGCCACCATCAGAAACACTATTAATTTAAAGTGTCAAAAATTGTCAGACACTCCTGAGGAAGCCACACACCTGGCGAAACGCGTAGAGTGGTAGCCGCCCTGAGAGGAGAGAGGAGAGATCTGGGAGCTGACACTCACACAGCCGCGACCGGAAGTGACGCATCGGGACTAAGCGGAAGTGACGCATCGGAGCAAGCAAGGCGGGACCATCGACCGGTGAGAGAGCTGGAGTCCAAGTCCTCTGCAGCACCTGTATACACCCAGCAAAGGGAGCCGAATAGCCCACATAAGAGGGTATCTACGAGGGGACTAGACCGGCAAGACAGCGGTCACCAGCGGAGGTGAAAGGTCACAGAGAGCGGTGGTCCACACGCAGTCACACCGGAGGAGGCGGGTGAGCCTGGAGCTAACCATTTTCTCTCCTCAATCACTATCAGTGTGATACATGCCTTAACCACTTGTTTTTATTGTAAGTGTTTATTTTTACCCTATAAAGTCGAGTTTTTTATTGTTACTGGTCTGCACTGGTATTATTTATTTTACATATACACTGCTGCTGAGCTGAGAGTTGGAGATCCCACTACCTGGTTAAGAAATCCTCCTAGCAGAGACCATTGTGTGTCAAAACCGCTCGTTTTTGACTTACATCTTGTAGGTAGGCAACACATAGGAGCCAAGACAACACAAATTTATACACCCTTTTAAAAACTGTCTGCACTTAGATTGTTCTTTGTTTTTTGTTCTATTTCCCTTTATGCTCCCCCTGGATTGCAGTTGGAGAGTGAAAAATTGTCAGAATACATGATACTAGAACATACTACATATACAGTTGAGGAGGGCTGCATTTCGAACACTGAGGCCCTTCCCATTCCCACATCTTTGCGGTACTTTCCTGATAAATTGTTCTATGGCTCATATGAAAAAAAGCATCAAACCAGCATAGCTTCCCGATCACTTCGAGCATATGGACTCAATGTCTGCACGTCACAACTGCGAAAGCCTCTTCAAGCGATCCAGAGTTCCTGAGGTGTGGCTGATGAGTTGAGGGACTTCCTCCTCTAAATATCCAGAACGTCTGATGTCACGACATCTGGGGTGTGGTTTATACATACTTGGGTTCACCCTTCTCTTGTTGTACTGGATGTCTGACGTCATGACGCTTAGTAGGCTACCTTTTCTATCTCTGAGGATGCCATGTTCGTTGTCATGGTGATAGTCAACCGGTCTACAGTATTGATCCATTATCGCCTTAGTTTCTCATGAAAAACAGAGAATTGATATAAATAGAGTTACAACATACCCCACTTGTCCACAAATTATTTTATAGATAGTCCATACACCCCTACCACCATAAACTATATACAGTGTCCTAAGACAAGCTAACGACACAACAGATACCTTAATGGAATAATTGCACAAATAGACACATTTGAGAATAATTCTGAAAATGGTTTGAGAATACATAATTTTAACTACATCCTAATACGAAAAACAAGCCTCCAATGATATATGTTTACAAACGTAAAAATAGTGAAGGAACATCATAATAAGACAGAAGACCCCAGGCGTCATTCCGGTAATAATGATAATGGACATGGTGCTGATGGGCATAGTAACAATGGACATAGGATGGAGAGACCACCCAACATTGGCACTGGACTATTTCAACTACCCAAGGACTCACCATAATGCCGAGAGCACAGGGGACAAGGGACACACCATGCAGAAATCAAAGCAGACTATTGCAAGAGGAGGAGGATAGGAAACCATTGGGAAATGGGGAAAGTAACACAGTATATTTCTATGCCATCCAATCAGAATTAGTATGGTGATGCAGTCAGGACTTTTCCAGAGTGGATTCCCTCATCACTTTCTGGTACACAAGGCCAAACTCCTGTCCTTTGACTGATACTGGTCTTATACCATGGCCATTAATATAGCTATCCTTCAAACTGTGATAACAGCAGTCTTCAGACCACAGTGCCTCATGATTAGAAAAAACAGCTTAGCTCTAAATCCTTATTCATACCATTAGAAATTAGAGTTCCCAATTTTCTAATCCAGTCAGCCTCCATTTGTAGTAATCGTTTAATCCAATTACTGCCTGTCAGTAAATTAGTCACACCTTCCATGACCTGAAATCTTAGTTGACCCGGGATATGTCCTGCTCGTATAAAGTGATGCACCACCGGAGCCTCCATGTCCCATCATCCCCCCTGCCTTGTGCTGCCTGATTCTATCCTTTACCTTTTGAATGGTCTCCCCCACATACCCCAGGCCACATGGACACTTGATGAGATATACCAGATACCGTGATAGACAACTACAATGTTGTTTAATACAAAATGTCCTCCCTGTTCTAGGATGGGTAAAATAGTCATTCTATGTAGACATCGCATTGGGAACCACTATAACATATAATGTTCCTTGCTTTGGGAGTACCAAGATGACGCTGCTTCGAAGATTTACCACCCACATCAGCCCTTACCAAATAGTCTCTTATTTCCCTACCCCTCTTGTAGGAAAAGAGAGGAGGAGCTCTAAATCTCTCTTCAATCATGCTGTCATACTGTAAAAGTGGCCAGTGTCTCATTATGATGTTCCTAATCTTCCCACTACAAGTTATACGTAGAGATACATGGAACAGAATATTCCTTCTTTGTTTTAATTCTGTTTCAATCGTGATGAAGTAGAGTTCTTCTTGGTGACAATTCGGCCTCCCTCGTCTGTTCCTGTAATAGGTTATGAGGATTTTTTTGGTGTGTGGGGGTTTATTTATCTAAATCTAGAGGTGGCAAAAATGGGGATAAGTGGTGAAAAATGTGGCTCAGCAAAATATATATAATTGCTTTAGTTAAAGATAACTTGGTTATTACCACAAACAAATTAGCTTTCTGTAGGATCAATGATAATACCTTTTCTTAATAGTGCTGACGCAATGTATGATTTTTCTCACGCTCTAATGATCTTACAATCTAATATACATTTTTTTAGTGAAACACAAGAGATATGGTGACTTGTCCAGGCAAGGTACCAAAGACAATGGGGCACAAACTGAGCTCACCCACTGCAAAGGCAGTGTTCTTACCTCTAAACTACTGCTTCTGTCCTTTCAGACATCAGAAAACCACAATTCAATATAAATAATAGAGCTTGTTTCCATAAATTATAACGTTCAACACTCATTTTATTGATGTTGAAGAATTCTACAAAGTATGTACAGTATTCAGTCTTGTCACTTTCACTTCTAATGTATTGCTCTTTAGCAAATGGGATCTGTGCCTCATATATAGAAAGTTTGGACATTGACATGAAATGAAAGACAATATTGAAGCTACAAAAGTGAGCATATCATATTTCAGACCGTATAATGTATTTATGTCAACATTGCATTTAACTTCAAGAATTACCCCCCCCCCCCAAAATGACCATTTTGATAGTTGTTAACTGCATACATAAAATGTTTTTTTTTTTTTTTTTAATAGTAAACCTGGTGATGTACAATTGCTGCCATATTTAACATTGATGGTTTCACGCCTCATGCACTGTGTTTTTCAGGTAAAGAAATTCTCACAGCCAGTAGGGTGGAAGGTGTTGAAGACTTGGCTTTTGACTGGATCTCAAAGAACCTTTACTGGACAGACCCTCGATACAGAAGCATCAGTGTTATGAAACTGGCGGATAAATCTAGAAGAGCCATTATTCAGAATTTAAATAATCCTCGTTCAATTATAGTACATCCAGTTATTGGGTAACTATGCTTTCCGAATCTGGCATTTCCGTTGGCTTAACTGATCAAAAACAACATTGATGTAGGAGTTTCCCTTTCACTTTCTTCAATTCTGCGTCTTTTTTCAATATCTTCATCTTGCAACTATTTTTGAAGTGAAACTTCTTTGGACATCGGGGGAGGGAGAGGAAAAACACTGACTGACACTCACACACTGACTGACAGACACACACACACACACACACACACTGACACACACACTGACACACACACTGACACACACACTGACTGACACACACACTGACTGACACACACACTGACTGACACACACACACACACACACACTGACTGACACACACACACACACACACACACACACACACACACACACACACACACACACACACACACACACACACACACACACACACACACACACACACACACTGACTGAGACACAGACACACACACACTGACTGAGACACAACAGACACAACACACACACACTGACACACACACACACTGACTGACTGACAGTCATACACACACTGACTGACACACACACAAACACACAAACACTGACTGACACACACTGACTCACACACACTGAGGGACACACACACACAGACAGACACACTGACACACACAAGGAATTCACAGTTACTATAAATATAGAAGTGCAAATAACTAAAACATGCATTCTAAGTCAAACTTCTTTGCGTTTTGGCACTGAAATTGTGTTTTGATTTTTAATTAAAAGCATCAAAATACTGTACAATTTCTGTAACAAAATAGTGACAAAAGATAAAGAAGTTTCACTTAAAAAGCGCGTGCTCGGCACACACACACTTTTTTTCTCTCTTGTGCTGGCAGATTATCATGTTCAGAGCAGAGTGCAAACTGATACAGAACTCAGCATGAAAGGAATACGCAGAAGAGTTATCTTTAAAACGACATACTTTTTTTGCTTTTTGTATATTGATATGAAGCCAAGAGAAGCAAGTATTTTCCTGTTTTATTCACTTTAGAGTACTGCTGTCTTCAGTTGAGAGATAAAGTTTCACAGTTAATGTCAATGCACTGAGGGTGTCTTATTGGTGAAACTAGATCCATTATACTTTTATCTTACTTTTCTACACTTAAATTATATTATTTCAACACATTACAATAATGATAATTATTTGCAAAGAAAGAGGAACCCAAACTGAATGTACATATTGTTTTACATGGTAATAAGGATAAGCATTCTCCGTCTTCAACTGATTTGTCCTGAAGTTGAAGCTTTGCGATTTTTTTATGTCCAGCTTCTTATAGGACTAGAAAGTGCAGAAACAATGGTTCGTGTGAAAATACTGTAGATAGAAAAGTAAAAGTGACATGCGCAGTGTACTCATTTGCATGTCACATCCCTGAATTCTTGTCTGCAGCATAACAACTGTACAACGTATGTCAATAGGATGAATGAAGTAGATTTGGGGGACCTTTGGAGGAGGTGTAGATATATTCATGCGTTTTGTATATTTGATTTAATATTAATAGTCTAGTAATAATAATATTAATATCTAATATTTTCTGAACTCAAACATGTGAAATCCTTTGATTAGCAATATGAACAATATATGAATTTAGTTAACATTTTAAATAATCTGATTATATTGTGTAGAGCATTATAAGGTTTTTTCTCCCAGTCCATTTCTTAAAGGATAACTATTATTTTTAGTATTCTTTTTTTATGTATTTATTTTTACCTTCCTGCCAGGTCATGTAGAAATGTACATTTGTAGAAAAGATATGAAATTGGGTGTAATGAAAATAGATGCTGTGACAGCTAATTGTTGTGACCCCCTCTCCCCCCCCATTCCCATTTCAATTGAGTTTCTATTTTTTAGATATATATTTTGGACAGATTGGTACCGCCCAGCTAAAATTATGAGGGCTTGGTGTGATGGATCACATGCATTGCCCATTGTGAATACAACGCTTGGATGGCCAAATGGGTTGGCTATGGATTGGAGGTAAAAGAGTCAAACACTGTTTACTGATATTACAGTAAAATTAAGAAGAATGCTTTAGTTTGAGGTCTTGCGCCTACTGGGTCATATACACTTTTTATTTTATTGCTACAGTAGTAGTGTGGCTTTTACTGCGCATTGTGACCTATTTGTCACCTTTTCCTTAAAATTCAAAAACAACCTGGTCTGACGTGAGAATCACCTGAGGTGGTATTTTGATGAACTTAGTATTAAAAAAAGTTTGTGTTTATGCACTCAGTCAAACCTAATTTTAAAGTCCTGTGACTACCATTTATCAAACTCTTTAATGGCTAAATAATGTAGGCATATTAAATAGGGAAAGACTGTTAACCAGTTCTTACTGCTTTCCACATCCAGATACTGTAGTAAGCTTACATTTACCCTATTGTTTATTAGCAAAATTAGGTGACAGTATAAACAACGATGTGAAAACTATGGGTGTCAGGATAGGGGAACTGGTGGATTGACATATATACTCTGTACTTTGGACTCCCTTAATATCAAGTTTTCTACTGTCAGGTCACAGTACTGTAGCTTGAATGATCTTACATTTTGTATTAATGTGCGCTTTATATTTGGATTAAAATGTGTGTTTTCTTTGCAGTTCTTTACGACTGTATTGGGTAGATGCTTTTTTCGATAAAATTGAGCACAGCACATTTGATGGTTTAGACAGACAGACCCTTAACCGAATAACGCAGATGACTCACCCATTTGGCCTTACTATCTTTGGAGGTAAGACTTCATGACATAAAGGGTTCTCACTACACAGTTAACCTAACAATCATTGTGCAATTAGTTTGTTTAAATAAACAATTCTGCATTATTTGCAATTTATCTAATATGATATTTTAGATAATGTCATTATAATGTATAATGGGTAGATAGAAGAATGTAATGAAAGCAGCAATATTGTGATAAAAATAGTTGGTGTAACTTGGTGCAAAAAAGTAAAGAAAGTCCAATCATTTTATTCCACAGGGGTAACGAATATTAAAGATTATCATTATTTTTTAAATCATTAATACGCTCATTGAAGGGAATAGGCCTATTGTCCATGGAACAGCTGTTGTTATTTTGTGAATGAGGCCCAGTGTATTGTATATTTGCTTTTTTTCTGATGCGTGGGTATCCTTTAAAATTGTATAAAGCTATTTTCTACTTCTACAGGCACTCAAGATAATTGCCTAAGAGTGGTGGTCTGCTAATTTGTTGCCTTATAAAAATCTGACAGTGTTGCAAATTAGCTGTTTCTTTAAAACAAGGGTGGCCAACTCCAGTCCTCAAAGGCTACCAACATGTAAGGTCCCTGCTTCAGCATGGGTGGGAGTTCAGTCACTGATTGAGCCACCTGTGCTGAACCAGAAAAGCTAACAACACTAGCATTTGCTATCTCTAGATCAGTGATTCCCAACCAGGGTTCCTCCTACGGACCACAGACCCCCCCCCCATCCCCCTGGGGGTGTTTTTTTTTGGTATGTATTTTGTAGGGTGGATTGAGAGAGAGTAGGGTAATTGACGGAAGGTAGGGGCGAGTGACAGAAGAGAGGGGAGCAGGAGGGAGTGAGTGAGGAAAAGAGGGAGTAAGAGTGAGACGCAAGGGATAAATACATGCGAGGCGGGAGGGGGGAAGTTAGTTAGATGGATGGGAGAGAAATACATGGGTAGAGGGTGGGAAATAGAGGTGGCTCGTGAGGTGTGAAATGTTGTGACTGACCCCTGTCGAACCTAATATGTGCCAGCCAGATAGGGGTTCCCCGAGATTTTTCGAAATACTTCAAGGGTTCCTCCAAACAAAAAAGGTTGGAAATCACTGCTCTAGATATTACCACAAGCCCCTTTAATATAATTGAAAATATAAACTTGCAATATTCAAACATATGTATTTCTATTTACTTTAGCTTATGCATATATTACTGACTGGAGACTTGGTGGAATAGTCCGGGTCAGAAAATATGATGGTGGAGAGATGACCATTATCCGCAGAGGCATTCAGAACATTATGCATGTCAAGTCATTTGATGCCAGTTCCCAGATTGGTAAGTCGACTGATCTAAAATATACTTTTGGGATCAGAGAGCTTTGTGTTAAAATGACATCTTGTATTTAGTCTTGTCTGCATTTTTTTGCCTTATTTGACTTGTTTAAAAGCATAAATAATGATACATCCAATTTATAGTGAAGGGAAATGGGCAATGCATTTGTAACTTTTATTTTGTCTGATGTAGAGTTTACAATAATAACTTTATTTCATATAGCGTTCTTCTCCCAATGGGACTCAAGGCACTTCAGAATTTCCATATATTTTGCAGTACACAGCATATAGGAATTTTACAGACCGTTCCTGGCCAGAGGAGATTACAATCTATGTTGTTTTTGGTGCCTGAGGCACAGGGTGGCAGGGTGGCTGGCCTAGGCTCACAGGGAGTTGATACTGGGAATTGAACCAGGTTCCCTTGCCTAATACACATAATCATTGTTCTCAGAGTCAGGGTCTTTACTCACTGAGCCACATACTGTACAATGCATGCAGAGCTTTATGTTATAGGCAAAGTAAGAAACTAGGTAATTCAATAAGAGCACTGTCTGTGAAATGAAAGGTTGGAAATTAACAATTTTTGTTATGAATATTAAGGAAGAGCAAAATATCCAGTTATTGTTTGTTTTATGTCATTTTATTTAACAGTAGACTGCTGGACATTCATTGCTAGACCGTAGAATTTGATACAAAAATATATTGCATGTTTCCCTTTACCAAAGTAGCAAATAGACATATTCGAGTCACTTATTGATGTTTAAATGTTTAAACTGCAGATAATAAGATTCAGGGACATAAATGTGCCTATATTGACTGAGCTAAATGTATGCACAAATAGTGCGGACTAAGATAATAATTTGGTATTTCTTTGCACTAAATGGTAATTTTGTAGCATGCTAAGTTACAACCTAGTTATCTGAAAAGAATGTAATAACATATATAGTTTAATTGTTGTAAGGTGACGCAGCTCACCAAAAAAAGACGTTATTCTCAAACTTATAATGGTGGGGAAATGTTGTACATAATTGGATCATATTTAATTCAATATATATGTTCTGTACCGCAGGGTCAAATTCTTGCAACAGAGCAGCAAATCCTAATGGGGATTGCAGTAATTTCTGTTTCCCAGTGCCCAATCTCCAAAGAGTTTGTGGCTGTCCATATGGAATGAAGTTACGTTCCGATCAACTGTCATGTGTGGAGGATCCATCAAATGAACCACCCACAATGCAGTGTGGATTGTATTCCTTTCCCTGTGCAAATGGCAAATGTGTGCCAATCTACTACCGCTGCGATGGTGCTGATGACTGTCATGATAACAGTGATGAGCAAAGCTGCGGATCACTGAGTAAGTGATAAAAGCTGAATCCATCACATATTATATTACCAGTTGTTTCTCGGCATGTGACACTACTTTACGTTTCTGATTTGCCTTTTAGCGTTGCAGTTTTATTCTGCGTGACCAAAAATGGCCACCACGTTTTATGTGCAACGAAAGATTGAACCTACACTTATGTTGATTTCCGAAAGAGCATGCTTATTATTATACATGCAAACACTCATACTTTGGTGCAGCATGTTGGATTTGTTATTAAAATACAGTTTGCATTAAAAAAAAACGACTAGTAAAGATTAATAATGACTCCCAGAATTCCATGTCCAATTCAAGGGGGTTAAGCCAGGCGTGGCCAACTCCAATCCTCGAGGGCCACCAAAGGTCAGGTTTTCAGGATATCCCTGCTTCAGCACAGGCGGCTCAATCAGTGGCTCAGTCTTTGTCTGAAGCAGGGATATTTTGAAAACATGACCTGTTGGTGGTCCTTGAGGACACGAGTTTGCCACCCCTGGGTTAAGCGGTCAGTGAGAAATTGCTGCATGGTAACCCCACTGCTCTTATTCTGCCTACACCAGCTGTCAAAGCAACCTTCTACAAAATTGTTTGCAACTATTAAATAGGATCTCCACTCATTTTGATTTAAGGTGGCAATTAAGCTTATAGTCAATGCACTGTAATAATGTGCACCTCATATTCTTATAAAGAAATACATTAGGTAGTCCTGTCCACATTTTCCTTGTATTTTGATAAATATGACTAGAAAAGTGTAAGCTTTTTGATGAGGTTGGCAAACCAGACAACATGTAACCCTTTTTTTCATTAAAATATTAAAGTCCACAAAAAAAGTTTGGCAAAAAATTACACGTGAAGTTGCGGCCCACATGAACCTTTATGTACTGCCATTTTTGGCAAAAAAGTGGCAAATTGTGGTAATGTTTGAGCACTGACACTTTCCCAAAATTATCACGGAAAAGCACTTCTGAAGACATTCACACATGTATGTAGATCTGTGTGAGCCCAATAAGCTTTTTAATATTTTAGTTCCCAATCAGCATAAAAAGTAAGCACTTTTGCTTTTATACTTATATTTTTGGTCGTTCAGATTAGCTCTCTGAGCTTGAATTGCAAAGTCTGCTGTCGCTCAAATAAAACCATAACATAAATAATAAACGATCCTGATCTTAACCATTGCCATGTGTTTTTCTTCCAGATAATTCGTGCTCTTCCAGGGCATTTACATGCGCCAATGGGCAATGCATCCCACAAAAGTGGCGTTGTGATAAGCACAATGACTGCCTGGATGGAAGTGATGAGAAAAATTGCCCCACTCAGGACACACTTTCTTGCCCCTCTAGTTCGTATACCTGCACCAATACCAGGTGCATTCCCCGTACATGGCTTTGTGACACAGACAATGACTGTGAGGATGGATCGGACGAGCTCAACTGCAGTAAGTCCCCATAGCATTCCTAAGAGGCTGCTGCAGATTTCACAGGTCGCTGTAACTCAAGACAGGGACGCCACGCTGCTTTAGAGACAGACAATCGAGCGCAAAATACTGTGTGTAATTAAATAATAAAAAAGTGTTATAAAACAAGTAAAATAGGTACTGTCCTGTGATGGGTGCTGCTGCTGGGGTGGATTCAGTCCAGATCCACTATAGCGATAACAGCAAAGGAGTAGGAAGCACACTCTCATCCAGGTATGTAAGTATACATACCTATACATACATATACATACCTGGATGAGAGTGCGCTTCTGACTCCTTTGCTGTTACCACTTTGCTTTGTAAGAAACCATTCTAAAAAAAAATCTCTACTTATACTGTATTTGCAGATATTACAGGTACGTGTGAGCCAGGTCAATTTCAGTGTCCAGATCATCGCTGCATCGATCCAGCTTATGCTTGTGATGGGGACAAGGATTGCGTAGATGGTGCAGATGAAAAAGACTGCAGTAAGTACCATTAAGACTAATGCATGAACAATATACTGTACTCAACAACTGGGTATTCTCATAAACAAAGCTTCTGTTTTATTTAGCATACAACTGCACAGCTACAGAGTTTAAATGTGCAAGTGGAGACCAATGTGTCAATAGCTATTACCAATGCGATGGAGTCTTTGACTGCAATGACCACTCTGATGAAAGTAACTGCCGTAAGTATATTAAACATATTTTCACCAACATTTGTAATGTATTAATAATAATAATAATACTGAATTGTTATTCACACAGAGAGTGTGATCTGTATTAGATTTAATAAGATGAATGGCACATTTCCAATGCACGATAAAGCTTCTCTTGTGAGACTAATAATTATTTGCGTCACATAAGAATTAGGTGCCTCAAATACTATTTTTATTTCAAATGACTGCTTTAGAATATCTTATTACCTTTTTCACTTAGACTTCTCATGCTAACAAACATGGTTTCAGTTAATATAAAAAGACATATTTATTTATTTTCAGCCACCAGGCCAGCTGGGATGTGTCACCAAAATGAATTTCAGTGTCAATCTGATGGTACCTGTATCCCTTCAAGTTGGGAATGTGATGGACATCCAGACTGTTTGGATGACTCAGATGAGCATCACAGTTGTCCCGTCAGGACCTGCCCTCCCTCTCAGTTCCGATGTGACAATGGAAACTGCATTTATCGTTCCTGGATCTGCGATGGGGACAATGATTGTCGCGACATGAGTGATGAGAAAGACTGTCCAACGCAGCCCTTCCGCTGCCCAAGCTGGCAATGGCAATGTCCAGGCAATAGTGTCTGCTTGAACCTCAGCAAAGTATGTGATAATACACCAGACTGCCCTAACGGTGCAGACGAGTCTCCACTTTGCAGTAAGTAATCACTTAGACTCCATCATATAATTTTGTTCTTGTTTTAAAATCCTTTGCGGTTGGATGGTATTGTATTGTATTGTATTGTATTGTATGTCTTTATTTATATAGCGCCAAAAGTGTACTCAGCGCTTCACAAAGAATACAGTACAGGGAATTATACAATAAGTGCAGCAAAAATCAGACAATGGGAAAGGAAATCCCTGCCCCGAAGAGCTTACAATCTAAGAGGTTTGAGGGGAAACTTACAGAGACAGCAGGTGAGGGAATAAGTGCTGTAGATGGGTGTGCTTGGCCACAATGGGTGGTATAAGTGACTGTGGGACAATAGCCATGAGTGCAGGCTATTGGGATGCTTGATTTGTGGGGCAAGTTTTAAGGTTGGTCAGTGTTAAATGAAAAGGTTAACACCATTTACAGGGGAAGAGATCGCAGGGAGCTGTGGGTGAGATCAGGTGTGTATGTCTGGCTTCAGGCTTAGGGGAGATCCCCAGCAGCAGGAAGGAGTAGATAGAGGGTGTGAATAGAGGATTTGTGGGGGTGTTTTTTTATTGAGGGTTGTTGAGAGAGAGGTGTATAAATAATGGTGCAGTGGGGAGTGGGGAAGTTGGAGAGAACAGGGACATTCACCAAGGAGTGAGGAAACAGTAAACAGAAAAAGCAATAGGGAGGGCATAGTGAAATACAGGAAGAGAGACTTCAGTGAGATACAGGAGGTATTACAATTCTTGGAGTCAGGAAGGAATTAATTTTTCCCCTTAATGGGGTTTTTTGTTTGCCTTCCTCTGGATCAATAAGTAAGTATAGATATAGAATAAAGTATCTGTTGTCTAAATTTAGCATAGGTTGAACTTGATGGACGTACGTCTTTTTTCAACCTCATCTACTATGTAACTATGTAACTATGTAACAAGGCATTGCTCAGCTCATCACTGAGAAGACACGTGTGCAATTGTGAAATAATTCTAATAAAGAGGATGATAATATCTTTTGCATGTCATTTAGTGAACTAAAAGTAGACTTAATCATGCTTGATTAAATACATAATTACTTTCTTAAATTACCGGATTGACCTGCAACAAATTGTTTGTAGCACTGTCACTGAAGGTGACTTTCGCAATTTCTTTCTTCTCAATATGATCATTTTTCTTATTAATTATTAATGTTTAATAATCAAAATGTGCTTGATTAGCTTGGTTGATTTTTAACTTTTTCTCACTTTTTCTTTCTTTTCTCTCTTAAATCGATGCAAATTTTCAGATGAACCTCAACCAGGTACTGTCAATTTCTATAAATTATTTCCTTATGATTTCTTTACTTTTCACTTTGCAATATAATTTCATTTTGTAATGCCATTAAGATGGTTTATGAGATATAAACCCATATTTTTATTCTCTTACTGCTTTCTGTGTGGTGCCTTGATTGAGGTTTAATGTAGCATGAATGTTTCTCAAAACAGATCAAGAGAGCTGCTCTGACAACAATGCTGGGTGCACCCATTCCTGCATTCAAGGACCATTCGGAGCTCAGTGTACTTGCCCATTAGGGTACCAACTCTCTAATGATTCAAAGACATGTGATGATATCAATGAGTGCCTCACCCCAGGGTTTTGCAGTCAAACTTGTTACAATGAAAGGGGATCTTTCAGATGTTACTGCCAGGAGGGGTACACCTTAGAACCGAATGGAAGAACGTGTAAAGCTTCTGGTGAGTTATACTATAGTAGTTACAATAAAAGGGTTTTTATTTTTACATGTTACTGTGAGGAGGGGTACATTTTAGAACTCAATAGTAGAATATGTAAAGCTCCAGGTGAGTTTTACGCAAACATCTCCTTTTCTATGATATGGCTAAAAAAAAAATGATGTTTCGTTTGCTGACCAGTGAAATCAGTTAAACCCTGATTTATAAACATTCATACTTTAGAAGTAAGACGCAGATCCAGGTAACGCTTTTGAGGTTTTGCAGCATTTCTGGTCTGAATAATTCTCTACAGTTTAATCTGAAGCAGTTATTAGTGTCAAAATCTGACAAATTATTTTTTTCCTCAAACTGGATAATTTATTGATGGGGAAGGAATCGGATGAAGATTTTTCATTAGTCAATTCATTGTTTGTGCTCTTCAACTTGCCATATAACATATACAGCACACAGTTATTGTTCTAATGATAACAGTAGTCGTGATATTAGAGGTATGAATCTCTGTGTTCAAAGTTGAAAAAAATCAGAAACAACCCACATTGAAACAAATCAAGCAGCCTACGCTCTGTATAGTAGAGATGTGTGTTTTGTAAGATTATGTTTTGCGTATTAGTGACATTTTTCTTAAAGTTGACATTGCTCAGAAGTTTGCCCATTTCTCAACAATTGTGATAGAATTCAAGCAGAATTTGTTCCATTTTGAAACAATTTTCCCACTGTTTGTCATAATAAAAAAATAATGGCAGTATATAAAGAGCCACATGACCTTGCACATTGACTTTTAATGTTTGGCATTTTATTTGTAAAAGGAAGCGGACCTCACTGAAAAAGTCACACATCTCTAAAGTATAGGATAAAGAGACACTTTAACGCAGCAGTTCCCCCTGTCCATTTTTTAGAACCCCACCATTAATATAAATGGATGGAAGTCAGGGGGTCGCCAGAGCTGAAACCCCCTGGTTTTCGAGATTCTTGCTGCTAAAGGTAGCACGTTGTAGTCTCCAGGGGAAAAAAAATGGTGGTTTAAATCTTCTGCATTACGTGAACCAATAGGAAGCCGCTTTCTAACGGCCTGTGTGACATGGGGGATTGAAATATCAGGGAGTACTGGCGCTACCTTTACTGGTAAGTAACTTGGGAACCAAAGGGAACCCGGAGGTCAAAATGGTGTGGTTGAGCATAGGAGACCTCCCTGCTTCCTGTCCTGGTAGGAAAAAAAGGTAGGGCGAGAAGAGGGACTGCAGCTTTAAGTCAAGTTCAGGAATATTAGTTAATGCATGTGTTCTTTTGTGATATGTATGAGCTTGTAAAGTACTGTAGCTGTTTAAATCAGCAATACTCCATTCCCCTTTTTTCTACTTCTTATTTTTATATGTAAAGCATGTGGCAGTGTAGAATTCTACATTCTTACCTAAGCTGGGAATAGTTTGGTGATCCTGTTATACATCTGTAAAAATCCTGATTGTGCGCCTAACATAATGGCCGCTTTTCAGTTCAAATCAATCCTTCAATCCGTGTAACTCAGCACCTACCATGTATCCTGATATTACTAAGGTAACATTATTGTTACATTTTACAGCTCAAACTGCTGGGAACATTGGCAACAAATGGTCACAAACAGGAAAGTGTTGCAAATATCTTGCACTACTTGGGAGGTGGGCTACAACCTGCTATAGAAATCAAAGGATGCTTTAAAAGTCATTAGAAATGGCATTACGAGTTGAATAAATAAATAAATAACATAAAACAGTCACTATTATCTAATACTACAGAACTAATTTATGTTTTAAAAATCATATAAGCTTTAACATGTTTTGCTGTTTAAGACAGATTGCATGTCCAGCTTCTTAACCCCAGGAAATGTGAGCATTCTGAGGGGATACCGGATGTTCTTTTTCAGGCTATGTCGGTGCTGCCCAACAAATGCTTTGAATGGTGTCCTAAACCAATTTACAACCTACAATTGATTCTCTTTCACTGTCTCTTTTATCTTACAGAGTCGGGGAATCTCCTATTATTGGTGGCAAGTCGTAACCAGATTGTTGCTGACAATATTACCACACAAGCCCACCATATTTACTCTCTGATCCGAGATGGGAGGAACATAGTAGCCATAGATTTTGATTCCGTCACTAATCGCATATATTGGTCTGACACAACACAGGATAAAATTTGGAGTGCTTACGTCAATGGAACAGATAGAAAAATAGTAAGTAATTAGCACATTTTCACATAACTCTATTTAAAAAAAACAAGGCAAATGCATAACAAGGCATACTTTGCCAATAATTATGTATATTAAAAGGCCTGTTATATGTTTATTTTACAGAATATTTCTTTTATTAGGAATTGGCTACATACCCAATGAGGAAATATAAAAATGGTACATCATGATGCTGCTGACTTGTCAAAATTGACATGAAAGTGGTGTTATTAAATTTCAATTTATTTATGTTTAATCATATTCATTTTTGGGTATATCTAAAATTCCAGGTTGGGAAACTGATGTCATACACTATGACATAATGCAGCAATTAATGGTTACATTGTTCTTATACAGGTATTTGACAGTGGTGTCACTGTGACTGAAAGCATTGCCATAGATTGGGTGGGGCGCAACCTTTATTGGACTGACTATGTTTTGGAAACAATTGAAGTTTCTAAACTTGATGGGACACACAGGACAGTGCTCCTCAGTGAAAATGTGACAAACCCAAGAGGACTTGTACTGGATCCCAGAACCGAGTAAGATAAACGATTTACCTATTATATTAATATTGAGTGATAGCACTTGGTTCACAGTAAGGGTACAGGCTCTATTATAGTTCAAACAAACCATAAAGTGGTAACGATGCAGTAGAAGTGGAACATTTTGTCATTGTTTTAGCTATATGGAAATATACAGAACAAATGAACATTATCCTATTTCTATATGAATAATAATTATATTTTTTACAGTGCTCATGTGATGTTTTGGACAGATTGGGGTAGAAATCCTCGGATCGAAAGAGCCAGCATGGATGGCAAAATGCGAACAGTAATAATTGCGGACAAGATCTATTGGCCCAATGGTCTTACCATTGACTACCCCAACAGGCTTCTTTACTTTGCTGATGCCTATCTTGACTATATTGACTTCTGTGATTATAATGGAAACAATAGAAGACAGGCTATGGCCAGTGATTTGGTGAGAAAATAGTTATTTAATTGCACTCACAAATTCACTTACTAGCTCCTGTACACACACACACACACACACACACACACACACACACACACACACACACACACACACACACACACACACACACACACACACACACACACACACACACACACACACACACACACACGCACTGGAATTATAATCTAAAAATGCTCAACTTTGTTCCAATATTAAAAGGATTGCAGTACTCTTTATTATGTCAGTATTGTTATCATCTGCTAAGATGCCCCCTAGCAAGCACATTATTATTGTTTATTTGATGGTGTTTGTTGTGCTGTAAGATGTTTAGTTTGAGCTACAAAGTATTCAATTTATGTGTATAATTAATTCTAGTTGGCATGTCACATAACCAATTGATTTTGCATTTGTTCAGCTACACAGGGGCTGAAGGGGCGGCTCAGTGAGTAAAGACACTGACTCTGGCACTGAGTTTGACCCAGTGCCACCTCCTTGTGACCTTGGGCAAGTTACTTTATCTCCTTGTGCTTCAGGCACCAAAAACATAGATCGTAAGCTCCACGGGGCAGGGACCTGTGCCTGCAAAATGTCTCTGTAAAGTGCTATGTAAAACTAGCAGCGCTATACAAGAACATGCTATTATTATTATTATTAATATTACAAGACATGTTGCGAAGTGGGGCTGCAATTTTATATTAAACTTGATATAACAATAAAATAATGACATTTTTCAAATAGGAGAACATTTCTATAATGCACAGTGTAATAATGGCGAAGAAAAAATGCACAAAAGCGCACAAGGGAAGGAATTAGTATTAATTTATTAAAACAAACACATAAACAGCTGAGGGGATCCAACCCCTCCTCAGCTCAATGAATTAGCTGCCCAGAAATGTAAACCATATATATGGTCTCTAAACATAGAAAACTCTAACACAGTAAAACATACACAACATAAGAAAAAAACACAATCAATGTAAAAATAATAAACAGAGAAAGCACGTGGTGCGAAACGCGTAGAGGTCACGACAGGTCATCCTGCGCGTGTTTGCTGAGAGGCTGAAACGGAGCTTGCCTGAGGCTTCAGTGGCGGTTGTTTCCATCTTCCTTGATGCCGTGATCCGGATCCTATACGGTCATCAGAGGTCCCCCTTCTTTGCCTCAGTGTGAGTGTTCGTTTCCCCCTGTCAGCAGTATTATAGCTCTCTATGGCGGTTTTTACCTTAACTCCCTTGGGCTGTTAGTACTTTCTCTGTTTATTATTTTTACATTGATTGTGTTTTTTTCTTATGTTGTGTATGTTTTACTGTGTTAGAGTTTTCTATGTTTAGAGACCATATATATGGTTTACATTTCTGGGCAGCTAATTCATTGAGCTGAGGAGGGGTTGGATCCCCTCAGCTGTTTATGTGTTTGTTTTAATAAATTAATACTAATTCCTTCCCTTGTGCGCTTTTGTGCATTTTTTCTTCTCTGTTTCTCAGGGTGTCCTCCCCCCCTTCGAGGGGGGATCACCTCTGAATTGGGAGCTTCTGGGGAGACGCTCCATGCACGTGCAGCACAAGGATTATTCCTATCAAAACATCTGCAGGACGAGCGCTGAAAATCCTGCTTTTTGCTTTGAGTGTAATAATGGCTTTGTGTTATTTAAGACTACAGGAGGTTACATATCCAGTTGGGAAATCCACAGCTGAGTTGTATGCTATACTAGCAAATACATGAGTGCAGACAGTGTTACAAACATACAGAGGGTTCAGTATTCTAATACAGCCTTTCAGCTTTGAATACTTACAGTGCATGCTTATTTTAAGATCTTTTAATTGAATAAGTAACATACTCAGTGGTAAATTACAACATTTATAATATATAGATGTTTGGGATGTTTTTGCCTGATAGGTGCTGCAACATCCACATGCAATTGCCCTATTTGAAGATTATATTTATTGGAGTGATCGATACACTAATCGGATCATTCGGGCAAATAAATGGCACGGTGGCAATCAGACGGTTATGATTTACAACATTCAGCAGCCGATGGGGATTTCAGCGGTCCATTCTGTAAAGCAGCCCGGAGGTACTGTATGCGCAAACTGGGGGGCACAACCCCCAGGGGGGGCGTGAGACTTTGGCTGCGCTTATAGTGATGGCGACGCAGCAAAACAAATGTATTGCCGTCGCGTGCACTTATAGTAGAAGCGACACGACGGCGCAACGGCTTGGTCGCGATCGCTGGAAGTCAATTTGATTTTTCCAGTGACGGCAGCGTGACATCACTGTTGTGTCACTGTCGCCGGCGACAGCACTATAAGCGCAGCCATTTCCGGGGGGCACAGAGTTTACAGAGGTCCTGCGCTGAGAGTGTGAGGCCTCTGTAAATTTACTTACCTGGCTACAGTCACGCGTTACTATGACAACGCGGCATCACATGACGCCTGTTGCCATGGAGACGTGATGTCAAATGACGCAGCGGGTCACGTGACATCACATGACCCCACAGCGTCATTTGATGCAACATTAGACGTGAGGGGGGGGGTGCAACAGAGTAGCAGAGCACGTAGGTGGGCACAGTGCAGGGAGTTTGCGCACCGCTGGTATAGCACATAGAAATGCATATCATAAAACAATTTATGTATGTTACCTTTGTTAGCTATTCTATATTATCTTTACACACAAAAATACCCAGTAAGCTCATTAAGCCCCAAAAGCTACCACAAATATATATGTGTGTATAAATGTCAAAAAGGAGTGCTACAGGGCATGGCAATACATACTACAAACAAACACAGACAGAGCCCAGTGCTACATCCAATGGCAAAAATACAAAAATACCTATATATCTCTTGAATAAAAGGGTCATTTAGTTTAACACTTTGGCCAAAGCATTGTAAGCCTGTGAGCCCCTTACAATGCTTTGGCTAAAGTGTTAAACTAAATGGCCCTTTTATTCAAGAGATACAGTATATAGGTATTTCACTGTGTATTTTTGCCATTGGATGTAGCACTGGGCTCTGTCTGTGTTTGTACTATATTATCCTTACTAAGATTATATTGATCTTTACTCAAAAACATATTTTTTTTTTTTACTTTACTTTTTCAATCTTTAAATTATGCATTGCTTTAATGCTATCGATTCTTCCTGATAGGAAATCCATGTATAAATGCAGAATACTCTGCAGAAAGGCAGAGTAGGCACCAGCATAATGTCCCAAATTCTACTACAAAACCTTCTGTAATCATGTAACAAAAAAGATACCCTCTTTTAAGTGCCTTAGGTTTTAAATGATTGTGCCTACATTTGATTTTCAGTAAATATTCAATAGTGAAATCTGTACATTCTTTTTTTTCTACAGTATATCATTTGACTGTTAAAAGCATACATTCAGTTGTTATATTCAGCACATTGTGACTTAGAACATATATGATATTTGTATACTTTATTTGACTGTTCTTCTTCCTATCCTCAGGTTTGAATCCATGTGCATCTAACCCTTGCACCCACCTTTGCTTGCTATCATCCAGTGGGCCAAACTTTTATTCTTGTGCCTGTCCTTCCGGCTGGTCCCTGGTTTCTGATTTAGTGAATTGTCAAAGAGGTAAAGAGCATAATGTTCTTATATTTGATATTGTGCCAGCTTTCCCGGGGGCCCACGACTAGAGTTTCTACCTGGGGCAACTTGTTAGCGGACCTGCGAGCCCCAACTCTCTTTCTGCTACACTCCCCCCATCTCTTCTCACTCTTCTTCCCTCTATTTCTCACACTTACAATTTCTCCCCTCTCTCTCCCTCCACCATGTATTTCTCCCCCACTCTGTCCCCCTCTCGCTCACTCTGCCCCCACTCTATTATTCCCCCCTCTCGCTCTCTCTCCCTACCCCCCTTTTCTTACACTCCCCCTCTCTTACTCTTCCCTCTCTTCTACTCTCCCCCTCTCTGTCACTATCTCCACCTCTCTCTCCCTCTCTCTCCCCCTCTTCCTCTCTCTCGCGCCCTCTCTTACACCCATTGTCTCTCTCACTCTCCCTCTCCTCTCTCAGACAACCCCTCCCTGTCTCTCACCCACTCAATCCCCCTCCACTCACTCCCCCCCTCCCCCTCCACCTCATTAAGTGTTAATAGGTATCTTTAAAGCTCACTAACTGCTGTTTTTTGTCTAGAGAGGGCAGTGCGTTAACTATAACTGCTGTTAGTGCTAATAATATACAAAGAGGCATTCCCCCTAACAACACACCAACAGTTATAGTTAACAGACAGATTTAACCTAACGTTGGTTAGATAATACATTTGGTGGTGAGAGAGAGACTCTATTCTACTAAGGTACTTATATACCTCCCAATGCTAACTTAACCTAGCATTAAGCCTATGCTAATAAGTTATACAACAGCCGTTGCTTTTGCATTTAATTAGTTGTGTGAATATGCATTAACCTTAGTGAAAATAACGACTGGTCCTGATTTTGATAAGTGCCTGTTAGGAGCCCTGATTTAATGGACATCTTTGGATCTGGGCCATACAGTGCCTAAAATGATATCATAAAGGTGGACCCACACTTTGTTAAGATCAAAAGCAACTTTTCAACAAAATCCTTCCTGAATTGCAGTCATAGTGTTCAAATACTCAGATACATTCAGGTATAAATAATGAATTAATGAGGGTTACATATACCATGTCAGCCTTAAGCTAGGTCCCCAGTGCAGCTCCTTACCTCTTCCCTAGCTGTCCCCAGTCCCTCCGCGCTCCCAGGCTCACTTTGCACTGCGACGCATAAGCCAGCAAGGGCTACAATATGGCCGAGGCCCCGCTGCCTCAGTCAGCGCGCCCGCACTGCATGCAGGCAGGTTGAGAGGCAATTGACCGCTACCTGCGGTCCGTAGGGAGTGGGGGGGGGGGGGCGTGGTTTGAGGGGGTGTGTGGTTTGAGCCCTGTGTATTCTAGCGGTCTCTTTCCTTTCCGGCCCTGTCTCCCAGCAGTGATGGCCCCCCTCCCCCATCATGGCCCCGCCCACCTGACCCATCTTGGTCACGCCCCCCCCCCCCCCCTCCGCTGGAAAAAGCTCCCTTCAGACTGCAGATCGCGGAGAAGTGCCGTGCACGCGCCGCCAGGATGCAAGGCGGGCGCGCCGGCGTGTGCAGCGGGGCCTTAGCCTAATGCTTAATGCCTGTCCCTCGTCTCCAGTAACATCTCACTCACTTCTGTAGCCTAAGGCCTTCAGTAGCTTGGAGTCTGAGCTTAAAGTGGCAGCTTTTCCGTAACAATCCTTTCTTGTTCTGCTTTTGATTCTATCTGTCAGCCTATCAACAAACAGCTTGTGGGTCCTTTCTAGAGAAATAAGAAGGGGAGTAGAGGTTAGGATTCTTAGTTTCGTTGTGCAGTGTTATGGAAAATGGAATACGTGCTCAGGGCCAATTGTACAAAAATGTCTTTATAAAATGTCATTGTTGTTTTGGGACAAATATTTAGTGGGAAGACACTATCAAGCTCTCTTTTTATTATACCGCTTCATACATAGTTACATAGTTACATAGTGGACTATGTATTGTCACAGTTGTTAAAAGTTCTACTCCTTGTTTATTTTAGATTGCTGTATTCTTGCATACATGTTGTTTACAATAGTGATAGTAAGTTAAAGCAAAGGGAGCAATTTGCTTCGATTTAACAAAAATGATTAAAATAGTTTATTTTCCTTTTCTTTTTTTACCTTTTCTTTAAATACAGTGCTGGGAAACAATCTCACAATCTGAATACGTAGCATCAGAAATGTTTCCTTCACCTTTCGTTTACTACCGCCAAGAGAGCCGGCTGGGAGTATCGCCAGGGCTCGCTGCAGAGGGCGGGACCTCTTACTTGCTCCGGAGCTGGCATCTCCTCCTGCAATGTCGACACGTTGACATTAATTGTTTGCGCCGGTCTCTTTTCCGTCCGTGAGTCATTTGACGTCCCGTTGTCATGGCGATGCTGCTCATGTGACGTTGCATTGTCATGGCGACATGACTTCATGTGATGTCGAGTTATCATGGTGACTCGTCATCACATGGTAACAGGAGGAGATGCCAGGCACTTGCACAAGCCCCAAGCTCCCTCTGGCCAAGCAATAACAGTATAAATGTTGTGGTGGTTAATTTAACTACCACAACAGTACACTGTGATTACTGAGTTGGACCGGGGAAGATTGCGGGGCCTCTGTAAGCGCGGGGCCAGGTATAGTCACACCATTGGCACCACCATTGGCACCACCATAAAGCAGGACCTGAGTCAGAGTCCTTCTCTATATTCCCTCTCCTTTTTCTGTTGGTGATTTCTATCGTGTTCCCATTTTTCAGATATTAGAAACATATAGCAGTAACATATTTTGACATGTATTACAATTTTAATACATGCAGACATTAAAATATGTAGCTGTTTTAAGCATAAGAAATAGGAAGGAATTTCGGCAAATACTAGTTGATTGGAGTTCTTTTGACACCAGAGAATATTTAAATTTTCTTCCACATTGGAAAATGCCCATCTGTATTTATATGGTTAAAACGAGATATGTCCAGTATTTTTGGATAGTTTTATCTTAAATGTTGTGTTTTTGTGTGAAATATTTGTGCTGTTATCATAGCTGACAGTTTATCCCTCATAGGGAGATCCCAGTTATCATAGCTGAGATTGTTTGCAAATGTCATAAATATTTGCCAGACTTTTGCCAATTTTCACCAGAATTTACTCTGCCCCTCTTCTCTCATTCACCCACTCCCCCTTCTCTCACTCAGCCCCTCTTCTCTCATTCACTCACTCCCTCCTTTCTCACTCAGCCCCTCTTCTCTCATTCACACTCCCTCTTCTCTCACTCAGACCCTCTTCTCTCATATACTCACTCCCTCCTCTCTCACTTTGCTCCTCTTCTCTCATTCACTCACTCACTCACTCACTCCATCCTCTCTCTTAGCCCCTCTTCTCTCATTCACTCAATCCATCCTCTCTATCTTGGCTCCTCTTCTCTCATTTACTCACTCCTCTCTCACTCAACCCCTCTTCTCTCATTCATTCACTCCCTCCTCTCTCACTCAGTCCCTCTTTTCTCATTCACTCACTCCCTCCTCTTTCACTCAGCCCCTCTTATCTCATTCATTCACTCCCTCTTCTCTCAATCTCCCCCCTCCTCACTCACTCTCCCTCCTCCCCCCTCCTCTACCCCTCCTCCTCTCTCACTCAATGGCAATAAATGGCAGTATATAAAGGGCCTTGAGAAAGGTTCACTGTGTTAATCTGTGTTGGAGATTTGAATATTTATTTAATTAATTTATTAAATGTTTTAGCAGAAAGTAATACATTGAGAGTTACCTCTCGTTTTCAAGTATGTCCTGGGCACAGAGTTATGATGATAAATATATGGATGAATACATTTGATACCGCTTCTAAGTGAATCTGGAGTGCTGCTCTTTTCTTCATGTAAACACTTTGGGATACTTCCCTTTGTGCTCAGCACCCTTAAGTAATCTTTCTCTCCTATAGAGTGCAATTGTATTTTGTTTTTTTACGAGCATATAAAGGACCACATAACTTGGCACACTGATTTTTCATTCTTGGTGATTTTTTTTAATGAAGCTTGCTAATTTCCACGACTTTTTTTTTTCTCAAGTTAAATATGCACATTTTGTTCAGAGAAAATATCATGCCTTTCTAGTAAGAATATTGTATCCTAAGGAAAATTAGATAACATCACAAGTGAATTACTTCTATGTATGTTTGTTTTACTGTAGCGATTTCTTCATTTATTAATGTATTAGTTAGCAATTTGTATATATTTCCTGAATTAGGAACTACTGAAGTTGAGTTTCCTTTGTTTGTTAGTTGATACTTTACAATGGGTTTCATAGTTCCCATATTTTTTTAAAGAAAAAAATTAATGTATGATAAACTGCTTACAGTACAATAAGTATTTTTATTGTCTACATCTTATCTCTTCGTTGCTGTTTGGTTAAATGTCGTATTTAAATTTCAGTAAATGTGGAAGCAACACACTAAAATGTAGTAGAATATTAAATGTCTACATTGTTTTTAGTGAATAAAAGATCAGAAGCTATACTTATAGGAAACTAGATTATGGATTAAGTTAATTGGGAAATATTTTAATTATTGCTAATGATTGAAAATGTAGACCTTTGCCCATTCCTTGGAAACCTATTATGAGCTTAATCCTTGATGACAGAGCTATTTGTGTCTGCCAGCTCCAACTTTCAGCAGAAAGATTACATGTAGGTCTTCTCATTCTGCGACTATTGTCTTTATTTCAACATAGCCATACTGTTCAGCTGAAGATCGGTAATTGCAGTGTCTAAAATAAAAGTATCAACCGTGTGTTAATTAAAAGGTGCTAGGTAATGGATTTTTGGTTTATTTTTAGTTTCGCCAAATCCTTTGTTCCCAATATGGTTAACCTGTTCAGTGCCAGATGGGACATCAGTGAATTGCATGGCAGTGTAAGCAACAAGTCTGTTCATGTTGGGTTTGATTGGACTGGACAACTATTACATGGATACTATTTCATTAGTGGAGTGGATTTAATAGTATGTTAATTAAATGTGCAGTGAACAGTGTTGGCCAACTCCAGTCCTCAAGGGCCACCAGCAGGTCAGGTTTTAAGGCCTTCGACTGAGCCTCTGATTGAGCCACCTGTGCTGAAGCAGGGATATCCTGAAAACCTGACCTGCTGGTGGCCCTTGAGGACTGGAGTTGGCCACTCCTGGTCTAAGCAGTATCTGCCCTGAATTAGTAACGGTATAACTAACTACCTTTTACATTCTCAATATCTTAGCTTCTGAAATACTAAATGGAATATTATTACTATTTAAAAAAAAAAAATATGGTTCAGAGGATATTAATTATTAATGTAATGACCATGGTTCCTGTAAAAGTGCTGTTTTCATTCAAAACAAACACAATTGTGTTTTTAATGGTGTCAGAATGCAAAAGAATGCAACTGACTTCGTTGGATTATTATTTTCACAGACGAGAAGCCTTTTCTTATAGCAATAAGGGATAATATAATTTATGGGATGTCCCTTAAACCAGAGGAGAAGACCAATGATGCTATGGTGCCTATAGCAGGTATCCAAAATGGATATGATGTTGACTTTGATGACTCAGAGCAAATGATCTATTGGATAGAAAACCCAGTAAGTACCTTATCACAAAATGATTGGACCCGATTAACCAACTAACAGAAATAATTCATTGTGTGTATAAAACAAAATACAAATAACCATAACACTGTGCACGGTAAATGTTTAAAATGCTTACACTTTATGACATTCATTGTACAGTATGTTGTAATATGAAAAAGATTGCCAGCCCTGTATAAATGCTTTTATTTCTTTTTCCATCTTTATTAGATGTCAGATACAAGTTTTATACATTTCATATGTAGTATAAGTGAATAATCTCCTAGATACCTCAGATTTATGTTTTAACAATTCACTGTGGAGCAATTACTTTGTAAAATGAAAACTTGAATTTCTTTACCTGAACTGTCAAAACATGCAAATAAATAGATACAATGGGGGTTATGCACAAAGCAGTGATAAGTGTTTTTAAGTGAGATAAATGCCTTTATTTCTCAATATTGCGTTCAGCGCGATTCACAAAGCAGTGATAACACTGCAGTATCGCTCTTAAAAGGCTTTTTATCATCAAAACACAGTCATTGCTAAAAAAATTGCGCCATAAATTGCGCCATTAAGCATTTATCTCACTTTAAAACACTTATCACTGCTTTGTGCTGGAGCGGCAAGCGGCACCCCCCTATGGAGCTGAAATTAATGGCGTTCAGCTCTCGTGTTCCCTGCTTCAAGCCAATGTAAACAAAATAAACAAAAATGGGGGGGGGGGGGAACAGCCACTTGTATTGCCGCTTTTAACAATACTAGGTTGCAATCTTCCCAAAGTAAACATTTTTTTTTTACAAAGACCTCATTAGGATCATTTATCAAAGGAAACAAAACTAGGGCAAAACTGGTCCCAAAATACTCACCCAAATTTATCAAAGAAGAAAACCATTTTGGTTTCAATGGAGATGGTTTTCATAATAAATATGGTGTAGTTGTTTTGTCCCAGTTTTGCAGCCAAGTGACCTTGATGAATGACTCACCATGTTGAATGGCTTCAAACTGGTGTAATATTGTTTTTATTGCAATTTCACAGGAAACGCGGTATTCAAATAAAACTACCTGCATCAAATAATACATTAGCCTATGCTATTTGTATTTATCAGTAACAGAATATAATTTCTTAGAATATATTTTGTGAATATAGAGGGAATTGTGGTAGTAATAGAAGTGAATAATATGAATAAACCAGGTTTCATTTTATCCTAGGGTGAAATTCACAGAGTGAAGTCAGATGGATCTAACAGAACAGTGTTTGCTCCCGCTGCTATCATGGGCACCCCTATAGGTTTGGCTTTAGACTGGATTACAGGAAACCTTTATTACACAAACCCTGCAACTCAATCAATTGAGGTAAACATTAAATAAAATCCCTCCTAGAAGAGAATATGGCTCAGCTATTACAGATACAAATATAGTGTGTGTGTGTGTGTGTGTGTGTATATATATATATATATATATATATATATATATATATATATATATATATATATATATATATATATATATATATATATATATATTTACCCTTTAATACAATAAAGACACAGCAAATGATTCATTCTACTGTAAATCATTTAGCATTTTCCTAATACCTGTTGTTTTCAGATTCCACTAGAGATATGTAACTGCTTCTGGTTGTTATTTTATAATTAAGCATAAAGACTGTTGGAGACTACCAATCTAATTCAGCTAAAAGTGTTACCAATATTACCCCCTTTTTAAAGATATAATATAAAAGGATAGCAGAAGTGGCATTGTTCCTATAGGCTTTCAGTTTCTATGATTGACCAGTACATTACATCCAAATGAAATGACGAAGAACTCCATTAGCAGCCTGTTTCCCACTATACACAGGTACAGATCTTCTTCCATCATTTCCTACAATATAGCCGTTTTAGCTTAAAAGCCTGATTGCCTTGTACCCTCATTACCCTGTGACTACATTGTATCCAATAGTCCATAATGACACAGAATATCTAAGAATCATTTTGTCTCTGTGAAAAACACCCCCAATATGTGCTTCTAAAATAAGTGTTATATTTTCATCATTACAGGTTTTAAAACTACGTGGAGCTGTTAAATATAGAAAAACTCTTATTACCAATGATGGATCACCAGCCGGAGCTGGAAGGCCCATTGGCATTACCATTGATCCAGCCAGAGGGTAAGATTCCTTAAAAATTATTTGTCTGTTTGCTTAGTCCATTCCAACATGGGATCCATCATTTCTACAGTGATAATGCAACTTATGTTTTACTTTGTTTTCGGTAAAGCCTACCATACATTGAGCACGGGGTAACCTGTAATACGTTCCACAAGTAACTTACCTGCAGAGTGCTCTAGTATACTCGTTACTTAACCACAAAATCTACTTGTGTGGTCACTTTGTATACGTTTCACACTCTGTGAAGACAATAACATTGTAACCACTGTATGGTAGGATGTACACATCAAGACTATCAGGCATGTAGGTCATAGAATAAATATAGGGCCTTATTCTATAAAGTGTGACAGTGACTTTAATTGGGTTTTCTATGTGCTGGCGTTGGATCGGCCCTATCGCCCGGGATTCCAGTTTTTGGTGTTTATTTTTTGGTGAAATTAGTGCTTATTTTATTTTTCCAGTGTTTTCATTGTATCAAACAAATCTGTGTATTAGTATTAACGGAAAAAAATGAAGATACATTTGAATTTGGTGTTTATCTGGGCACTTTTTCAGTTTCCATACTTCCTTTGTGTTGCCTTTGTTTCCTATCTGTGGCTGGCTTGCTACAAGAGGTCTAATTCAAAACGAAATGATGCTTCATTTCTGTTTTTTTTAATCAGTTTTCACTTGAAGTGTGAGATGATCAATCAGTCTGTGTTTTTTTTAGTGTTTTGCGGTTAAACCTAAATCCGAAATTCCTGTTTATAACACGAGGCCCATAGTTGATAGCTCATTTTGTTATGTGACTTTATGCTAGACTTATTGGCTCAGGATAAAACTAATTTTTTTAGATTTTAATACATTCCAATGGACTAAATTGGGACTTTTCAAAAGATGTGCATATTTCAAACACAGACTTCAAGACCTCATATCTTTCAGATGACTGTAGGTACCTGTGAGGTCTTTTTTTATTCAGCTAGACAAGTCTTTCGTAATTCATGTAAAAAATATAAGAACTGAGATCGTTCTCATTAGTCCACTGAAAGATACCTCTACCTGCTAAACAATATTCAACATTGTCTTTAACTCTTCTTTATATGATCAGCTTCATGTGCTCTCAAAAATGTGGAATATTTTTGTTTTACATAATAACGCTGAAATTAATTTTATCTTTGTAGTATTATTGTTTTTTTTAATCAATATTTTTTTGTTTTAAGAAAAATGTACTGGACAGATCAGGGAACTGAAAGTGGAATCACAGCAAAGATCGCCAGTGCTGAGATGGACGGTTCAAATGCAGCTGTCTTGTTCACCAATAACCTTGACCATGTTGAGTTTATTACAATTGACATCGCAGATCAAAAACTTTACTGGGCAGTTACCGGCAGTGGGATGGTAATGATGAACTTGATATGTTTTTGTAATGTAGATTAGAATCAAAATGACAATGACTTCTCATAAAGTAATATTTTCACGTGAATGGGATTTTGTAATTTAATATATTGACAACCAATCAGTTATTTTATTTTTACTTCACAACTTAAATTTCAGTTATTAATTCTGAACATGGCAATTTTGTATCTATTTATAGTGCTCCTATGTCCTTTAAAGCAGCAGTCCAAGCAATTGTATGTTTTTTTCCCTAGCTTTTAAAAAGAATAGGGTTGAAGCAGGGGGTCTCTGGAGCTGAAACGTGTTGATTTCAGCAACGGGGACCCCCTGTTTACCAAAATATTTATCTCCACACATGCTGCCGGGAATCTCTTCATAGTTTAAAGCTCCCGAGTCATGTGGGCCAATAGGAAGACACAAGGGATGACGTAGCGGCTTCCGATTGGCCCACAGGATATAGGACTTTTAAACCGCCATATTGTGAACCTAGCAAGGGCTGCTACCGGCTGCACCTACAGAGGTAATTATCTAAGGAAGCAGGTGGTCTCCAGAGCTGAAAATAACATGGCTCAGCTCCGGGGACCTTCAAACCTATTAAAAAATACATAAAATAATACTGTCGCTTTAAGCATGCCCTTGGACATACTGTAGCTACTACATCATGGGCTCTGGCACCCTGAGTGCCCCATGATGTAATAGCGACAACTCTCTACAAATGCTTGTTGTAAGGCTACGATTATACCAGATGCCACTGGGCTGCAGCGCGACCTGTTGACGTCACCCTCATGCTGCCGCCGAGCGGCATCTTGGTCATGCAGAGGAGACAGGGAGGCGTGGACATGAGCAGTTCTCCCTCATTGGCTGAACCGCTCACGTGACGCGGCCGTCACCTGCCCAAAACAAATTCCTCTGTCTCCTCTCCAGTCTGCCGCCCTGCAGCTCCAGGCGGTGCACACGTCTCTCGAGGTATGTACACCTCAATTGGATTGCAGCATTTTGTTTTTGCGCCACCGGCTTTTTTTTTAGTATAGTCACGGCGTTAGGGGAGATTGTATCCTGTGCTCCTATGGAGCTCAGGACAAGATCTGAAGTGATGGCGGCCAGAAGGGGGGCTGATTCGTCCCCTTCCATTCTGTCATCAATTAGAACCGAGAGCGGTGATGTGATCGCCAGAGCCGGAGAGGCAATAGGGTTAATGCAATAGAATAATGCAGACCCAGCTCTTTCTTGTCGCACAGTATCTATAGAAAGGAACGTGTACCTCTACATTGTTAGTTTCTGGTTCACGTGCAAGTATGTAAACATGTGCATTGAATGTAATTTACTTGTACATGACATATTACCTTGCAAACCTGTCTGTATATGCAGACACAAGTCAGATTTGTGTTCATTTAGCAAACATTACATGTGCCTAAACTTAAAAATATATACATATATATTGAAACAGTACAAGTACTGTACAGAATGTGTCATAGGCCTTACATTGGATGTACTCAGGAAGGCTTTGTTCAGAATTCACAAGTAAGCTGCTTCATTATTTTATCTATTTAAAAGCATGTGGTACATTTTCCTAAGAAAGAGGTCTCGGCAGGTGCTTGAAAAGTCTTAATTAAACTGTAACTGATCCCTTAGATTGAAAGAGGAAATTTGGATGGTACAAACCGCGTTACTGTAGTGAACCATCTTTCCCACCCTTGGGGAATTGCTGTGCACGAAGCCTTCCTTTATTATACTGATCGCGATTATGAAGTCATTGAGCGAGTTGACAAGTCCACTGGAGCGAACAAAGTAGTGATGAGAGACAACGTTCCAGGGCTGAAGTGCCTGCGTGTCCACTATAGAGACAGTGAGTATCTTTGTTGTATTAGATTAGATGGTGCAAGTTTCAGAGCATAAAATGAAATATTTATTAAATGTACTGGACTACTCTAAAACGAATAAGTAGCATTTTCCCACTATCATTGTGATGCAAATACACTTACAATTTTAACGCAATTAGATAATAATAAAAATGTATATATATATATATACAGTATATATACAGTATATATATATATATATATATATATACAGTGTTCGACAAACCTATACATTTGCTCGCCCCGGGCGAGTGGATTTAACCCCCGGGCGAGTAAATATTGGCCCAAGCAGCACACGTTTGGTACTAGGTGGCGAGTAGATTTTTTTGTGTGGCGAGTAGATTTTTTGGTGATTTGTCAACCAAATATATATATGATACCGTTCCGAAGTCAGGCAATCATGAGGCAGCACAGAAAGGGTAATTTTCAGCACAAGTGTATTGGTGAAAAGTGGTACATCTATATCGACGTTTCAGTCCTCTCAACGGGCCCTTCCTCAGGGAGATGGGTCCCTGAGGAAGGTCGCGTTGAGAGGACCGAAATGTTTGTCTAAACTCTAGATGTATCACTTTTCGCCAATACACTTGTGTTGAAAATTACCCTGTGTGTGCTGCCTTGTGATTGTCTGACTTCGGAACGATATCGTATACCTATATTATGTTTATGGGACATGCACCATCAGCTTATATTTGCCTACAGGAGTGCAAACTGCTCTATTTGACTATATGTATGTATGTATGTCTTTATTTATATAGCGCCATTAATGTACATAGCGCATCACGGTAGTAATACACGTGACAATCATATAAATAACAAATAATACCAATAACAAACAGGTCATGGGAATAAGTGCTTCATACATAAAAGTAACATTTCTGAAGAGGAGTTACAATCTAATTGGTAATATTGTATGTAGTGTGTGTGTGTGTGTGTGTGTGTGTGTGTGTGTGTGTGTGTGTGCTTTATTCCGCGATTGAGCTACCTTAAAAAATAGTGGAGCTGCGATTGATGTCAAGATATTTTTAACCACCTTTTTTTTCCAAAACAAAATTTAGATACAATGTTTATTATGTCACTTAAGAAAGGAATAGAATCTTTTTAAAACAAATCCACTTTTCTTAAAAAAGGAAAATGTAGCTGCTTATTAGTGAATACAAAGCTCCAGTAGCATTACACATCTACCACTAACTATATTTCAATTTATGTAGTAGAATTGTTTTCAGATTATTGTTAAAATAGTTTATTATGTTGGCAACAGGACAGATGATCAAACTGTAATTTACCAGTTAAATAACAGCTGCAACTTTTTTCTGCATTGCCCCTAATTTTGCTATTTATTAATTACGCATTTGATAAAATATCGTAAAAAGAATGTGGTATGAAAACCGTATCATTTTAAATAAATATGTAAGTCTGACACTCATTTCAGTTTAGTCAGCTAAAGTTATTACTATTGATTAACTAATATATTTTGTTCAGCCTTTGCACTAGAAGCCTTATGATATGATAAAAATATGTTTGAAAGAATGTCTCAAACAAGGCTTCTTTGTATTCTGATTTGATCTGCTACTATGATTTTGAAGCTCATTACTTGTATCTAGAGTATAAATAATGTCTCAGGCACCTGTGATTTAAAGCAGCAAAATGAGGAAAATCCTATATGTTTATATATATATTTTTTAAATAAATCAGTTCTGTAGTATTAGATAATACTGTCTGCATTTTTTGTAACTCCTAATGTTATTTTTAATGATTTATTAATGTACCGATCATTCTTTGGTTGCTACAGCAACAATTTAGAATGTCATATCAGCTCCCTGTTTTGAAAAAGGCTCTGACACACACCTTTTTGAGCTCTGCCCGTTGGCAACAAAGTATCACAAACAGATCTGTTGTTTTGTTTCAAACATCAGAATGTCTATTACTCTGAAAGCTGTAACAATAGTTTGTTACACTTCGTAATATAATGTTACATATCAGCTGTAGCATTTCAAAGACTGCAGCACAAAGTTAGAAGGCGGCCAGTTCATTAGTCACACAATCAGGATTTTTACAGATTTATAACAGGAGCACCAAACCATTGCCATTTTAGGAAAGAAAGTAGAATTATCCTCCTCATATCTCCCCCACATTTCCTCATCATCATCCTCATCCTCATATACCTCCCCCAGCACCCCTCATCATCATCATCCTCATATCTCCCCCAGCACCCCTCACCATCATCATCCTCATATACCCACCCCCTGCATCTCACATCACCCCCCCCTTCTGCATCTCACGGGCAGGAGGCAGCGGCGAGCTGGCAGCAGAGCAGGCAAGACTGCACATGCGCGCTCTAGCTAGCAGCAGGCATCGGAGTGCTACCCTCCTGCAGTCCTTAGAGCAGGCTCCAGGGTGGGGGCAAGGGGGAGAGCCAGGAAGCCGTCAGGGGCCGCACAGTGAGTGCGGGTGACCCGCGCTCCGTAGGCGTAACCCTTGGGACTGCTCCTCGGAACCCTGGTTGGGAATCACTGATCTAGGTTATATTAGCTTATTTAATTAGCTTTGAAGCGTAAGATCGAACCCAATGACTTGAATGGGACAATAATACAGTAATAACAAGCCCTATAGTTTCTAGAGTATTTCCTAAATATACAGCAAATATATCAAGCATTAATGAATGTTTACATTTACATTGACAAGCATTTTGTAATCTATCCCATCTGTTTTATATGATGAAAAATAGTGTGGCAATAAATAATCTATTTTTATTAAATAATGTGATGATTATTCTGCTGTAATGTAAATCCGTATTCTGCAGTAATGTAAATCCATATTGTATCCACCTCACATTCTAGCAGAAAAGGCCAGTAGCCTAGATTAGCACGTATATTATTTATTATGCATTGGGTATGGTTCATGTTCTGTTTGTCTTTCCAATTTAGATTCTGCTGGTTCTTCTAACGGGTGCAGTAATAATGTCAATGTCTGTCAACAACTTTGTTTGCCAAAACCTGGAGGACAGTTCTCTTGTGCCTGTGCCACAGGTTTCAGGTTGAGTGCTGATAACACAACCTGCTCCCCATACAGTTCATTTATAATTGTTTCCATGATGTCAGCAATCAAAGGCTTCAGTCTAGAGACATCTGATCACTCAGAAGCTATGGTGCCAACGGCTGGACGGGGTATGTAGCTTTATTAGCAAACGTTTTGCGGAGAAATACTTGTATGCACAAACTAAGGTTCAAGTATTAGATACACCAGCTTTCTAATACCCCAGAATGCTAACAAGCTTTTAAAATGGAACTTTGCGTACTAGAACTAAAATCCTATATCGATCAATTTACTACTACAGGGTTTTGTAATAAACGCCAGTTCCGATCAGCAGTAAAGAGTGTAGTCATTTTATACTGTTATTTGATATCTTGAGTTGATGTGAGGCTGAAGATTTTTATTTTCCTCAAAAGTCACTTTTAACAGGCATAAGCATGTCTTCTATTACAGTACTTTTCATTCTATATCTCTTGAATCTGGCCTTACTGTAGTTCCCAGTGTTTTTAATGGTAATGGCACAGAGTTATAATGGCAATACATGGTTACGTTAAATGAAGAGGGTTATATATTATGTTTCAAGACATTGCATGAACAGTTAAAGATATAACTATAATATGTTATAGACGTATGTAGCAGTTACAGACCAGATTAAAATGTGAGACAGCTTTCTTTTTCAAAGAGTTTAGACTGATGGCATCTTTGAGAATCTCAGGTAGATTGTTCCAGTTGTGAGGTGCACGGTAAGAGAAGGAGGAGCGGTCATCTCCATAAGGTTCTAGTCCCTCCACTTTGATACAGTATCAAAAGGAATATCAGTATATTTTTGACACCAGGATACTGGGGCATGCTTGTCAGTGCTTTTATTTTCAAGGCGATATGATGCAAGAAGGTTTCCTTTTGCTTATGACTAGAAAGTAAAATGAATAATTATTTTGTTATACCAGGGTAGGCACAATCATATAGACCAGTGGTGCTCAACTCCAGTTCTCAAGACCCTCCCCAACAGGTCAGGTTTTAAGGATATCCCCGCTTCAGCACAGGTGGCTCAATCAGTGGCTCAGTCAAAGATTGAGCCACCTCTGCTGAAGCTGGGATATCCTTAAAACCTGACCTACTGCAGGGTCTTCAGGACTGGAGTTGAGCACCAATCATATAGACTGATACCTATTTCACACCCACTTACATTCATTGTAATGTTTTTGAAAGTTCTTAATTCTTAACAGAATGTGTGCTGTTACTTTACTTTTCTTTAGGTCGTAACGTACTACATGTTGATGTTCATATGCCTTCTGGTTTTATTTATTGGTGTGACTTCAGCAGCACTGTGGCAGCATACAATGGAATCCGCCGGGTTAAACCTGATGGTTCATCTTATAGAAACATTATTTTAAGTGGAATAGGACGGAATGGAATCCGTGGAATAGCCGTTGATTGGGTAGCAGGTAGGTGAACCCAAATGCTGAGATTGTGTAATGCCAACATTTCTGTCCTACTGTCCTTTATACTGAATTATTAACAAAAATACAGCGCTAGCATAGGAAGAGAGCTGGCCGAGGAAGAGAACTTCAGCCCAACTTCAGAGTAGTATTCTGTGTGGAGACATAGCATTCAGTCAATAGGTAAATAATTAATAGATTTTAGGTAAGTCCAAGTGGGTTAAATAAAATTTCTTTGGGATCATTTGTTAATCATAACGCCTATCCACTAATCCTTAAATAATGTACATTCCCCCTCCCCCCCTTGCCGTTAGTACTAATCACATGCAAAAAGGTGTTCACCCTAACATCACATATCCACGAAAGACCATTCAGTGTAACACAGGGAAATGACATTAGGTTATTTATGTCACACCTAAAGGTGGCTCCCATCAGACACTGAAATATGGGTGTTTCTGCAGAATAGAAAACGATACCTGTGGAGATACACCGATGCACCAAACATGGACACACCTGAGCTACCTGAGAAATACTGTATGCTTATAGCAGTCATTTGCGTATCGCTTAGCATATTTTGAAGATATCTCAGGTGTGCCCACTTCTGGTGCACAGGTGTACTGCTGCGGCACAGTTTATTCGAGCATTTGCCCGTTCTGTGCCGCAGCAGTAGCCTGGCGCGCGCCCGAGTGTGACGGGCGCACACCGAAGCAGCGGAAGAGCGCCCTCCGATCGGGGCGCTCTCCCTACCGCTGCCGGGTCCGCCGGGTCCCCCGGAACCCCCTGCCGCTGTCCCGCGATCGCGGGACACCAGGGCTCCCTCGGGGAGCCCCTGGACACGCGTGCAGGGGGCGCACGCTCCCGATGACGCGTGACCGCGCGTCTATGACGCGCGGCACGCCGAGGGGCGGCCACTAGCAAGCCGGGAGATTTCCCGGCTTGCGGTACCGACCACACTTCAATAAAGTGTGTCGGTAGTGTATGTATCTACACATGTTGTCTATAGGCGTGTTTGAGGGGACCTATGCACAGTATATAGCAATTAGGATTTAACCGAAACTCAGTGCACCTGGGCCTATATGTGGAGTTTAGATTACATTTCGTAAATATATTCATTTCTGCAAGTTAGGAAAAAGATTTTATTGTTAACATGGACAGAAGCCTGAAAACATCCCTACATTTTGCAGTCAGGAGGGCAGTTATACAGTTACTGATATGAATCGGTTGAAAGTGTTTCCTCATAGGACCCCTGTTTTGTTAATTCCTAAAAAGCTTGTGCTTGACATTATAGATGGTCTGTTACTGTGGTCATTGGACTATTTGATGTTACCAATCATTTTTCAGTTGTTATGTTTCTTTGGCTAGGGTACTCTTGGAGGTTATTAAATAGCAAAGCAAAACGAATCCAATTTTGAGACTTGCTTGTAAAAGATTAGTTTACTCGTCCCTGTGGCAGTCATGTAAAAATGCGTTTTTGGTTTGAATTTAAATTCCTCAGACAATTGACCTCATGCCATTAATCATGAAAAAATTATGGAAATGTTGTCTCTCTCTACCTCCAGAAAGATGACAATTATAGTACAAATGATAAATTAAGTTACCCCAGTCAATAATAAAAACACCATCTCTTTTTATTTTCAATCCATTAATTGTCTTGCAAGGACAGCTGTTGCATTGTAACGAGTGTCTTATTTCCCATCACATATGCATTGTTTGCAAGTTTGACATCTTTCTCATATTGATTTCCTCTAATGATGGTTTTACCCTTTGAAGAGGCAGACACACTAAACTGCCAAACATGTTTTTATTCTTCAAGTAAGCAATGAGTATGCTGTACTTCTAGTAACATATTAGAATTTACAATATAGTGGTATGATACATTTTTAACTTACAAGAGTAATAATTATTTAACTTGACCTTAAAAATATCATTCTTTTTTTTATTCAGGAAATCTCTACTTTACAAATGCTTTCCTGACTGAAACGTTCATCGAAGTTCTGCGTCTGAACACTTCATACCGTCGTGTCCTAATGAAAACAACAGTGGATATGCCAAGGCACATTGTGGTGGATCCCAAGAACAGATATATCTTCTGGGCTGACTATGGGCAAAATCCGAAGATTGAACGGGCCTTTCTTGATTGCACCAATAGAACTGTTCTTGTGTCTGAGGGTATTGTTACACCCCGTGGCTTAGCAGTGGACCGCAACAATGGCTATCTGTACTGGGTTGATGACTCCTTGGACATGATTGCCAGAATTCGACCAGAAGGTGGTGAAACTGAAATTGTACGGTATGGTAGTCGGTTTCCAACTCCCTATGGAATTACCGTTTTTGAGAACACTATCATTTGGGTGGATAGGAACTTAAAAAAAGTATTTCAAGCCAGTAAGGACCCGGGGAACTCTGAACAACCAACTGTTATCAGAGACAATATAAATCTCCTAAGAGATGTTACAGTATACAATAGTCGTTTTCAGCCTGTGTTACCACAGGAAGTGAACAACAACCCATGCTTGCGTAACAATGGAGGCTGCTCACAACTTTGCTTTGCTTTACCTGGCTTGCAAACACCAAAGTGTGGATGTGCCTATGGAACAATAGGAAGTGATGGAACTAGATGTGCCATTTCCACAGAGGACTACTTGATTTTTGCCCTTGAGAGTTCGATTAACAGTTTACGCCTAGACCCTGAGGATCACAGCCGTCCTTTACCCGTAGTGAATGTTTTTAGAACATCAGTGGCTCTGGATTATGACAGTTTAGACAACAGAATTTACTACACACAGAGTGCTGGGGCTGGACGTAGCCGAATTAGTTACTTTACCCTTTCTTCACCAAATGGACCGCATACAACAGTTGCATCAGGTACAGTACAGTAAATGTTATTTGAGTTCTGCATATATTTTAAGATGATACTGTATAAAAGCAATTAAAATTAGGTCAAATTGAAATCTTTCATTAACTGGTAGATGGTTTGGTTCTGAATGTCAAATTGTAAATGATCAAAAAAGAAAATGTTTCTAAAGTAATGGGAGATTGCAACACAGGTATGAAACATATGTAATGATTGATGAAGAATTCCGTTAGTTTATTTTATGTTTATTGAAGAACTACATGTCGGCCCATATTTACTAAGCGGTGCTGATCTGTAACACAGCTTCGGGCTGTAAAATGTAGATATCATCTGCTTCATTGGTTTCATAATATGCTGGTAATTGTATAACAATATGTAAATCTCATTATATATGGTGTTTTGTAAATTCGAACAAAATACAGTATCTACAAAGTTTTATGCAGTAACATCTTACTAAGAACTGCAGAGCAGATATATTGCTTTTTGATTTGAACTGTTTTGTTTGCAAATGGGAGTACAATACCAAATGCCATTTTAAAATGACCTTACTGTGCATAATTAATTTAATAAATAATTATAGTCACATTCACCACTGAAGTAGAATCCATACTTCATATTATTTAATGTGTCCATCTGTCATTATTTAATCTGTGTGAACCATTATTAAGAGATGGCTGGATGATACTGACTAACCTGTTCAAAATTAAGTAAGATAAAATCTCTAAAAATGTGTCGGTTGAGCTGGTAACATAATTAAGACAATAAGGCCCAGATCTACAGAGGTCCATTAACTCCGTGCTAATAACGTACCGCTATCAAAATCAATAATGGCCATTCATTTTGCTGCTGTTAACGCATATCTACAAAGCAAATTATATGAGCAGAGGCTTAACGTCATGTTAAATTAGCATAAACATCAAATAACATGGCGTTAAGTATGTCTTTCCTAAAGGGGGCATTAATCATTCACACCTTGAATAGGGGGTTAACTACTAAAGTTAAAAATTAGGTGAAAGGAGTGGGATATAATGCTATATGTAACTGATAGTTAAATCATACCGAACGTTGGTGGTACCGCCATCAAGGCCCTGGAAAATCCCAATTTCAGGGGTCTGGAAGTGAGCAACGCCAAGTTTAGCTACGACTTTTACTAACGTCATGTTAATTACGCCCTGTTTGCATATCATTAACACTAACATTCATTATCGTTAACACAATGCCCTTTACGGACGTAAATAGCTCTTAACCCTGTGTTAGGGAGATTTAAGTTAGCGCCTCGTTACGTCAATAACGGAGCTCAGTGGATCTGGGCCTAAGTGTTGTGGGCTCGTAATGTCAAGATCCTGAACTTAATCACTTTGACTGTCAAGATGGCAAGTTACTTAAAATTAGTTACTCGTGGATTTTTATTTGCAAGGACAGTGGGGAGGATTCTCTTGTTCAGGTTTGGTTTGCACCACTGCAATATTAGATCATATATTCATATGTGTTTTAAACCCATTACAAACTATGATATATTTTTGTATATATTTTAATTTTTAAGGCCAACTGCAAATTAAATAAAACTGTTGATAGTATTTGAGCATTTGAATATTTTGAAGTATTTCTTATTTTCACACTTACTTGGAGAAAGTTTATTATAACTGTATAATCCAATTCTGTATTTATGTGGGATTTATTTATATATGCTATAGATTTAGGAGCTCCAGATGGCATAGCATTTGACTGGATACACAAAAGGATTTATTACAGTGATTACCTAAATCAGACCATAAGCTCAATGGCAGTAAATGGATCTGATCGTACTGTGATTGCACGCGTTCCACGGCCTCGAGCCATCATGCTGGATCCATGCAGAGGGTAAGCCTAATTTATTCTATCAACGACAAAACACTTTGCATCGTGTTAAAACATTTTCACCACAAATATAGAAGAACGCAGACATGATTTTTGTTCATGCCTTTCATTTTCCCATTTAAATACAATTCTAATTGTTTACGCTATATTAGATATATGTTTGAGATAATAATAATAATAATAATAATAATAATAATGTGATTTCTCATAAAGTGCTGTAGTATATGCATCACTGTATATATAATTTTTCAGGCACAATTACCAACCTTGAAGATCTTAGAATCTAATTGTGGGCAAAGTAACTTACCCAGGGTGCTATCACAGAGGTTTAAACCAGTTTAATCGGCTTGATGGTAAAATTACCATCTACTGTAAACCAAGTGCATCTTTGTTATAGAAAATGCTTCCTAATCTATTGAAAATAAAAAAATTTGCTCAGCTATGCTATTAATTCTTTGGCTTTACAAATGTCAATAAACACCTAGACCCATTTTGATCTCTGGTTTTTCACTTGTATTTATTTATGTATGTATGCATTTTTTATTTATATAATGCTAACAGCAATGTTTGAAGCACTTTACAAAAGAGACAATACAATACAGGGAATTATAATACAATAAGTACAACAAACAAAAAATCAGACAAAGAAAATTAAATCCCTGTCCCTAAGTGGTGTGTTAGGAGACTTACAGAGAGCAGGGGATGCAGTAGATGGCCATGCTTGACCATGATGGTTGGTAAATGCTACTGTGGGTGTGGGGCAGTAGCCATGAGTCCATGTTATTGAACTGCTTTGTTCAGAAGGAGCGTTTTTAGGTTTGAGTTAAAGGTGGGGAGAGAAGGTGCTTGGCATATATGGAGTGTGAGGGAGTTCCACAGGTAAGTGAAGGAAACAAGTTTTAAGAGAAGAGAGAGCAGTAGAGGTGGAAGAAGTTGTGAGCAGAGGGCAGGAGATGAGCACAGTCATGGAAAGAAATCAAAGCTGATACTGTATGTGTGAAGGAGCAGAGAAGTGAAAAGCCTTAAAAGTAAGAGGAACTTTGTAGGTGATCCAGAACTTTTTGGGATCAAGTCAGCAGAAGCATTTAAGGTGGAGATGAGAAGATACTGTTCTAGCAGCACTGATCATGCAGCAGAATTTTGAGTGGATGTCATAGGAGAAAGTGTGAGATTGGGAGACCTATTAGTAGTAAATTACAATAATGCAGATGGAGGGAGAATAAGGACATGCATTGGAGTTTAGGAAAAGGCTGATCTTGGCAATGTTATGAAGGGAGAAGTGACAAGTTATAGCCAGAGCATGAACGAGGAATGGAGATGGAGACAGAGGAGTCAAATATCACTGGGTCTGTCCTGCCAGGTTTAGGAGGCAATACGATGAGCTCTGTTTTAGACATATTAAGTTTGAGGTGGCGCGGCACCATCCATGAGTGCATAGCCAAGAGGCAATCAGAGACGGGACAGGATTTTCGGTGTGAGAGTAGGGGTGGGCAGATGTATCTGCATATCATCTGTTTAGAAGTACAGTAATACCAAAAGCCAAAAGTGTTGATGGTGATAGTGTGTAGAGAGAGAAAATGAGGTCACAGAATAGAGCTCTGAGGTACACGAACAGACAGATTAACAGTGGATAAAGACATGTTAGCAAATAGAGACAGAAAAGAAGCAGTGGGGTATGAGGAGAACCAGAATAAAGCTTTGTTTTGGATACCAAGAGAGTGGACAACGGTATTTAAAGCAGCTGAGCTAGTAAGCAGGATAAGCAGGGCAAAATGACCTTGCTTCATGGAGATCATTGCTTACGTTAGTGAGGACAGTCTCAGTTGAGTAAGGTGTATGAAAGCCAGACTGCAGAAAGTCCAGGAGGGAATTAAGATTCTGTGAGAGAAGAGGAGACATTTGGTAGCCAAAGACAAGAGGGAGACAAGCCGCTAGTTAGCAAGGCACATAGGGTCAAGATTGTTGTTTTTGAGATGAGGTGTGACAACTGCGTGCTTAAAGAATGAGAGGAAAGTGGAAGAATTTAGGAAGGAGTTAAAACAACAGATGAGTAGAGACTAAATTAGGAGCAATATGTCTGATAAAGTGTGAGGGAATAGGATTGAGAGGGCAAGTGGTGGAGGGAGAAGAGGAGAGCAGCTGAAAAAATTCAATTCTATAACAGGTGAGTTAAGAGTGGAAGTACAGTAAGAGGTTTGGGTAGAAACAGTGTACAGGAGAAACAGACAGAAGTAATATCACTGTAGAAGAAGGAGGAGAAGGTCTGAGGATGGAGTTAAACACAGAAAAGACGGCGTGGATGGGATTTGTGAGCGTTGATTATTGAGGAGAAGTAAGCGACATAAGTGTCAGATTTCCGGCAAATGCATTCTGAAGAGCGAGTACATGTCAAAGAACTGTGTTTGTGAGTGTACCCAAGGGCGAGAATGGAAATATAGATCTATGGAGGAGAATATGATAGAGTTGTCAGATTAGACAAGACTGTCAGGTACACTGGAAGAGGAAAGATAAGAGGTTAGAGTCCACAGTACATGCCAGAGCAGAGAGGTGAATGGAGCGAATGTCTCGAGAGTAGCAAGGAGAACTGGTATGACGAGCAATAGAGGGCTGAGCTTTGGTGAATGATATGAGGCGATGGTCAGAAAGTGGCAGGGAGAGAGAGAAATCTGAAAAGGAACAGTTTTTAGTAAAGACAATGTCTATAAAGTGACCATCATTTGGGTGCCAGAATTGGTCCATTGACAGAGGTCAAAGGAGGAGGTTAGAGAGAGGAGGTGAGATACCCATGAGACTAAGGGAACATCAATGTGGCAGTTGAAATAGAGAATAGCTGATCGACAGCTGGGATCACCTATCCTACCCCCATGGCCATTTAGGTGTGAGAGAGCGAGATCATCATAGGAAACAGCAGCCTCCACAGCAGTCATGTTCTGGGAGACAGTAAAGAGATGAAGGGAGCAAGAGCAGAAGAGGTTATATATGGTAAGAGCCTTGTTTGTTAGAGAGAGCACATTCTAGAGGGCACAGAAGGGAAGAGAGAAAGAAGGGAGACCGGGAATAGGTATAAGTTGGCAGTTGGCAGGGGATAAGGTGGCCTTAGCCCCTCTACACCTGCTGAAGTGGTCATTCAGGCAATTTTCTGCTGAAATCCCCATTGAATTATACGGAAAATGTCAGCCCCAAACAACTTGCATCCCTTCAGTGTACAGTATATACTGTAGAATAAGGTCATAACCAGGGAGAAGTCCCCTTGTGGCTATAACATGCATTTCTTAATATGTCTACTGCCTGCACTGGGAGCTTGTTGTAAGTACTCTCTTAAAAACTACTGTACTAAGGCTAAACCTACTGTACACAACCACTATTCTATTATTTTGTTTTTCTTTGAGAAATACATCCTGCCTGCAACCTTTTGAACATAAAGGTATGTGTTTTTTTCCTGTGATTAATTAATAATGTAATGTATACATAATATGCCTCATATTTTAGTAGACGAAGTAGGGCTTTTTCTAATACCCATATATTTTGTAAATGGCTTTGTTGGTGACTCTTTAATATGATTATTTTTTTTAAGATGCAAAGAATGACAGTTCCTAATATCCTCATTGTAATATTGTTGGAAGCCTATAGCTCATTGTTGTGTTTTAATTATTAGATATATGTATTGGACTGATTGGGGTACTAATGCTAAGATCGAGCGGTCTACACTTGGCGGAAATTTCCGGACGGTTATTGTAAACACCAGCCTGGTCTGGCCAAACGGACTTACCCTTGACTATGAAGAAGAACGACTTTATTGGGCGGATGCAAATTTGTATGTATTTCTTAAATCTTCTCCTTGTTCCAGATCAGGGGCGGCCTACTCCAGTTCTCAAGGGCCACCAACAGGTGAGGGTTCAGGGTATCCCTTCATCACAGGTGGCTCAATCAGTGGCTCAGTTATAATAACTGAGCCACTGATTGAGCCACCTATGCTGAAGCATGGATAGCCATGAAAACATGACCTGTTGGTGGTCCTTGAGGACTGGAGTTCACAACCCCTGTCCTAGATATTTGTAATATATGCTGGAAAGTTCTATTTCTATCAAACATATAATATGTTAATGTTTTCATTGGGATTTGGGAAGTTTTAATAGGAAAGAAGTAGCATAATGCACATTTGCCAATGAGCTATATCAAATTCTGTTTATTAGCATAGTATTTTTCCTTTACTATATAAATAAAACTCTGCTAGCTGTGAGATGTGGTATACAGTACCATCATCTGAATGTAAGAGACTTGATTGTCAAGCGTCTTCTATTTGATACAAACACAAGCAGTTAATGGTTCAATGATTTAAAAGAAAATGTTCTTTGCATTAATATATCACCCCTTAAACGGCAAGCACTTTCTATTGACTCCTTCTAGGCAAAAGATTGAACGCTGCTCCTTAACTGGAACAAACCGAGAAGTAGTTGTTAGCACAGCTGTGTATCCTTTTGCTATGACTATGTATGATCAACACATTTATTGGACTGACTGGAACACAAGGAGTATTTACCGGGCCAACAAGCATGATGGGTCAGATCAGATCATTATGACGCAGAATCTTCCACAGCGCCCTATGGATATCCATATTTTGTCCAAAAATAAGCAGCAGCAGTGCAGCAGCCCCTGTGATCAGTTCAACGGTGGTTGTAGTCACATCTGTGCACCAGGTAGAATATTTTTATTCAATGTAAAGTGACAGCAATCTTTAAATACCCGTCACATGATTTAAACTGCGCCACCAATTACAACTTTCTTTCCCTTAAATACCCAGGTCCTAATGGAGCAGAATGCCAGTGCCCTGCAGCAGGTCGCTGGTATTTGGCAAATTATAACAAAGACTGCATTGTGGACAACAGCACAAGGTGTGAAAGTGGACAGTTTACTTGTCTTAATGGACGCTGCATTACAGAGCGATGGAAATGTGACAATGACAATGACTGCAGGGATGGCAGTGATGAACTGGAACGTGTGTGTGGTAAGTAAGGATGGTTACATTTATTAGCATATAAAGAAAAACCTACAAACCTGCCCAAAGTAATATTCTTGATTTGTTAATAGCCATATTCCTGAGTTAAAGATTGCAACATTTTCAGAGGTATATATATATAATTGATGCTTATTATACCTTCCTTGTGCTTCGGTTCTCCTGTGTCGCCTTCATCTTATCACTTGAGTAACATTGCATGTGTAGAAAGATATCCCAACCAAATGACAGACCATTGGTCTCCACTCTAAGGGACAAAGGGGGAACATTTATTTCCTTGTCAATTTCACATCCGTATTCTCCTCTTCATCCCTGTTCCGATTAGAGCTTAAAATATAATTGTAATAGCACATTCAGTGTATATTATAGTTGCACTAAACTACTGTAGATGCCTATTACATTATACAAAACAGGCAGTTTTCTTTTAAGCAAACGGCTGTTCGTATTTGGGTGGAAAAGTGACAGTGGGCTGTCTCTGGAAAAAAAAAAGCAGTGGATATTTTTGTGTCCGACAGTGGAGTGTAAGGGTAGATATCTGGTACCAGCTATGGAGAACTAGTGGTCAAGCGCAATCTGATTAAACAGGTGGGCATTGACTGGATTTGCCCAATGTGAACTTGGTAACAAGCATAAAATAAAGATGGAGTTATTTTTTTTTATAAACACGGCAATTATTTGGGAAAGTCCACTTTTAGAATGTATTGAATTCTGTATTTTGGATGTAAGCCTTGACACATATTGCACCGTAGTATGTAAAGGATATGCTGGAAGCATACTGTGTAGCTTAATGTAGTTACTAGAACGGTGAACAAAATATTGCATGGTATTAATTCTATTGCCTATTTTATTCTACATGCAGTCCGTTTTGCTGCTGTGTTTGCACTAGCAGGTAAAAGAAATGTGTGACATATTTCTTTTTATTTACTTTATTAGTAGCCAAATGATACAGTGTACTTTTTTCTTTGACTTGTCTTTACCATTATATCCAATTTGCAGCTTTTCATACCTGCTCACCGACAGCATTCACATGTGGTAATGGGCGATGTGTCCCTTATCATTACCGATGTGACCATTACAACGACTGTGGGGATAACAGTGATGAGTTGGGCTGTTTGTTCCGCACTTGTGACTCCACTACAGAATTTGCTTGCAACAATGGAAGGTGTATCTCTCGTGCATACGTGTGCAACGGAGTGAACAATTGCTATGACAACGGCACGTCTGATGAGAGAAATTGCCGTAAGTTACTCCAAAATAAATGCCTCAAGTTGTGATTTAACTCATCAGAGGTGGGGTCTGCCATTCCAAGGAGGCCATGAAAGCTGACCATATGCTTTTAGGAAAACCTACAAATGGCCCCAAACTTTACTCATATTCAATGAAGCATTTATATTTCGTCTCATTTCTAACATGTGGCACATATAGCACACAGGAAATGTATGGGCATTGGGTTTATTAAATTAATTCGTTATGCAAGAGATAAAGGGGCCTATGCAGAGAGCAGCGAATTTTAAAATTGGCGAATTTATTAAAAAGTAGCTTTTTTGGAGAGTTTTAATCTCCATATGCAGAAAAGTGCGAATTCTGCTATGTTTAACATGGATGCGTGTGGCGAGTTTAAATTGGCGAGATGCGCGCTTCAGAAATGTGTTAAAACAAATTCGCGGCTTTTTTTTTCCCTTTGCAATGGCCGCGAGCGGCAGTTTTTTCTGGCGAGTTAAAACTGAGACAATCGCGCCATTTTATTGGCGCGAACAGCCGCTAGATGCCGTTCGCGCCTCTCTGCATACGGATATTTTTAAAACTGGCGAGATTGAGGTTCTCGCCAGCCGCGAGGCGAGTTTTATAACTAGAAAAGAAAAATTGGCGCGTTTTTCGGAACTCGCCATTTTCTGCTGCTTTCTGCGCGATTTTCTCCAAAAAATGGCGAATTTCGAAATAGCGCTGCTCTCTGCATAGGCCCCAAAGTCTTTTGTAAAATACAGTGGTAAGGAGAGGATGAGAGGAGCTATGGAAGACCTTAATTAATGTAACAATAAATAAATCCTTTAAATAAGGGTTCACATTGGACACAGATAATTGGGGTTGTTCAAAACATTTGTCATCACTCTTTTCTTGCTTCCTTGTATAGCGGATCGCACCTGCCAACCTGGATATACCAAATGTCACAGCACTAACATTTGCATTCCACGAACGTATCTTTGTGATGGAGACAATGACTGTGGAGATATGAGTGATGAAAGCGAAACTCACTGTGGTAAGTTTTCCAATGGTAATTAAATAGCTACCAACTGCTAAAAAAAACTTAGCAATTTGGTAGAAATAGAACTCACCAAGAATGTACAGTTTGTAATATTGACACAGAAATATGAATAGTAAAAGCAAGTGTCAATATTTATTATTTCATAACATAATGCTTTGTGAAAAATCGATGTATAAAATGGAGTGCATTTAGCATGGGTGCTGCCTTTGTTGTCAGTTAAAAGTAAATTAGTATTGACATGGTGATAAAACTCCAATTACTTTACCAAACTGTCTCATTTTGCCCAATACCTTCTGAGCTTTGAGGTCTGGCATTTGAACCTGTCTACAAAACTGTAAATGGAGTCAGACACCAGGTAGATTCTGGACTTTGTATGTGATACCAGAATACTAACACATTGTAGCCCAATTTTAAAATTGATGTTGTCTTTTATTTGCATATTACTACTAACCAGGGCCGTTGCAAAGGTATTCGGCACCCTAGGCGAACCTCCAGCCCTGTGTCTCCACCCCCCCCCCTCCAGAGGAGAAGGACATAAAGCGGCAGCAGAAGAAGAGGGCGGAGACCAATAGAGCAGCAGCAGAGGAGGAAGATAGAGGGCAGCGGGGGAAAAGGACTGAGGACCTCAGGAGCTGGGCAGGAAGGCCGAGGAGGAGCTGCACTGTAGCAGTAGCAGGCACCAGATGTCAGTGAAGACTTCCGGGTTGGAAGGCTCGGGTGCGCTCTTCCCCAGCCATCCTCCTGTGCCACACTGCTCCGCTCCCATAATCCTACGTCCTCTTCTACCTCTGCCATCCTCCTCCTGTCCCGTCGCCATCACCCGCCATCCTCACCCTTCTCTGCTGCCGCCACAGCCGCCCCACAAAATGTGCCACCCTAGGCAACCACCTAAGTCACTTAGTGGTAGCACTGGCCCTGCTACTAACTTCATTGGATAGAGAAAGAACAAAAGATAATGTGCCATATTTACTTCCTTTCAGTCACTCTCACGTGTACAGAAAATGAATTCCGCTGTTCCTCTGGACGCTGTATTCCTGCTCATTGGTATTGTGATCAGGGAGTAGACTGTGCTGATGGTTCAGATGAACCAGCATCTTGTGGTAAGTTTGACACAGAGTCATTGGAAGGGTGGTGTTTGGATCCACTTCCTCTATGATAGCTCTGTAACTAAATGACAACAACCAGACTGAGACACATACAAAACCTCCATACAGGCATACCCCGGTTTAAGGACACTCACTTTAAGTACACTCGCGAGTAAGGACATATCGCCCAACAGACAAACAGCAGCTCACGTATGCGCCTCTCAGCACGTCCTGAACAGCAATACCCGCTCCCTACCTGTACCAAAGCTGTGCACAAGCGGGGAGACTATAGAGCCTGTTACAAATGCGCTATTTACATCCGTTATGCACGTATATGACGATCGCAGTAAAGTACATGCATCAATAAGTGGAAAAAAGGTAGTGCTTCACTTTAAGTACATTTTCGCTTTACATACATGCTCCGGTCCCATTGCGTATGTTAAAGTGGGATATGCCTGTATTGTATACTTACAGTATATGAGTATGGTGTGTTCTGTTCTTAACTTCTACAACTGTGAAGACGCATTACTCACTGTCATTTATATGTTACTAGCTGATATACCCGGCGTTGCCCGGGCGTGGAAGGGCAGGGGGCATGGAGTGGAAGGGCAGGGGGGGAGGGGCCAAGGGGCGTAGAAGGGTGGGGAGGGCAAAGGGCAGGGGGGCAAATGGCAGGGGGGGTGGGGGGGGGCAAAGGGCAGGGAGGGGCGGGGCAAAGGGCAGGGAGGGGCGGGGGGGGCAAAGGGCAGGGGGGGGGCAAAGGGCAGGGAGGGGTGGGGGGGTGGGGGCAGGGGGGGTTGCAGGGAGGGGCGGGTTGGGCAGGGAGGGGAGGGAGGGACGGGGCAAAGGGCAGGGAGGGGCAAAGGTCAGGGAGGGGCGGGGCAAAGGGCAGGGAGGGGCAAAGGGCAGGGAGGGGAGGGGAAAAGGGCAGGGAGGGGCAAAGGGAGGGGTGGGGCGGGGCAAAGGGCAGGGAGGGGCAAAGGGCAAGGAGGGGTGGGGCAAAGGGCAGGGAGGGGTGGGGCAAAGGGCATGGAGGGGCAGGGCAAAGGGCAGGAAGGGTTGGGGCAAAGGGCAGGGAGGGGCAAAGGGCAGGGAGGGGCAAAGGGCAGGGAGGGGCGGGGCAAAGGGCAGGGAGGGGAGGGGCAAAGGGCAGGGGGGGCAAAGGGCAGGGGGGGCAAAGGGCAGGGAGGGGCGGGGCAAAGGGCAGGGAGGGGAGGGGCAAAGGGCAGGGGGGGCAAAGGGCAGCGGGGGGCAAAGGGCAGGGAGGGGCAAAGGGCAGGGAGGGGCAAAGGGCAGGGAGGGGTGGGGGGGCAAAGGGCAGGGAGGGGCGGGGGGGGCAAAGGGCAGGGAGGGGCGGGGGGGGGCAAAGGGCAGGGAGGGGTGGGGCCAAAGGGCAGGGAGGGGTGGGGGGGGGGGCAAAGGGCAGGGAGGGGCGGGGGGGGGGCAAAGGGCAGGGGGAAAAGGGCAGGGGGGGCAGGGGGCAAAGGGCTGGGGGGGCAGGTGGGCAGGGAGGGTAGGGGCAAAGGGCAGGGGGAGTCAGGGACGCATTAAATAAGCCATTCCCCTGCGTTTCTTCACCTTGCACACAGCCGCGCTCCTGTTCCTACGGGTCCCGGCCGCCCTCCTCCTCCACCTCGGGCTCCTCCACCTCGGGCTCCTCCACCTCGGGCTGAGACGCTCCGGTGAGGAGGTGTTGCGCCTTTCGTGGGGAGAGGCGGAGACAGCCGGAGGAGCGGCCTGTGTGAGGGGAGCGGCCTGTGTGTGGGTGGGGGAGCGGCCTGTGTGAGGGGAGCCGCAGGGAGCGTGCTCTGTGTGTGTGGGTGGGGGGGGGGATAAGCGGGCGGGGGGTGAAGGGGGGGTGAGCGGGGGGGAGAGCGGGGGGGAGGGTGTGTGTGTGTGTCCGTCTCTCCTTTGGCCCGTCACTCCGCCTCAGGCCAATGAGAGGTGTGCGGGGGCGGGCGGGCCAAGGAAGCAATCTCATTGGCCTGGCCCAAGGTCCAATGGGATTGCCGCTAGGGACACAGGGAGGGACACAGGGAGGGACACAGGGAGACACATACAGACATAGACACATATGACGCTTTCACAAATATATAGTAGATTCTTAGAGCTCAAACTTTCTCAGAGCCCCCACAAGCTAAACATTAGTAGGGAGGATACTAAAATGCTTCTTTGAGGGGGGTGGATCATACATTGCTAAATAACGAAGAGAGAGAGAGAGTTATTGGTGAATAATGATTAATAGCTGTGGAAAATAATTCCCCTTTGAGATTGTACTAGAGAAAAGAGAAACGGTATGTAAAGAAAGAAGCAGTACTATGGGGAGTACAGCAGTAGTAGTTCTACAAAGTTTTGCAAACCAAAAATTATAGATGCGTCCAAGAATGAGGGATGTTTTCAAATAATAATTACATTTTTATAGACAGCATTGCAGATACTATATGCACTGAACAATGTTTTAAACACAATATTACAGTACAACTTCCTCCAACCATGTCGAGGAAACCCTGTAAAGTGAATATTATTACAGTGCATACTATAAGTAGGTTGGTTATGTTAACAGGTCCCTAAGAATACCTGCCTTAAATGTCATACAACCATGGACAACAAGCAAATAAATTAACTTGCATGAGTCATTTCACAGGACACTGCTACATTCCCCCTATAAAATAAGTAGCATAAACACAATGGATTTAATGAATACCTTATTTTAAAATGCCGAAGCTGAAAAAAGTTAAATCTAGAATACATACTGCTGAACTACAAATGTTTGGTAAAACTAATAACTGTACTATAATTACACCGTGAAATAATGTTACTTTATATAAGTCCCCTATCACTGAGGCTTGATTTTATTGACTTGGCTTATCTACTCCACATTTCCAAGATGACCTGTGGTATGTACTTACACTGAACAAAACAGTGATACATTTGTAGAAGGTTTAAATGCAATTCAGATATGAGGAGAATGCAAGTAAGATGAGTAAGTACCTCCTTATCTCTGCAGACTTAGTTTGAAAATGCTCAGATATTACCTGTGTTGGTTTACATTCTCCAGAGTAAATCTGTGCCAAAGAATGCATCTCTCAAGGGACTTTCAGCAGAAAATCTTCAAGGTGTAATTTGCTTTAACAATCACTGATTGTATTCATTTTTTTATTAGTACCCCACGTGCGAACTTGTTCGAGTGACCAGTTCAGGTGTGACGATACCCGTTGTATCCCAGCAACCTGGATCTGTGATGGTGATAATGACTGTGGCGATATGAGCGATGAAGATCAAAGACACAATTGTGGTAACTGTTTAACACTTAAATCAGAGATGTAACAGCAGAAGAGCGGTCAATGGTTAGCTGCCAACTCTCCATGAATTTCAAAGAGACTCCTGGAATTTCATACAGGCCTCCTGTTTCATACAAGTAACTGTATATAGGGATAGACATTCATGAGCAATAGAAAAGTCAAAGATATAGAGAAAAATAGGTACAGTGGCATAAAAGAGTTATGGGTGTTGTAGTTAATTACATTAGTGCAGCTTTTTAACATGTAGGTCATGCATGTCATTGTAAAATACTCTGGTAGGCTTCTGCTAAAGAAATACATTGTGTATTAAATATGCACTCATATATATTTGCTGTTGTACTTTTCATAATCATGGAGAGGGCTTTAAATACATGAGTTTTTGTTTCACATGATGGGAAAATAACATCATTTAGGTGCTATATTATTTTTTTCATTTAGAGGCAGTCAATATAGTTATCCCTTCTCAGATATTGGGATTCCTAAACCAAACCAGTCAAATATTTTCCTTTCTTCCATTTCTCTGAAATTCGGCTACATTTTAAAAGCTATGAAATGTACCGTACATTGAGAAATACATGTAGCTAATAAGCTTTCACTGTTTTTCCACCAATTTTCCATATTTCGAGCGATCTCTTGCACTTTCCAATGCTGTTTTTATTTTTAAAATCTGATGTTCTTTTCAGGAGAGACGGTGTAAGAGTTTCAAATATTAAGTGTCCGAGAGGTCAAAATAGAGCTCTTCCTGGAGCCCAGGGCAACCTGATATTAGCATGGTAACCTCAGACGCTAGAGATAAAGACATTTGTTATTTTTCAAACTAAAAAGACATTTAAAAAAAAGGGAGCAGAACATGCAGAACACAACACTAACATTATATCACTTTTAGCTGTTATAGGTTTCTGGGGGGAAAACTGAAATAAAATGAATTTCAGTTCTTGTATGTCTTCCAAATAAACAAGCACTGTACCTATTACAAGAAGTCAAATCATTTTTTTAATTTGGCATCTTCCAGTTTAAGCAGAATAACTCGAGCCCGCACACGCAATGTTATATTTATCAAATACTTACATGAGTATCTGATGATATTGTTGTAAGTTAAAGTTAATAGCTATCTGTGAGCAGGTTTACTGGCTACGCACTTCCTTAACCCAGGCTTTGCTGAAAAGCTGTGTAATGAAGCAGACATAAGCTTATAGGGGTCCATGTTAAAATGGATTTGAAGCGAAAGGTGACCCTTTGTGCTCATTTGCTTGTCATTTCCCAAAATCCCTGGCTACAGTGGAAGCACATTATGCTAAGGCTTTGGTCCCGCTGCGGCTGGCGGGGCGCGCGCGGCCGGCAAGCCGCGGTCCACCAGCTGCCTGCCTCCGGTCTGGATGTCCCCGCTGGCTCCTTCCGGCGTGGCTGACTGCGTGCTGTGACGCGTCAGCCAGCCGGAGCTACAAGGAGCTTGTGGTTTCGGCGAGTGCCGCGTCACGTGACACGCAAGGCAGCCAATCTGATCCCCCCCCTTCCGATCAACCCCTCTGCTCCGATCAACCCCCTTGTCCGATAACCCCCTGCTCCGATCAACCCCCCTGCTCCGATTTCCCCCCTCTGCTCTGATCCCCCCCGGTTCACCCCCCCCCGGCCCGTGTGTATTTGCGTGTGTGTGTGAGAGTGCCTGTGTGTGAGGGCGCCTGTGTGTGTGAGGGTGCCGAGGGTGCCATGGGGCTGAGGGGGCTGAGGGTGCAGAGGGGCGAGGGTGCCAAGGGGCGGCTGCAGTGCTGCGCTGTGGGGCGGTCCCGCCCCCTCACATCATGGCCGCGCCCACCACCCGTTTTGACCACGCCCCCGCGCCGGAAAAAAATTCACTGCAGACCGCAAACAAGGCGGCCGTGCGGGCGCTTGCAGCGGGGCCTTAGCCTAAGAGATCATGGTGAAAAGCAGGGTTGCAGACCTGTCTGAGACATGTGAATGTACCCACAAATGGTATTTTTATTTGCTGTATGTTAAGGTTGCATTTGTATATTTTCTTACGTTGTGTAGATATACGACTGCTGCAGCAATAAAGATAAGAGTGGTTTATTTTCCATATGGGTTTTTTTTTCTTCAGCCAACCGCAGCTGTGTCGCAACAGATTTTACCTGCATAAACAACAGGCCTCCTGATAGAAGGTGCATCCCTCGAACTTGGGTCTGCGATGGAGATGCTGATTGCTCTGATGCCTATGATGAGCATCAAAACTGCACCAGGAGATCCTGCTCAAACAATGAATTCACGTGCAGTAACGGACTCTGTATACGAAATACCTTCAGGTGTGTTGCACATAATCATGTTTGTGACATAAAATAAAAGCAAGACCTTTCCATTAAATGTACCAAATTAGGTATTTATGATGAGCTTACAGTCTGTTCAAAGCTCTATACAAAAACATAAAAGAATATGAGTTTTAAAATGACATTTTTTTCAAGATAAATAATGGTATAGTAAATTTGCTGTAGGCTAAATCTTTAAGATCTGTATTTTTATTATTATTGTAGATTGCCTACAAATGTTATCTAAGGGATGTATTTATAAAGCTGTATTTAAATAAATCCCACACATATAAACACGAAAGCTTTTATTTCCAATGTTCCTATAAATGTCAATCTTTTCACAATAACATTATAAACATAGCGTTCTGCGTTATCAGTATTTATCAATTTTTCACCAATAAATGACCATTTTTTTTCATTAAAGAAATTCAGTTTTTACTGATTTACAGTCATTTATCAAGCCACTCAATGTTTTTTCTGGGTACATATTTTTTGTTAAACACGACACCTTACACCAGAGGTTCTCAACTCCAGTCCTCAGGACACCCCAACAGGTCAGGTTTTAAGGATATCCAAGCTTCAGCACAGGTGGCTCAATCAGTGATCAATCAGATTGAGCCACCTGTGCTGAATCAGGGAGCCACTGATTGAACCACCTGTGCTGAAGCAGGGATATCCTGAAAACAGAACATGCTGGGGGTCTTGAGGACTGTAGTTGAGCACCCCTGGGTTACACGATTTGTGTGTGTGTCCTATGAGTCTGAGCAGTTCCTGTAAAACACACAACGGTGGCAAATTAAGCAAAGTTATATTTTGCTATAATTGGCTCACGTCACAATCTTGTTGCTGCAGTACAAGCAAGCACACAATCAATTACTTCCTCTAACAGTCGCAAACAATGTTAGGTTTATAGAAATGTCAGAGTTTACATATGAAAATGTTTTTTTCCCTAATTTGTCTCTGTTTTTTTTTTTTTTTTAACCCGATTACCTTTAAGTTTTATTTGTTTTTGGAAATACAGAACACTAATGATAATGTAGGAATAGGGCGTTTTATAGCTAGTTGCCCTCTTAATGTAGAATAGGTTTTCGAACCTGTGAAGGGTGATATTAAAGGAATGTTATTATCTTTGATTTGATTTCATGCTAATTAATTACTTGCAAAGACTCTAGTACAGGGGGTGGCCAACTCCAGTCCTCAAGAGCCACCAAATGGGTCAGGTTTTAAGGATATCCCTGCTTCAGCACAGGTGGCTCAATCAGTGGCTCAGTCAACTCCTGCTCTAGTATATGCCATACAATATATTAAAGAGCAGTTGCTTTTATAATAGGCGTAATCAATGGTCTGATCTTACAGGTGTGACAGACGCAATGACTGTGGAGACAATAGTGATGAAAGAGAATGCACTTATCCGCCTTGTCAGCAGAATCAGTTCACCTGTCAGAATGGCCGCTGTATTTCTAAGGCGTATGTCTGTGATGGAGACAATGACTGTGGAGATGAGTCGGATGAGCTGGAACATCTCTGCAGTACTCCCGAGGCAACTTGCGCACCACAATATTTTAAATGTGACAATGGACACTGTATTGAAGCAGTCAAGGTCTGCAACAGGATAGATGAATGCTCTGATAACAGTGATGAAAAAGGATGTGGTATGTGGAGTATTTCATATATTTGTCTGCATTGTATACAATAGAACCATAGAATTCTAGACATAAAACTGTTTCAATGTTACTGTTTATGTAGAAGCCACAAGCATCTTTTCTGAAGCACCACATCTGAAGGAAACTTAGTGACCACTCAAGTTCATAAAAAACATCAGCATGTTTGTATCTTGGTGTAACAAAAGGCATTACAACCTGCACTCATGTTTGTGTTAGAAGAGATAGGAACATGCCTCTAGAAAAGGAAGCATGATAAATGTCTTTTAATGTAGATTTCTATGGTTCCTGTCCAATACAGTACTGTATGCTGTAAAGCCATCTTCCTTGTGTTGTAGAAGACTTTAGTCCCATTCATTTCAATAGAACCAATCTCTTCTCCAGCCTGAGGAAGATGACAGAATATTGAATATGGGAGTAAGTTGTCAAATCTCTGTATTCTTTATTTGATTGGCTGTTTTTTCTTTATAAATAGGTATTAATGAATGTAATGATCCTTCAATCAGTGGGTGCGATCACAACTGTACAGACACACAAACAAGTTTCTACTGTTCTTGTCGGCCAGGTTTCAGACTCATGTCTGATAAACGGACTTGTGATGATGTGGATGAATGCAGTGAAACTCCATCAGTATGTAGTCAGATTTGTGAGAACACTGCTGGTTCCTACATCTGCAAATGTGCTCCTGGCCACATCCGGGAACCAGACGGAAGAAGATGTCGTCAAAACAGCAACATCACTCCTTACCTTATATTTAGCAACCGTTACTATCTTAGAAATCTCACGGCAGATGGGCAGTCTTATTCTCTCATTTTGCAAGGTCTGAGCAATGTAGTGGCACTGGACTTTGACAGGGTGGAAAGAAGATTGTACTGGATTGACGTTGGAAGAAGAGTTATTGAGAGAATGTTCCTAAATGGAACCAACAAAGAGACAATTATTAACAATGATGTTCCGAATGGAGAAGGCTTAGCTGTTGATTGGGTTGGCAGGTAGGAACATGGGCTTTAAATATTTCAAGTAAAACTCACACTTTTACGTATAGCTTTAATATTGGATGAATAGCTGCAGGATCAAACCGCTGTAAGGCCGAAAACATACCAATTTTAGTCTTGTAGAGGTTTAATACCCTTCTGTCAGAATGTAGATACATGTTTTCTCAAATTATGCTCTGCAGAAGGACACGAATTTGAAGAAATTCTGATTTCAGATTTGTGATCATTTTTTTTTACTTTTTTCAATGCAGTTTCATTTTAAGAGTGAAAGTTCAATAAAAGTGTATAAATTCTATAGCATTGTAGTGCAGTGTAAATTAACTCCCTGCACTATTTTGGAAACATTCAACATATTGTACTATATTAGGATTGATATGTTGACACTTTTTTAATTTAGGTCTTTTGCAACTAACCCTTCTCCCCCAAATTCTAGAAAACTATACTGGGTGGATTCATTTAAAGACTGTCTTAACGTTGCTGAGCTGGATGGGAGGTTCCGCAAAAAGTTGGCTGACCGCTGTGTAGACGCTAATAACACTTACTGCTTTCAACATCCCAGAGCTATTGTGCTTCATCCAAAAAAAGGGTATGACATTTCAGAAATACAATTGTCCATTATTTGTGTAGATGAAAAGTACACGATTCTCAGTATGTTGTATTTTTTTGTATCGAGCATTTGATATTTCCTGACAGATAACATAATAGTGACAGGAAACTATATCCCACTCATATACCTACTTACAAGTTGCAATCGTTTAAGAAACAGGAAGCCTTCAGGAAATGTAACTCTGAATAGCCATTAGTACTGGAAGGATTTCATTTCCCTTATAATCATTACAACTAATTCATTTTCATTACTTGAGTTGAGCAAATGAGTTGACTGGAGGCCAAAACATTTATTAATACAATTTACAGAGGTAGCAGACATTATTGCACCTGTTAAAGCATTCTGTAAGGGGAAATAACGCAATAAATGATGCATGCGCTACGGGAGACAACACACACCATTGTTTTCATTGGCCATGCGATAACGTGAGCATTAATATCTTGCTAACATTAAAGCATCATGTTAACGGGTGCAATAACGTCGGGTACATCTGTATTTTATGAATTTACGATAGAAGTGCGAGCTTCAGTATATCAATTTCACACACCAGTTTTCACCTGCGTTTTGCTACTGAGTATATTTGGCATATGAACTGTGAAATAAACTGTTTTTATAGAAGTAAAATAGAAAATGTATTCATTGCCCAATAAAGTCAGTTACTTTTATAGGTCTTTTCTATAACTGCCAGTAAGATGAATTGACATGAATTGACTGTTCAGTATTGGAATTAGTTAAAAAAAAAATAATGTATATTTGTTTTTCCTATATGCAATAATATAGAATAATAATATAAAAATATGTTAAACATGATTTTTTTGCATCAACAGACATGTTTATTGGACAGACTGGGGAGACAAACCATATATTGGCAGAGTTGGCATGGATGGCAAGAATAAAACAGTTATAATCACCACCAAGCTAGAGTGGCCTAATGGAATCACGATTGATTACACCAATGACAAGCTCTACTGGTCCGATGCCCATCTAAACTACATTGAGTACGTACAAGAATAAAGCAACTCGGTAACTGTTTATACAACATGTAAATAGCATCACATTAGGAAGGATGCTAAACACCTGGCTTTGGAGTTCATATTGCTATGTGAACCTGATACATAAGGACCGATTCACAAAGCAGTGATAAAATCTGTGCTTTTGTGTCCGACAATGCATTTTTTTTATCGTGCTATAAGACATGAAGCTAAATGTGGGTTCACTAAGAAGCGAAGGCCATTTTTTAAAGTCAGATAAAAAAATGCACTATCGTGAGAGCTGTTTTTTGTATCAGTGCAAACGTGCTATAAATTCTATAGCGCGATAGCTGATAGAAAAAAATGCAGCCTGTAAGAGTTGCATGGAGACGCTGCGTCTCCATGCCCGGCTCTTACAGGCGATCGTGCAGTAAAAACATTGATTTTAATAATAGTGTACATGAGCAGGGGGTCTCCTGAGCTGAACCCCATTGGTTTCAGCCTCGGGACCCCCTACTTCCTGAGATACAGAACCCGGTATAGGGTGCCACTATCCCCTGTGCTTTTAAATTTCCCACGTCACGTGACCGTGGGATTTAAATCCTGTAGGGAGATACCAGCACCCCATAACGGGGCCTGCATCTCAGGAAGTAGGGGGTCCCCGAGGCTGAAACCAATGCGGTTCAGCTCAGGAGACCCCCTGCTCATGTACACTATTATTCAAATCAATATTTTTACTGCACAATCGCCTGTAAGAGTCAGGCATGGAGACACAGCGTCTCCATGCAACTCTTACAGGCTGCATTTTGTACAGGCTGCTCATGTACACTTGTATCTAAACCCAGTAAAATTGTAAAAATTAATTACCGTAGCGGCTATCCGCTATGGTAATGAAGCAGCTTTAATTTAATTTTTATTAATAGTGTGCGGGAGCAGGGGGTCTCCTGAGATGAACCACATGATTTCAGCCTCGGGGACCCCTGCTTCCTGAGTTACAGGCCCTGGTATGGGGTGCCGGTATCTCCTCGAGTATTTAAATCCCACAGTCACGTGACGTGGTTGATTTTAAAATGGTGGCGATACCGGCACCCGATGCCCCATACCGGGGCCTGTAACTCGGGAAGCAGGGGGTCCTTGAGGCAGAAATCAAAGCAGTTCAGCTCAGGAGACCCCCTGCTACCGCACACTATTAATAACATTTACATTAAAGCAGCTTCATGACCTTAGCTGATAGCCGCTAAGGCAATTTAAACATTGCAATATATACATTGCAATATATACTATCCATCAATACACAACCCACTCACCCACTGTGCCCCCAACAACCCCTATACCCCCCTAACACACATAAAAGCAATTTTTTGTTTTTATGCACAGGAATGATACCAAAGGCTCAGTTGTTCCCCGCTGGATTCTGGGGCCCCTTGGGTGGCTCCTGTGGGTGTCTGGGGCCCTCGGGTGGTCCCCGCTGGTGTCCGGGGGGCCTCGGGTGGTCCCCGCATGTGGCCTACTACTACCAATCAGATTGGGGATATAAACAGGGCCGCCAACAGCGGGGGACAAAGGACACTGGCGACCCGGGCCCCGTGGGTCAGGGGGGCCCGACCGGCCGGGACACCTGCGTGGCCAGGCGCCAGTTAATTAAAAAAAAAATGCTGCACTGCTGGGGGTCTCCCTGTTGGCAGCGCCGGAAATATGTTGGGTTAAGCTTCCGGCGCGCCGGCGTGAGAGGGAGGCCCGGCGCGCGGGAGCAGAATTTGGAGACAGGTGTGTGTCTGCAGCAGGGCAGGCGGCAAGTGCCGGGGCCCTCGCAGCACCACCACCTTCCCCCCCCTCAGCATCGGGGCATCGGTAATGTTGTGGTGTTTACTTGTTTATTGTTGTTTTATTTGGTGATTGTTTTGATTGTATTGTATATTGTTGGTAGTTGTTTATTTTTTAGGTTGACCATTGACTGTTTTTTTTTTCCCCCATTTATTGCTATAGTGGCAAAGTATGCCCATATTATATGGGCATGCTTTAACACTGTGCCAATCAATAAGTAGCGGGGGTGGAGGGTGGGGTGGTGGCCTCGGGTAGGGTGGGCGAGTAGTGGGGGAGGGTGTATTAACACCTTAATTCCTATAGTGGTTACTAACCGCTAAGGTGATTAAGGGGTTATAGGCTATTAGATTTAATTTGTATAGCATTGTTTCTGGCAACGGAAGACAAGTATAGTGATGAGGCTGAGGAAGGCCTTCATGCTGGCAGAGGTAAGTGCAAGTTTTATTTATTTTATGCTGCCGGTTGATGTTTTATTATAAATGGGCAGATGCACTATTATCCATATCTGGATAATAGTAATTTTGCCCATTACTGTACTGTATGTATTGGGGGGTGGGTCTTTATAGCAATGTATTGCACTTTTTATTTTTTCGACATAGGATTGGTACTGCTGGCCAGCGGGGACCCCCAGACACCCACGGGAACCACCTGAGGACCCCCAGACACCAGTCACCCGCAGGGACAACCTGAGGGCCCCAGACACCCGCTGGACCACCAGAGGACCCCTGGACACCCATGGGGCCCCCGGACACCCACTGGGATCACCTTTAGGCCCCTGGATACCCGCGGGGACCACCCGAGGACCCCGCCGGCCTCTTGTATTAATGCTGTGCAGAAACAGGAAAAAAAAATGCTTTTATGCATGACTCCATCTCTTTTGCGCCAACCTTTAGCTGGTGAAAAGAAATGGTGAGCTTTTAAAGTACGATAAAGTTATCACTGCTTTGTGAATAGCAGTTACTGGCAAAAAACGGCGGATTTGCCATTTTTTGGCCCATCATGCAAATTTTTTTTCACTGACTGTTTATGGGTGATAAAAAGCCATTATAGCGCGATACTGCACTGTTATCACTGCTTTGTGAATAGCAGAGCAGGCAGTATCGCGCTATAAGGGCATTTATCGCACTTAAAACCACTTACAGTATCACTGCTTTGTTTATTCTGTAGGCCCCATAGTATCACATAATTCATTTTTTACCCATTATGGCATTATATTTGTAATCCGAATTACTTGAAAGACAGTTTTTTTTTTTGCAAAGAAAGACATCACTGGAGATTCAAGCTTTGAATATTTCAGTTAAAAATAACAAAGTTAATAGCACAACAGTTTTTAGATAATACATTGAGATTAGTAATGCAATAGAGCGAAATAAAATAATTATCTGAATCATGCGTATAATTATAATGCGAACATCAAAATTTTTGCGGCAAGTAAATCCAAAGTACGCTATGTTTATATATTTACAGCGTTTTACTTGAAAAGAAACATTCAGATCTTGTTTTCAAGTATGCATGGTCAGTCTATTGTACTGTATGCCCACAATAACAGTTTTCTATATGGAATAACCGTAAACACGGTCATTTATACAAGTTTCCCACTGCAAGCCTAGGGAAAAACCGGTGCACAAAAACTGAACAGGTTTATTAAAGTACAAAATCCCATGGCTAATAATGGGATTCATTTTCTAAATCTGATGCCATTGTTTGCATCAGTTGTGCATCTGGGAGACTAATAGAGTCTAGAGTGTTTAAGCATTTGTCTCAGTGGTATTTCTATTCTGTTGTATCCTTTAGATACTCCGACTTGGATGGAAGACACCGGCATGCTGTATACGATGGTAATCTACCTCATCCTTTTGCAATCACTGTGTTTGAAGATACTGTGTATTGGACTGACTGGAACACGAGAACGGTGGAAAAAGGAAACAAGTACAATGGGTCTGGGAGGACTGTGCTAGTGAATACCACACACAGGCCTTTTGATATCCATGTCTACCATCCATACAGGCAACCTAGCGGTAAGTAACTCTAGAACATTCTGTCCATTCAGGTGCTGAGGGTTTCACAGATTCTAATTATTTTTGCGTGCCTGTAAGGGAGCTTTTCTATATTGGTTATTCAAATGTTTAAAAACACAAAATGAACCCCGCTACAGCTAAATAGAGTAGAGTGAGGTGCTCACTAGGTAATTACTTAATGAATACACAAGAACAGAAAACCTAATTTCTGAGCACTCTATCACTGATGTTTTGAATTATTAAAATGTCACAAAATGAATAAAATAATGGGTATTAAAAATATATAAAAAACATATGTATAGTGACTATGATCGTTGTAAGAGTACTGTAGGTGCTCACGATCATACAATCATATCTATTGGAGAACTAAAATATGTTTCCAAATATTCTATGTTGATAGATTTGCCCTCATATAGGCATGAGGTGTCTGGCTAAATACACACAACTCTTGATCCTGCAATGGTAAATCTCATATAGTTCACCTACACATAGGTTCTCTGAAGGTAAGTGGAGATGATACAATGGAACACTCCTACATCAATGCTGATTCTAGGTCTTTATCAGTATAGCTGATCAGTAGGTAGGTGCAGTAAAAGACAATCCTATGTAAGGTTAGATAGCTTGAGTCTTAGTCATAATGTCAGTACATGTCAGCTACATGCTCCTACATCCACATTAGTCAGGGGTTAGATGTCTGTGTAGATATCAATAAGTGCATATATCAAACACAGTAGCTTGTGAGCTTGTAGACATGAAGGAGGGACATTTCAGTATTGTGTGTATATCAAACACAGTAGCTGGTGAGCTTGGAAACATCAAAGAGAGAAGCCAATTAAGAGCTTAGTTGGTGGCACGCATCTGCATCAATTCTGATGTTGGTGATAATATCAGTACTGATGTCGGGTTGGAGAAGTGCTTAATATAACAAAGAGAGAGACAAGTAGGGCTAAATTAATAGCATGCTTCTGCATCTCCACTGATCATATCATCATATCAGTGCTGATGTCAAGTTGGAGAGGTGCTTGAAACATTAAAGAGAGAAACCAAATGGATATAATTATTGGCACACTCCTGCATCTACACTGATCGTGGTCATCATATCAGTGCTGATGTCGAGTTGGAGAAGTGCTCAAAACAATACTATAGCTCAAAATACGTGAAATAAAAAGGAGCTATAACCTAGGATCCCGCAGGATCAATGGGTTAGATCTAAGATACTTTTTGCGGTTATAGGTGTTATGGTGCGGCATACCTGTGAGGGTTCATGAGAGCTGAGTTGTCTGCGATGATATGGAGACCAGGACAGGCTTTTGATGATCACCGACGTTCCTCAGGGTGCTTAGCGCCTCCAGCTGTAGTGGGCTCCAGGGTGCCCAGAGATCAGTCCCCACTAAAGCACACTTCTTTCCTCCTGCCCAGGGACCTACACTCAAACAGGAGTATGATGAAAGCAAAGGGGTCTTTACTCAGCAGTCACTGTGGATCTTCTTTACAGTGGTGCATAGGGTCATCAAGGGATCCCAGGCCACTGGATGTTGCTGGCTCTCATAGTGTGGAGCCTTAGATCTTCCTGAACCAGCCAGCCATGAGGGCCTGGCTGTCCTCTCTCTCCCATAGAGAGAAGAGACAGGTCCCACACCTCCACTCGGTTGGAAGGGTGGGAGAGAACTGACTAAATTTAGCACTGCCTCTCTGAGGAACCAGAAGGGGAGAGCTCAAGGTTTGTACCCATACCTGATAGGCTATACACAGGCCATGAGACACCACCACTCTTCTGTCACTCAGAGAGGAGCATGAGGGGGGGAAGAGGGAGGGGGGGAAGAGGAAGGGGGGCAAAAACCCACAGAATAGCCTGTCACAGCCTAGACTGCTAAGGACTTACATGACAGGGGGAAGAGACAGGCAGAGTAGACAAACCATGTTACATGCATAAAATAGATGATTACATTTTACATTGTTTGCCTTGCCACACACAGCTTAGAATGTCAAACTAGCAAATATTGCCAAACTGAAGGGGTCAGGTCATGAGTTTTAGATTAATATTTACAGCAGTAATTACTGTAGATACAAATATCCCATCTTTGGTGTTTACATTTGCATCCAGTTAAAATGGTAATACTTATGGCAGAAATCATGATGTTTAGCACTTCTTACGTATACGTTTTTTAGGCTTTCGTGCAATAGGTAAAAACATTTCCAATGTATTTCTTAGCAAGCAATCCTTGTGTCAACAACAATGGCGGCTGTTCCCACCTGTGCCTTATAAAAGATGGGGGCCAAGGATATACCTGTGAATGTCCAGACAACTTCTTGGCAATGCAGTTTGGAAGTGTGGTTCGCTGCCACCCAACATGCTCCAGTACTCAGTTTTTATGTGCAGATAGTGAGCGGTATGTTTTTCTACTTCATAGTTTTCCTTAAAATTATGTTTCAATTTTGCATGTATTTCGTTCATGTTTTTCCCAATTACTACATACGGGGACTTGAACTTCTGTTCTGTTAGCAGTTTCCGAGAAAATAGTTGACATGCTTCCAGTTACTAATTACTATCTGTGTATAACGTTTGGATGTACTGTATTTACATAGTACACCCATCTCCTTATATACATTGAACATTAAAAAGAATGATTATATTATTATAAACCTCACATGAAGTGATGGAAGAGATAATGCCTAAATTACCTTAAACTAACTGGAAAAGTACAAAATGTGAAAACATCTTATTGTAACTACACCTCAATTATGAAGGCAATTGTAAATTTATTGCCATTTGGGCACTGCATCTAATTACTATATTTTTGAAGCCTCTAAATTGCTAGCCTCACATACATTTTAGTAATCCCTATATCTATAGTAGACTACCTCTATTTAGGTAGTTCATGCAGTTTAATCCCTGTGAAAATGTATGATTATGTGTAACACAGGAGGGAGAGGGACCGACAACGGCTACCCACCCTTCTTTGCTCATTATGTGTAATAAAAATGCAAATATTTGAAGGAAGTATTTCCACATTACAGATGTATTCCTATTTGGTGGAAATGTGATGGACAGAGAGATTGTAGGGATGGCTCGGATGAACCTTCTACCTGTCCACATCGATACTGCCGTGTTGGGCAATTCCAATGCACTGATGGAAACTGCACGAGTTCACATTTCTTATGTAACACTCTGTCTGATTGTCCAGATGGATCAGATGAGGATTCGATACTTTGTGGTGTGTTTAGAAATCTTTCAATTATGATAGCTTTGTGACTGTTATCATTGATTAGTTCTTCAATGTATATACCTATTGAAAAATTACTAATACAGTATAACAATCTTTACTGTCTGCATCAGAAACATTTATGCATAAGTACCAGAGAGTAGAAATTATTCTATACGTTCTCAAGCTCTCCTTCACACTTTTAGGGCATTTTCAAAATAGATTGTGTACGGTATGTAGCTGTTATCAACTATTACTTGTAAGCTAACTTAACTCTGGTGATTATTTTTTCCCATATTCATGAGCAATGACTGCAGTAGTAATGATAAAAAAAAATACAGTTGATCGATAGTACAGCAATTAGGCTTAAGCTTTGTATAGGTTTAATTTAACATATACAGTATGGATATGTTAGCTGGTGTTTAAATCCAAATCATGTGATTTGTACAGCCAACCATCAGTGCGAAACACATCAGTGGCAATGTTCAAACAAACACTGTATTCCGGAGGCATGGCAGTGTGATGGAGAAGATGACTGTGGAGACAACTCTGATGAAGAGAGTTCCCACTGTACCACCAGAACCTGTAACCCTGGGCAATTCAAATGCAGCAACGGCCGCTGCATCCCACAGAGCTGGAAATGTGACGTAGACAATGATTGTGGAGATCACTCAGATGAGCCCAGCGTGGAATGCAGTAAGAAAACACAAAGCTTAAGGAAACAAATATTTCTATGTGTAATATCACTGATGATTCAATTGTGTAACTGGTGCTATGAACCTGTATATTTACACTTTACATTTGAACATCTGTCTTTTAATCAGTGAGTTCTTAATATGGCAATAAGGGCTCTAATGTGTCTAATCAGCCACATTGGGATAAGATGATGTTGGGAGCACTGTGACACAAGTTTACTAAGTGGTGCTATTCCATAAGACACCTTAAACCTGCAGAAAACACTTGATATAGCATGTCATAGTAATATGGGTCCATATGCTTTAGAAATGTGCATAAAAATACAATGAACACATGAAGCAATTAATAGATTTCACATGCTTTAATATATAGTAGAGGCGAAGAAAGTTGCCTGACCTTGTATTCATGTGTATCTTTTAGTGGGACCTGCCTATCGCTGTGACAATCACACAGACTTTGACTGTAAGACAAACTATCGCTGTATTCCAGTCTGGGCCGTGTGCAATGGCTACGATGACTGCAGAGACAACTCTGATGAAACAGATTGTGGTAAGTTTGGAGAGAAAAAGTGAGAATGGTTATGCTCAGTTTTACTTTTCCTACCTGTAGCTTAATATTTACATAATAATATTAAAATGAGATTTTTAAGTAGTATTTCTTGCTGTGTATTTTATAGAAAACAGTTCACCATCAAATGAAGTATTAAAAAATACTAATAATAACTTAATTTCATATAGCGCTTTTCTCTCAAAGCACTTCACAATTACAATGTAGTGCGTAGTATGTACGATTTGTACAGACACCACCTCTGCTCAGATGAGCTCACAATCTATGTTTTTGGTGCCCGAGGCACAGGGAGATAAAATTACTTGTACAAGGTCACAAGGAGCTGACAACGTGAATTGAACACAAGGTTTTCAGGGTCAGTGCCGTTATTCACTGAGCAACTCCTTCAACCCATCCTACATCAAATCTTTCTTACTGGTTAGATACATCTACAACTATGATTGGTTTATCAATTCGCTGTCTTTGCATTTGGCCTCATCTCTGCAAAACATTGGTATATTTCACTCTACTGCCATTCTCCTCCCAGGCTCCTTCACGCTTCTTCCACAATAAATTATATGGCAGTCACTTAGCAATTCTGCTTAACAGTATTGTTTAAAAAGCAGATGCAACTTTTATAGTAACTATATTTGTCTGTAGCCTAAGCTTCCTTTCAGTGTTTAAGGGGTGCGCAAACTTTCCGTCCTGCGCCACCCTGTCTGCACTCCCCCCCCACCATGCACGTGCCCCCCTCCTTACCATGTCTCCGCGGGATCATGCGACGACATGTTACCATGACGACGTGTCACCGAAGACAAAGTAAGTGAAGTTACAGAGGCCTCACGCTATCCCCCGGCATTTAATTTAAATGCCTTCGGGAAGAGCGCGGGCATCTGCTACCGCTGCAACCCCCTGAAAAAGCGCCCCCCAGTTTGCGCACCCCTGTTTTATTCCATGCTTTGTATTATTTATGACACTAACAACATTTTTTAAATTGCGTAGATAATTAAAATCCCCAGACCGGAGAGAGCAAAGCTTTATTATTACTGAAAAAATTAAGCACAATTATTTCGTCAGCATGTAATCCAACATTTTCTGTTTATGGTCCATGAACCTTGTTTGAGGACTTCCCCCACAGAAAAACACAATACAATACACAATATTTATACTACAGGGCCATCTGCCAACTATGATTATCCCATTTTAGGATTAACAAAATATTTGTGTAATCATTATGTTTGCTGGACTGTTAAATCCCACCTTTGAATGATTGGAATTTGTAGAGGAAAGGACCTGCGATCCACTGGGGGATTTTCGCTGTGACAATCATCGTTGTATACCCCTACGCTGGAAATGTGATGGAGAAAATGACTGTGGAGATGGGTCAGATGAGAGCAATTGCAGTGAGTAATTTGATATATTTATATTTACACCCTTGAGCAGAACGCAAGAGACGGGTATGTGTTATCCACCGGAACATGTGTGATGGTAACTGACTTAAAGCAGTCAGCTGTGGTCGCATTTTATAAAACTATTGTAGAGAGCTAATGTTATACAGTACAGTATGTGTTTTCAATATGCTGTGCAACACATACATGACAATTTATGGACATTGCACTGTTCTCTTAAGTGTTTTTTTTTAATGAAAGAGATATACATTTTTCCTGTGCATAATATATTCAAATCAAGTATTCTTTCTTAGGCTGCGTCAACGCTTGCAAGGCGCGTGCCGAGTTCACTTCTTGTAATATTTATCATCACGTGGCGCTCGTGCGCGTGCACGTACGCTCTCCCAAGCTTGGTGCTTGGGGAGGCAGTTACATTTGACTTTCGAGCGCAGAGCTCTGACCTATGGGGAGAGAGAGGCAGTATAGGCAGAGTGGAGAGAGGTGGAAGGGGGGAGCGGAGAGAGGTGGAAGTGGGGAAAGAGGGGGGAGGGAGGGGGAAGGGGAGGGAAAGAGGGAGAAGGGGGGGAGAGAGAGAGGAAGGAAGGGGGGGAGAGAGGAGGGAAATGGGGGAGAGCGGAAGGAAGGGGGAGGGATAAAGAGGGAAGAGGGGGGAGGGAGAGGAGGGGGAAAGGGGGGAGAGAGAGGAGGGAAGGGGGGGAAGGGAGAGGGGGTGAGGAGGGAAGGGGGAGAGAGAGGATTATAGAGGGGGAGGGAGGGGAGAGAGAGGAGGGAAGGGGGGAAGGAGGGGAGGGAGAGGAGGGAAAGGGGGGAGAGGGGGAGAGAGATGAAGGAAGGGGGGGGAGGGGGAAAGGAGAGAATGAAGGGGAAGTGGGGAGGGAGAGAATTGAGGGAAGGGGGGAAAGGAGAGAATGGAGGAGAGGGAGAGCATTGAGGGAAGGGGGGAAAGGAGAGAATGGAGGGGAGGGGGGGAGAGAATGGAGGGGAGGGGGGAGGGAGAGAATGGAGGGAGACACACACAGACACTCACACAGGCACACACACACACACACACACACACACAAACAGACACACACAGCCCCGATCCAGCCAATAGCCACGCCCCCGCTCTAAAATTATTGCAGGACAGCGAGCGCTCATGCTTGGAGAATTGGTGACGTCACCGTCCTCAAGCATGAGCGCGCTCAGCAGCAGCGTGGCCGCATCCTTAACTTATTTCTTTATACTGAGGACTGGAGAGGCCTGAATCACATTGCTAGAAAATGCATTGTAGGCATTGAGCCCTGAGTGAGTCCGCACAATGCTTGTGCATTAGGACTTTTGTAAATGTGAATCTTTAAAGTGTACCTTTTTATATTAGATCCTAGGGAGTGCTCAGAAAGTGAATACCGCTGTGACAATCTGCGCTGTATTCCCAGCCGCTGGCTCTGTGACCATGACAATGACTGTCAAGACAACTCAGATGAAAGAGATTGTGGTATGTGTCTCCTAAAGCAGCAGTCCAAGCTGCTGTTTTTTTAATTTAATTTTTTCCCTTTATTATGAACATTATTACAATCCACACAATGATAAGTAATTAGCTAAGTTGCCGATCGATCCGTTCTCCTGTGATACATCAGCAAAGATTCGGCTGAGAGGTTCGCTAAATGACTGCAGAGGAGTATTGACTCAGTATCTAGAACTTTGTAAAGCGTCGCTGTAGAAACAAAAAAGGCTTGTTACATTATAATAAATTAAAAATGTCATTCAGAGTTGTTTAAAAAATAAATAAATGCTACAAGTATTTTGCTATAGTACAGAACTGATTTATTAAAGCAAAAACACACATGTAGCATATTGCTTGGTCTGCAGGTTTAAGTATGTAAAACATGTGTTTGTACTGTCGCAGAATACGTGTACTGCACATTATACAAATCACTCCAGTTACAGTGTTTTTACATCTTACAGGCTTTCTAGCTATCATTTACCATGAGTGCAAACGAAGAAGCATATTTCTAATCGTTTGAAGTTTTGAAGAGTTGCTAAAAGTTTCCTTGTTATTTTATCATTTGGACAATTTTAGAAATGAGAACGTGTCATCCAGGCTATTACCAGTGCAACAGCGGCCACTGCGTGGCTGAGCGATTCTTGTGTGATGGAACTGCAGACTGTCTTGACTTCTCTGATGAAATAACGTGCGGTGAGTTTGAAACATTAGCATACAATGGCATGCGAGCTAATCTTACAACCCAATGTGCCTACATGGGAATCAAGGTGAACTGCAATTTGAATGCATTTCCTTCTAGAAATGTTGAAATGCTTAGTGACCATGTTATGTGATTCAGCTCGATATCTTCTGTCAATAATGATCATTAATGATTTGCTAACATTTACTGACAACATTAGGATACATAGGAGAGTTGAATAAAAGGATAATGAGAATAAAAGAAGGGGGGGGGGGGGAATAAAGGCAATCTCAAGATATATAAAAAAGGCATTGGAAGAAAATCAGAAAGAAAGAAAAGGGAAAATCAGGAGAAACTTAAACAAACCTATTGACTTATATCATATTAGCATGATAGTTTGAATATAAATTATCTATAGATTGTACCCTGACTGAGCTTTAAGCACCACACCCCACCCCAAAATATTTTTTTAATATACCTTATTTGACCTGGGGCATCCAATGGAGCGTAATAGTGATGATTCCAACTCTGGGAACTTCCGGGATTAGATATTTTATTTATTTCCAATATGTTATGTTAAAATTGGAAGATGGTTGCAGCATCATGTTCTCTTAACATTTGGCCAGCTGTTAATTGCACTAAATCACAAAAGCATAGGCTTAATTTATTTAACCCCTTCAGGCCATTTTCACATATTTCACAAAGTTTAGTCCACAGGACAATAAGAACTTTCATCTATTCAGTGTAGGTACCTGCTAAACAGTGTCTACCTTGACGAGGTTGGCAGGCTTGAATCATGTTTTGATCAAAAGATGCAACCCAGTGACTCCTTTGTTACACAGACGTAGGTTCTAAATGTAAACGTGTCACTAGTATATTTTAGGCCAAATTGATAGGAGCGCAGGATCTGTTCTTTTGTTTTCTCTTAACATTGCGTCTTTCTATTGGGCTCTGGAGCAAGGCTGATTCCTCCTCCGGAAGAATAAAAATCTAGTTTCTTGTTATAGAAGTTGTCCCTGAAGTTTGTAACACTGGATTTCAGTTCATCGGGGTTCCCCGGATCAAATAAACTGACCAGTATGGAACTGCTTTAAATATCACATTTTATCACTGTTTTTCGTCAGCTTTTGAAATGAGATTGGCTCTGTAGGAAAAATGGGCATTAGAGAGGCACAATGGTTCTTAACTTAACTTCTGTTATCTTCTATACATCTACAGAAAGCCCATACTGAGTATTGTGCACTGTGATACGTTGTTGCTTAAATATTCTGCACTACATTTCTTTACAATCTATTTAAGGACCTTTCCACACTGAATGGGTTAATATGCTACTAAAATTAAACGTCATTGCATTCCACGATTCATCTGCCATTAAATAGATTGAGTGGACATAATTAGAACTTAATTAAGGTTAGAAGTTTTTCAACCCAATTAATTATTTGAGGGTGGAACATTTTATAATCAACGTGCAAGCATGGTTGTTCGTACAATCACTCAAAAATGTAACTTAATGAATACATTAGAAGTAAATTGGTTGTATGACAACACTAGCTACTCATTATCCACGCTCATTTGATAAGCCTGATTATTCACTTTCTAATTGCAATGGTTTTCCATCACACATTTGACAAGTTTACGTTTCACTACTTTTCAGAATGTATTAAGATTCCAATTAATATTGGTAAATAAGACATCCTGCCTGGAGGCCAAGTTTTTTCTATGCATGTTATAGACGATACGTAATATAATTTTATAACAGACCGTAGGAATGTTAGCTTTTGCATTCTTAAAACACAGCAGCAGAGAAGCACTCTAGTTATATAGTCTAGTCTATAGTTTCCTAGTAGCACTGCCTGTTTGCCCACTTTTTGAGTTGTTAGCACTCCTTAATCATCCCATTTCCCTTGATTTAGCCACTACTCAGAATCATCCACCTTATAGTTGTACCAAAATCCCTTTGCAACAACCAACATTCAGTTTTTTCTCTATAGGCCAGTCCAAAATGTTCTCTTGTTAAGAAAGTATCATTTCTATTATCTAACGCAAAAGTACATATTTTTGTGATGGGCGAAAAAGCATTTGTCAGTAATGCATATAATAATAAACACCAATACTTGTTGCAAAGGTTGCAGTCTTTTAATAATTCAATGGGTTAGTTCTGTAGAAATATAGAGCTCTGGAGACCACAGGTGTCCCCTCTTCACATGAGCCATAACTCCAATAGGTCATCAAAACATATGGACAACAAACCTGTGAGGTCTTAAAAAAATATATACAGAAGTCTCTTCTTGAGTATTTATGAAGAACTTTAATGTTGGTCCATTGAAATGTATCACCAGCTGCAATGTACTTCTCTAGGACTGGTACAGCTATTAGAACTCCGCTCTGCGTCAGTGGTATACAATTAAAACATTAGGTATCAGAATTTCCCAGCTTCAAAACGTTGCTTTCTATTGGATTCCTGTTCTTTGATAAATCTCATGCCGCTCTTTTCAATCCGTTTTCCATGCAGGCGACTTTGACCACTAGACCCCTTTTAGAATCTACCTCTGAACATCTCACACCATGAATAAAGCCGTTGTTGTAGAGGTCAAACGTATTAAATTAATTATTTGGCAAAAATTCACTAAATGCAATTCCTGAATTTGGAATTTCTTGATATTTCTATTGAAAAACTCATTAAGTGCCTATTTAGTCATAGTTCAGAGTTACCAACACATTAAACTCATTAAGTAAGATTTTGAAATAATGTCAAAAGGAACATTTAATCGCCTTTTCCTCAGTACTCAAAGAATGTAGTTAATTACTTTGACCTCTACACCGACGACGCAATGACTGTAGTTATACAGGTATCCTATGTAAATTGGTTAGATTAAGATGTGCCGTCACATTATACTTATTGCATCAGTGTCTGTCGTTATCAGCAACCCGCTATCCAAACGGAACTTATTGTCCACTTTCGATGTTTGAGTGCAAAAACCACATCTGCATCCAGCCCGCCTGGAAATGTGACGGTGACAATGACTGCGGGGATGGGTCTGATGAGGAACTTCACCTTTGCTGTAAGGCACTACCTCAGATATTATACTGTAGCAGTGAATCCGTGTTTGACACGTGGAGTATAACCTAATGTGCTGATATGCCTCTGTTACATTTTTACAGTGGACATTCCCTGCGAGCTTCCATTTCGCTTCCGGTGTGGAAATAACCGCTGTATCTACAGTCATGAACTATGCAACACTATGGATGACTGTGGAGATGGGAGTGATGAGACAGAAGAACAATGTGAGTGTGTTATGACATGCAGAGTTACTACATCATGACAGATGACATTCAGAGAATTATCAGGGTGAAACCTATACCCTTTCTTTTATGATCAGTTTCGCAATCAATAAAGAATGCAGTCTCTTTAGGTGGGGATCTTTTTCTCACCTGTACAGTAAATACACGGCCATTGTCTTGAATGTCCATTAACAATTGAAAGTGGCTATCACACTGTAGTGACAATAACCCATAGCTATTATGATTATATATTCCCTAAAAATATTAGTTGTCAGTTGACATGAATGGAATCCTAATAAATGCTGGGAAATAAAAATTCTACATCTTTGAAAATAATTACCCACGTCTCTTGTCATTCCCAGACTCCATTTAACTCAATTTAACACTTACTATTTTCTGTTTCTTATAACTTAAGCAAAGAATTCAATCACTCTCACATAAACATGAAACATTCTTTCCATCTTTATAGGCAGAACACCCACTCCAAGACCCTGTACAGACGAAGAATATAAATGTGGCAATGAGCATTGTATTCCTCTTCACTATGTTTGTGATAACTATGATGATTGCGGAGATCAATCTGATGAAGTAGGCTGCAGTAAGTATGTTTCATAGAGTACGTTATCTAAGCAGTAGCTTGTGTGCAGCCCAAATATCTGCTTAAACGTTGTACAAAGCATGAGATTATGAGCATGAGTGCAGGCTCTTGAACCAAAGGAGATTTTAAAGCATACCTTTTCTTGTTTACCTCTTGATTTATGTTATGGTCGCCAGATGTCCAGAATATATGTGGAATTTCCCCTTATTTCATAGTCTTGTCCCATTGTCTCAGAAAGGTCTGTCGGGATGGTTAAAATTCTCATATTTTAGGGAATTTTTAATGCCTGACTTTAAAATTATTGCAATTAAATCAGTCATAAAAACGTAATAGATTTCTGCTTAAGTGTAATAGTGACCTTTTCTGATAGATGTAGCCTTATAAAATTATTAAAATAATAAAGTTCGGACACTGCCTTTAGGACACCCTATAGGACACCCTATAGGCGTTACTTTTTCTCCCACGCCACTTGTTAGTTCAGTTCGCGTCTTTCCCCATTCTGTCAAGAGCAGACATGATCAAGTGGGAGATACCATTCAGCTCGAAGCGCTAGCGAAGCATTCAGCACTCGTGACATCACTCTTTCATACTGGATTTCGCCGTCCCGTATTATGAAAACGTAACTGTGGCACCCCTAATTTATATTAGAATAAATAATATTTTTGAGGGACTGTTTCTTTATCTCACTCAAAGAAATGGGTGTTAGAAAGGGTTAATTAGTTGAAATGAAAAGACATGCTTCTAAAAACTCTGCATTTTGAGTTCTTATGATAGTGCAGAGTAAATGAGTACTTCAGTATTGGTACATTTGATATTATAAAACAAGGTTTCGGGAGTTCTCCTCTCTTCATTGGGTCAAGCAGTTCTCCTCTCCAATGTTCTCTGTTTTCCTCTGAAGAAGAGAGAGAACTCTCAAAAGCTTGTCTTATAATATCAATTGTTAGTCCAAATAATATAGGTATCACCTAATGCTGAAGTTCTCATTTACTCTGCAATATCACAACTGGACTAACAAAGCTATTTCTACTTAATTCGTGAGTTCTTATGAGAAACGATGGATCTAACAAGTAAAGCATTCAGTAATGTCAAATAGGTGTATTCTTAAGAAAAAAACATGTTTGTAACTGTGGATACTACCATTAGAAAATGTGGAAACTGTGTAAGGCTCAAGCAGTCCAAGGTTATAAAGTGATTTAGTATTTGTATCATTATTATTTTGCATCCTAACCGTGTTTTTTGTAAAACTTCAAGGTTCTCCCTAATCGTTCTCCTTAATTGGTTTATGGATCATTGGGACACTGGACAAACGGCATCCTTATTTAATAATCAATGTTCTAAACAGAACAGAATAGGTTTGTGTTTTTGCTCAGTCATTTTCTGAGGTTTCTGACGTTATATACACATATATTTCTTCCTAACCAGACAGAGGAGCACAACGGAATTGTGCAGAAAATATCTGTGAACACAACTGCACTAATTTAGCTGAAGGCGGATTTATATGCTCTTGCCGATCTGGATATAAAGCCACTGAAACTGATAGAAACTCGTGCGATGGTAAGATAATGATATCTAATTTTCGATTAAGTTAATTAATGATAAATTAATTAACGATAAATTAATTATCAAGAAATATCAACATTTGAACAAAGTTCATTTAATGTTACAATTGAGTTTTTTTTTACCCTAATAGACAATATCTAATATTTTTTTTTTATCACTTGCTATGGGTTAGATTAACTAAAGGTCAATATTTCTGCATTTGAATTTGTTGGAAATAATTTATTCACAAATGAGTTGCGATATTCATTTTCATTTGCATAATACTAGCGATAGAAATGAGCATTAACTCATAGAAATCTGTGTTACAGTTGCAACAATGCAAGTGTTTGGGAGGGATGTGTAACTAAAAGCTGACATTTATGTAATTTTTTTTGTGTTTAGATATTAATGAGTGTGAGATATATGGAACTTGTCCCCAGGACTGTAAGAATTCCAAGGGGAGCTATGAATGTTTCTGTGCTGAGGGCTATAGATCTGTTGGTGATGAACAAGGAAAACAGTGCGCTGCAAATGGTAAGAAAAAGCCTATAAACCTTCAGCAGGGCTCTTCAACTCAAGGGTGCAGGACAAATATGGCCCATATAGGAAGGGGCGGATTTCCCACAAGGCTGACAAGGCTAGAGCAGGGGAGCGCAAACTTTTCCTGCTGCGCCCCCCTCTCTGGCCTGCTCTGGATTCGCGCCCCCCCCCCCATCCTACCTGCAGCAGCGTCAGATGACACTCTGGGGTCACGTGACGTCAGGTAATGGAGACGCGTCACAACATCTGAATCCTGGTAAGTTTTTTTGTTGCAGAGGCCTCACGCGATCCCCCGGCATTTCATTTAAATGCCTGGGGGAAGAGCGCGAGACCTCTGCAACTGCCTGCGCCCCCCCCAGGGGGCCCCCTCCTGTGGCATCACGTCATCATGGCGACACAATGTCACATTACGCCACATTACCATGACAAAGTGGCATCACATGCCGCTATGACGTTGCATTGCCATGACAACACTGCATCACATGACGCCATGACGTCATTCAGTGCGGAGGAGGGTCGCCCCCATGCATGCAAGTGGAAAAAAGGTAAGTCCGCCACTGCATATAGGGTACTTGGACTGTCTGCACCTCCTCATTTTGTTGTTTTTTTTTTACCTCAGACAGTTAAGTGCAATTTTCCACACTGAAACTCACTTTTAAGACAAAGTAATATAAATATATATGGCACGGATGTTATAAATGCATGCAAAATGCTACAGTCGTTTTTGAGACTTTTAAAATATATCTCAAATTACATTACAAGACACCTTTAGCGCTGGTCCCAATACATTTTGTCTGATTTGGCCCCTTTGAAACAATTATTATTTGAAGGTCCATAGAGAGATGTATTTCAGTACGACGATATTCTTGTACAATATTAACATGTAAATTAGGAGAAGGAGCGGCTCAGTGAGTAAAGACACTAACTGGCACCGAGAGTTTGAAGCCTGGTTCAATTCCCGGTGTCGGCTCCTTGTGACCTTCGGCAAGTCACTTTATCTCCCTGTGCCTCAGGCGCCAAAAAATAGATTGTAAGCTCCACGGGGCAGGGACCTCAGCCTGCAAAATGTCTCTGTAAAGTGCTGCGTACAACTAGCAGCGCTATACAAGAACATGTTATTATTATTATTAATTATTGGAGCATTTCAAATATTAAAATTAGTAAGGCATTATTTTAAAAGGGGCAACAGAAAAATGGCAGGAATGTTGAAATAGAAAAGGTATAAATTATTGAAATAAAATTAAAAATATATATCTATATATATATTTTTGAAAACGTTGTATATTTGCTGTGCTTATGGGCAATCTGATTGGTCAGTTGGTCTGTCACTCACCCTCTAGCCAATCAGATTGGTCCATGGCCCGCCCCCGTACGCCTCTCATTGGTCTGCGAGCTTCTATCAACTCACCTGCCGCCGACACAGCTACCCACGGCCATCGGCACCATCTCCTCGGGGCTTCCACCTCACCTCTCCCCACTCCCCCCCCTCTCACAGCAAACACAATCCTCCCTGGCGCCACCAGCACCGCTACCCACAGGCATCGCGCCCACTCCTCGGCGCCGCCTCACCTCTTCCCACACTCCCTCCCCCTCCTCACAGCAAACCCAAGCCTCCCCGGCGCCGCCAGCACCGCTACCCATGGGCATCGGCGCCCGCTCCTCGGTGCCACCGCCTCACCTCTCCCTACACCCCCTCCCCCCCGCCCTCACAGCAAACCCAAGCCTCCCCGGCGCCGCTAGCACCGCTACCCACGGGCATCCCATGCCCGCTCCTCGGCGCCGCCGCCTCACCTCAAACACCCCCCCCATCACACCAAAAGCAAGCCTCCTCCACCTCATCTCTCGACGACACGCCGCTTCCCGCCTGCGAAACACATGCCGCCTCCCGCCCGATGCACTCACGCCGAGTCACCGACGCCGCCTCTCACACGCCACCGCCTTCTGCCTGCCCACTCGGCTCTTCTTCTCGGGTCCCGTATTACCGCCGGAGAGAGGGGGGGGAGAGAAGTCAGCGGTGAGGCCAGGCCGGGGTCCTGACTGCCACACACACACACACACACTGACTGACTGACACACACACTGACTGCCTGCCACACACACACACACACACACACACACACACACACACACACACACACACACACACACACACACACACACTGACTGACTGACACACACACTGACTGCCTGCCACACACACACACTGACTGCCACACACACACACACTGCCGCACACACACTGACTGACGCGCACACAGACACACTGACTGACACCCACACACACACACACACACTGACGCGCACACACACACTGACGCGCACACACACACTGACGCGCACACACACACTGACGCGCACACACACACTGACGCGCACACACACACTGACGCGCACACACACACACACTGACTGACGCGCACACACACTGACTGACGCGCACACACACTGACTGACGCGGACACACACACACACTGACTGGCGCACACACACACACACACACACACTGACTGACGCGCACACACACACACACTGACTGACGCGCACACACACACACACTGACTGACGCGCACACACACACACTGACTGACACACACACACACACTGACTGACTCGCACACACACTGACTGACTCGCACACACACTGACTGACACGCACACACACACACACTAACTGACGCACACACACACACACACACGGACTGACGCACACACACACGGACTGCGCTCGCACACACTGCCTGACGTGCACACACACACACACTGATGCACACACAAACACACTGACTGACGCACAAACACACTGCATGAAGCTGTAAAGGGGGGGGGGGGGAGAACAGAGCTTTAAAGGGGGGCGGGGGACCGGACCTGTAAATAGGGGGGGGAGGGACTGGACCTATGAACGGGGGACAAACAGAGAGGGGGGAGACAGGGGGAGAGAGAGGGAGGGGGGAGACAGGGGAAGAGAGAGAGAGAGAGAGAGGGGGGGAGAGGGGGAAGAGAGAGAGGGGGTAAGGGATAGAGAGGGGGAGGGGAGAGGAGAGAGAGAGAGAGAGAGAGGGGAGCGAGAGAGAGAGGGGGGGAGAAAGAGGGGAGGGAGAAAGAGGGGGGGGGGGAGAAAGAGGGGGGGAGGGGAGAGAGAGAGGGGAAAAGAGAGAGGAGCGGGAACACTACATCCCGGGCAATGCCGGGTATATCAGCTAGTATATATATATGTGTGTGTGTAATATGAGATGTAAATCATGTTAATTATGTTTACAGGTAATCCTCCTTTATTACTTCTACCAGACAATGTCCGTATACGAAGATATAATCTTTCATCTGAACAATACTCTGACTATCTTGATAATCAGCAGCACATTCAGGCCATAGACTATGATTGGGATCCTGAAGGATTAGGCCTTAGTAAGTATCCACATGTATTTTTCTCTAATATGATGTGGCGCAGCACAGATACAATTTCACTTTTGAAGTATCTTCTGTTAAAGTATTCCCTAGCTGAATCTATTTGTTACTAAACAATGTGTGTATGTGAAAATTAAATAGCATTTTTGTTCTACAAGTTCAGAGAGGATAGACAAGGTACAGTACAGCATAGATCAGGTTTACTGCTCCAATGAGAAACTGGAATTAAAAAAAAAAAGTGCAACAGTAGTTACCTTTTGGAGGCAAAGGAGCTTATTCATTGAACTGTCAATCTGGGCACTATCACATGGAAACTCTCATTGACTTTAATGTGGTTTTATATGGGATACTGCCCCAATCTGCACTTTTACAGTTTAATGGGTAACCCGCAAAGTGTTAATCACAAGCTTTAAAAGTTTGCTGTAGCTGAAGTTGCTAAAACAACAACAAAATTATGTAGTTACTGACACCGTAGAAGACGAACCTGGGGTAATTTGCAAATTATATATTTAAAGAAGCACCCCCCCCCCCCCACACACTTTGTTCTTGACTGGGATTAAAGCAAGTTGAGACGTTTGTGTTACTTTTAAGATGACTTAATAATAACTGGGAGGAAAGAGCCGTCCGAGGCAGCGGACAAAGCCGTCAGCGAAACATACGTCGGCAGTAGACGTACCAACGTCATTGGGGGCAGTAACAGAGGCTTCCTGCCCACCACCCATTCTCATTGATTAAACTCTGTACTCTATCTCCCACGGTTGGAGCTACACGGTACACAGACCAAACGTGTCTGTGCACTCTGGAGGGGGAATCAAAGGCACTGCACTGCCGTAGGGACCTATGACCATTCACTGATGTACTAACAGCGCAGTGTAAGCCGTGACAGTTGGAGACATAGTGTCAGATGTTTGCAGTCTGCTACTTTGTCCAGTCACGCAGTGTGTATGTTATTTAATTATTTTTACTTTTCACTACCTTCTGAAGAGTGACACACACAGGTGTATCAACCCATTTGGAGATATCTTATGAAACTTCTAAGCAGACCATTCCACCTTAAGCACATTAGATACTTTCAATGCCAAGGAGTATATAGCCAGACGGCTTGATTTATGGGGACCTATTAAGGTTCCCTGGACATAAGACGTGGTCACTAATGACATCTTGCCAGACAATACTAGTCTGCCAACCTGTCTGACTCGCAGCCCTATAAACAACCACACATTCAGTGTATATATTGATTAACTATCAGTCTAATAGTGCTGTATATCTATCTAAGGCAGAATATATGCTCCTGGGATACCAGCTAGTGCACTGAACATTACACTTACCTGCTCTAACATTGCGGTATCATCTTTTATGTAATATTATAAATATATGCTCAGCTTATTTGTCAATAGAGACATTCTGACAGACGTGGACAGTCTGGCTTTTTGTCCAGACAACAGACACACTGATGAAAGGTATCTGCTTATGTGGGCTATGAACTTCTTACAGTAAGCTTCTCAGCCTCTGCTTACACTCTATCCACACTATTGGACATATAGAATGTGTCTAATTTAAGATATTCCAATGAGGGGATTGGTTACTCTGTGAGCATACCAATCTGCTATTGCTGATCCTTCACCCAGCGATAGGCATATACAACAGACCCAATAGGTTTCGGCTCACACATATGAACTCGTCTTCTGTGTCACCCAGCTACCACATATTGGATGGCGGTATTACCAATAGACTAGATTATTTTCAGTATGGTCAATTACTCTTTAACGCCCCCCTTATTTTAATATTTCGCTTATTTGTTTAGGTATATCTCACACAGAGGTCTACCCACTGACCTATATATTTTATTTGAGGATTCCTCCTAGTAAAGTTTATTTTAACATATTCACCATTACAATTAGTTAGTGTACTTACCTTAGTTCCTGGTCTAGCAATATCAGTACATCAGCCACCAGAGTGCTCTCAACATAGGGGTTCTTTTCTTTCGTTTAGCGAATCTTAATATTATACATTTTCAATTTAGAAAATATATACTGTATGACATATTTGAATTTCACTGCAAGTTAATTTAGACTTTTTTTAAAGATATTTTCATATACAGTATGCATTTATTTAGTGGGTCTGTATAGCGTCATTGTTTTTCTCTTTTTAAAGGTGTCGTATACTACAGCATTCGAGGCCAAGGCTCAGAGTTTTGGCTCCATCAGACGTGCTTATATTCCAACATTTGACGATTATGGTAACAATCTGGTCAAGGAAATTAATCTGAACCTGCGATACATTGTTAATCCTGCTGGTATAGCTGTGGACTGGGTTGGAAGGTATGCTATCCTGAAAACTTCTTAAGGCTGTATCTCAGTACCTGACACAATGCCATCATATCATTTTGATCCAGTTCTTCACTTTAAACCCACTGCATTCTGTCTCTCTGTAGTCCTACAGTACATTCCTATTAAAAAATGGAGACTAATATCTCATGAGGACATTAATCCAGGCTGCCATTACTGATAGGATTATCTCAACACATGCAGTAGAAATTATACCACAATTACGCAGTAGTACAGTATAATCAGGAATGGTAACACATCTTCAATCTACACAATAATAGCAAGGTGTGTGTACTCCTAAAAAAAACTGTAAGAAATGTTGCTAGAGGTACTTGGACTTCTGCTTTGATAAAACTCACTACAGAGAAAATGTACTTTCAAGTCATGTCTTATATTTGTTTTTTTTCTGTGTATTCCACCTTCACACTACTCGTTATTGGGTAGTTAGCCAGTTCCCATTTACAAGTGTGTAACCCAAGCTATGGAGAAGAGGGTGCCATCTTGTGGTACAATGTTGACACACTTGGGGGTTATGTATTAAGTCTATGCAGTTACCAAAAAACAGCAACAATTTTCATCTGCATCAATTTGCACCAGCAGCCTATGCATATTACATGACGCAGATCTCTAAGGCGCCGAGGTTAACGCCACCTAAATCTAATGAAAAACTGCACCATCACATTACAGTTTGGCACAGACTGTCTCCTCCCCTAACTCCTCCTATAACCATGATAAAGAAGATATGGGAAAAAAAGATTCTCTATAAATATTGACATTTTCATTCAAATATGATCCGAAGCATCATGTGCATCGAACGTGACTAACTTCATAGCATACCATTTGGAGATATCATCATGACCTTGCTCTCCAAAAATCACGAAAGAAAATGTTTTAATATTAAAATGAATGTGATGTGCAAACACTTATTATTTTAGCTTTACGTCATAATTTTTGTATATAACAATGCTAGTATAATGCTTTCATTCATTTCATGTTTATATTTTCAATGGTCCCTTCAGTCAGAATAATAAACCTATTTCTAATTTTTGGGGCCTCTTAAAGCTGCAGTTCAGTCAATATCCTGCATGTGTTTTTTTTTAATAAATCATTTCTGTAGTAAGAAAAAATACTTTTAGCATTTTCTGTTTTAAAAACAACAACTTTGAAAGACCAATTTTCTTGTATTCTATTTTAACAGCCATTTGCTAAGGCACTGCCCCTTCATGTCCTGTCACAAGCTCTGGCACACCCCTTTGTCAGCCCTGCCCTCCCTCTAGCACATGTCAGTGCAGGAGTGCTCATGAATATTCATGAGCTTCCACTGAGTGACAGAGGCAGAATATAAACAATATGCCAGCTCTAATTATATCACCAAATTTCGCCTATCAATACATGGAGAACGAATTGACCTGCAGCTATACAGTTCTTTAGGTAATTAGAGATTGCACACATTAAACTATTGAAGTAAAAAAATAAAAAAAATAAAAAAAAGACTGAACTGTAGCTTTAAACTTGACATAGCTTAGGGCCTCTGAAGGTCAAAGTCCAGCCTTGGGGAGGGGGGGTCCATACCTGAATCAAAGGCAGAAACAAGGTTTTGCTTTGTTTCTACCTTAAATTCAGACTCATAGATCTGAGCCACCTTTAGTTCGGCTGAAATCTATAGAGCTCAGGGTAGTTCGGATTTTTAAATCACAAGCCAATTCCTACTACCTTCCAATGTGAAATGATTTGCATACTGAATATTATAAACAAAATATTATCCATACCATAAATTTCTGGTAAATGTTGGCTGCTTTGTCCATGTGTCATTAATATTATCAATGGCTGTGCATTGCATACAGAACAATATACTGTCATGGTAAATGCTACTGTATTAAAGAGATGGACGATTGTATTGTTTTGCATAAAAAATTTGGCCACACAAATATTTGAATACAACATTTGTATCTGGTTAAATAATAACTTTGTTTAACATACTAATGTAATACTATTCTTTGTTTCAAATCAATACCTAATCAGGCATATTTATTGGACTGATGCTGGCACAAATCGAATAGAAGTAGCCAAGCTGGACGGAAGATACAGAAAGTGGCTCATTTACACTCAGATCGACCAACCAGCAGCCATTGCACTGAATCCAAAACTTGGGTAAGTGATGATAAACAAAGGGGTATATTTACCAATCCTACGATACTGTAGGTGCGCTTTGCAATGCATCAGAGATGGGAATTTCCATTCCACCCAGTTTCGGAAACATATTCACGTTTCTCAATGCAGATCCTGACAGATTTATTTGAACGCTTAAGAGTGGGAGAACATAACAAACCGAGACTTCATTAAAGCGTGTTTCTCATGTTTTCCCCTACTTTTTCTTATTTTTATTCACACTCCCCCGAATAACAAGACAGTACAAGTGGAACAAAATAAGGGGGGATACTCTTTTTTTTTTTAAAAAGAAAGACACTAAGATACACATTTAAAATACCTCTATTAGTGTCAATTTAGCATAAAATGGGCATGTGTAATTTTAATCAAGAGTAAATTATTTTTAATCTGGTTACATGTTTCTATATAGAGTAGGTTAATTTTCTAAATGTAGTGATAACAATAGATTCCAGCAGACCAGACTCTGATTAGTGATTAAAATATATTCACTTTATGTTTTCTTTGCCCGAGCGTGACATTTAATAATCACTTTCTGTGTCATTATTGTGATGGTACTGTAATCATAACATTCATGGCAACTGTCGTTTATTTATTTTTAATTACTGTTTTGCAGGCTAATGTTTTGGACTGATTGGGGCAGACAACCTAAGATTGAGTGTTCCTGGATGGATGGGCAGCACAGACAAGCTCTGATTTCTGAAGACCTTGGTTGGCCAACAGGCCTTACCATTGACTACATAAATAATAACAGGATCTATTGGAGTGATTCCAAAGAAAATATAATTGAATCCATTAAGCCTGATGGGACTGACAGACAAACTGTTGTAACTGGAGGTTAGAAACCATTTAAAGTGGGATTACCTTCTCATTTCTATTTCAAAAGTGATGTGTTTTCAGCTTAATTGTTATTAGAAGCTTTTAAACTAGCAGAACGTAGATAAGCACATTGTCTTCTTCTTCAATATGGGGCTGAAAATGTGCAATGCAATTTGTACGTACTGTACAGGGAGTTCATAAATGGGTTAATTTTCTTTAACAATTGGTAATCTTAATACATGTGATATTCTCTTCCCATTTATTAATCACAGTAAATGATTTTTTTAATGTCTACTAGTATAACCTTATTTCCCCTCATTTTTATTGTAAGACATAGGCAACCCTTACAGCCTAGATGTGTTTGAAGGACATTTGTACATGGACATCCAAAGATAAGGGTGACGTCTGGAAGAAACATAAATTTGGCACTGTGTGGAAAAGTTAAGGTCCTAACAGTAAACCCCTGGCTCACGCAGGTGCGCATATACCATGAACACAGATACAACCATTCAGGTAATTATCAATCTTTAGAATTACTGCTCTGCACCAAAATGTAAGACATTTTTAGGTCTGATTTGGCCCAGGATAATTACTTATCTGCGTCAGCGTGTGCATAGAACACTTGTAGATTTTTGTTAAATTGTACAATCGACTATCACTGAAAAAAAAAACCAGATTGGTAATAATAGTTTTTGCATAGTGCAGCTAGTGTTACGTAGCGCTTTACAGAGACATTTTGCAGATAGTCTCTGCCCCCGTAGAGCTTACAATCTATGTTTTTGGTGCCTGAGGAAGATAAAGTGACTTGCCCAAGGTCACAAGGCACTGACACTGACACTGACACTGACACTGACACTGACACTGACGGGCGAGTGGATTTAACATCGTGGCGAGCTCCTATTGGCCCAAGCAGCACACGTTTGGTACTAGGTGGCGAGTAGATTTTTTTGTGTGGCGAGTAGATTTTTTGGTGATTTGTCGACCACTGTGTATATATGTATATATTTATATATATATATATATATGTGTATATATATATATTTATATATATATATATATATATATATATATATATATAAATATATATAACAAATGAAACCCGCTTGAGAGCACTCAGGTATACCATTTAAAAAATAACAATTTATTGATTGACACAAAGAGAAATAGATACCAGTACAAAAATATTAAAAATAAGGCTAGGACCCCCTGACACGAATACTGCCCACTGGAAACACTGTTGCATAATTTAGGGATAAACTCACAATGTAAACCCTAATGCCATATATAGACAAAATTGTAAGAGACACTTGAATGAGCCAGAAACTCTAAAACAGGCTATTACATTACCAGACAACTGAAACATGCATCTAAGGTGATGCGTCCCCTAAGGACATAAAGTGTATTAACCAGTATATAAAATACTTCCTCAACAAGCATAAATTCTGCCTCTTAAAAGCAGATATAATGACCAAACCCACAGCAATTAGAATCTCTGGGGGAAATTGGTAACCGTGCTTAGAGGATTACTCTATACAATAAACAGAATAACATGCATGTGACATGAAAGAGTGCATGCTCTCAAAAAAGAGTGCAAAGTAAATAGCCTGTATGTTGCAAGCATAAATATAAAAAAAAGCGTTTCAAAGTCCAGAAAAAAAATCATCACAGCAGTGTTAAGTAGTATAGTTACATGACTGCGTAATCCAGGGGTCCTGCCTAGCAGCCCCACTCCTACGCGTTTTGTCAGAGGACTTAAACTTGGAGTGGTGAGGATGCTAGGACAACACACTGTTTAAAAAGGCATATTTTCACGCCAAAAAGGGACAAGGGAACAGCTGTATGTGTTTTCTACCTTAATAGCGTATCAATACTTCCGCGTTTCAAGGTGACACGCATAATCAGAATGGTTAATTCCGGTTTGGCGCCATGACACATTATGCGCTATGCGCAGTGCCGCCGTGATA